>NW_024412396.1:19291687-19413027 GCF_014898765.1 Herpailurus yagouaroundi | reverse complement strand
ATGGGTATTGAGGAGGGCACCTTTTGGGATGAGCACTGGGTGTTGTATGGAAACCAATTTGACAATAAATTTCATATATAAATAAAAAAAAATAAATAAAAAATAAAATAAAATAAAATAAAAAAATAAAAAAATAAAACGTTGTCATAGCAGCTGTAATACTGTAATGTATGAGCTTATCAAAGTGAATGTCTACTTACCAAGGATTATCTAGCTAGAGAAACTACTAAATGATCAAAGCATCAGCAGCTGAGATCAATAATGGGCTCTACTCCATGCTGGCAGTGTGGAGCCTGCTTGGGATTCTCTCTTTCTCCCTCTCTCTCTGCCCCTCCCCCACTGGCCCATGTACACTTTCTCAAAATAAACTAAAAAAAAAAAAAAAAAAAAGGGAGGGGGGCTTAATATGACATGATTCCCTGACATGGGACAGTCAACTATCTGACACATTGGTTACACTAGACCACTTCTAAACCAAAAGAGACAGCATGCTATCCCCACAGGAATAGATAGAGATTTGCCTTCCCTATTGATAATGTCTCTGTTACAACCAATATTTTACTTTATAGGATAGAATGTGTGGTGATGGGCTTACATTCTTGTAGTTCACTGATATAGCCATGTCTCCATCACCCTAAAATAGCTAACGTGGTAGAAAAATGGAATGAAATTTTGAAGCCTTGGTTACAGTGCTCCCTGTGTGGCCATGCTCTGAATAAGTGGGACATAGGATATGCTTTGCATAAGTGACCTATATATGGTGCTGATTCTCCCATATCTAGGATTAACAAGTCCAGGAGTCATGTTGTGCAAATGTGCATAGCTCCTTTCACTATTGCTGCTAATGATCCTCTAGTGAAGATTTTGCTGCTCATCACTGCAACTCTGAGTTCTGCTAATTTCAGATTCTTAGTTCTGAAGGGAAGGATATTTCTCCCTAGGGTTACAACAATGGTTCCATTGAACTGGAAAATGAAAATGCCACCTGGTCACTTCAGGCTCCTCATGCTAGTGAATCAACATGCACAGAAGAGGCTGATTATCTCAGTAATTAAGGTAAAATTGGATTAGTACTCTACAGTGGAAGTAAAATGGAGCATGTCTGGATGGAGCAAACAGTATCGGGGACCTTTTTTAAATGCTTTCATGCCCTGTGATAAGTCAATGGAAAACTGCAACAATCCAATATGGGCAAGACTGTCAAAATCACAGTTCATTCAGGAATAAAAGTTTATTCAAGTATAAAAGTCTAGGTCACCCAACTAGGTGAGAATCTATTACTAGCTGATGATTACTTGATGAAGGCAGCTATGAACTTAATTATGGCCCTGGTGAAATTCAAATGTTGAAGCCGTCATCCCCAGTGCAATGGTATTCGGAGATGGGAACTAGGAGGAAGTACTTAGGGTTAGATGAGGCCATGAGAGTGGGGCCCTTATGATGAATTGTTGTCTTTTAAGAAGAGGAAAACAAAGACTCTGCAATCTCTTTTTCTCCACATTTAAGAAAGCAGTGGTCTGCAAGCCAGGAAGAGGGCCTTATCAGGAGCCAAACTGGCCAGCACTTTGATCTTGAATTTTGCAGCCTCCAGAACTGTGAGAAGAAATGCCTGTTGTTTAAGCCACACTGTCTTCGGTATTTATTATGGCAACCTGAGCTGAATGAGACAAGGGCAAAGGAAAAATAGAATCTGTAGGGTTAGAAGCAAGATGGAAATGCCACCTTGGACCACATGACTAGTTGCAGGAACAATGGATTATGGTAGTTATATTATATAAAATGGGGAAAAAACCCACATGTGTGTATGTGTGTGTGTGTGTGTGTGTGTGTGCATGTGTATTCAACTTAAGGTAGAACTACTCTTCAGTACAGTACTTTTTCCTATAACTAGTTGTATGATCCAAGTTGACACATGTGTGTCTACATACATACATACACAAACACAGGTACACATACACATGTATTTGTGTATATACATATGCATATACATTGCATGCATTGTGCATTTATATATTGTATGTTATGTATGTGTGTATACTACATGGGCGGTATGTGTGTATATGTATGTATACACATATATATTGATCATAAACGTATATGCAATTATTTTCTTTCATTTATTCCCCCATTCATGAAACATGTTAATGGTGGTTAACTTGTTTCTCAGTATTTAAGTTACAAGCTATCAAAGAGTGAGTGTGATTCAGCTAGAAAGGAATGCACAGTACTCAAAGTTGGATAAAATGATTTATACTCTCTCTGGGGGAGAAGTTTAGTCTGTTCTCAGCTTATGTAGGATAGTTGCACGGTTTTTCTATCACTTTACTCAGAAAGAATAAGATCTAAAAAGTGAAATATAAATGCCACGTTTTGAAAGGTGAACAATGCTGTCGTAAGCTGGAGCTACATTTCCCAGAATT
The DNA here is from genome assembly GCF_014898765.1 of Herpailurus yagouaroundi. Lineage (NCBI taxonomy): Eukaryota > Metazoa > Chordata > Mammalia > Carnivora > Felidae > Herpailurus > Herpailurus yagouaroundi. The sequence continues at coordinate 19,410,607 of NW_024412396.1, read as the reverse complement.
CCTGATCCAGATCAACTATGGAGGTTGTTTAAAGAGAAATCTGTGTGAGATGTGGAGAGGAAGTAAAGTAGCAGTTATTTTTCTCTGAAGATTGCTGTGGTGAGATGAGGGGGAAGATAAGGAGAGGTGCTGGCAGGTTGTGTCTTTGCTTTGCCATTCCACATCTAGCTCTACTTTCCCACTGCTGACCCTGCTGACCAGGGGGCCCACACAAGAAGGAACACCAAGAGCCTTTTCTACCACCCTCCCTTATGGTCCCTCTCTGGAAGATTGGCATGCCCAGCTTCTTAGCTTCCCTGCAGCTCAGATTCATCCACCTGTGCTAGTGCGACAGGAATGCTAACTGGTGACTCTCAAGTGTCACTTCTGGATTTTACCTCCTATAAGATATTCAATATACAAAGTACTCATAGTAGTTCTGTTTCTCTGACCAAATACTGACTGATATAGAAGGATACGTATCCGAGGTACAATAAAGATAAAACTTTTGTAACAATCTGTATATCAAGTAACAGTATTGTGAAAAAATATACAGCTGATAAGAAATATAAGAAAAAATATTTTTTAAAATCTTAAGATTCTTTAATATAGTTTTAAATTTTCAGGAACATGTTTATTCAAACTAAATTAGAATTTAAAGTGTATGAATATCTTATGCATTGATCATAGAATAGGCCTGAAAGAAAAATTTTGTCAAATCAAAACAAAAAATATGTGGGCCACATAACTCCACTGCAATTCAAAGGACACAGATATAAATACCAAAAATATAAACCAAACATTTGGAAGTTAATAATAATAACAACAACAACAATAACAATAACAACTCCCTGATCTAAAAGGAAATAAAATCTATGTTTACAAAATATTTACAAGAAAAATATAATAAGGTCATTAATCAAAAGCTAATTTATATAGTCAGAGACATTAGCAATAAACCCAAAATTTAACAGTTTCACAAATAATAACAAATAAAATACAAATGAAGTAAGCATTGAGCCAAATACATTTTTAAATTAGTTACAGAAAAACATTTCTGAAAGAAGGACTTTGTAAATGTTAGAGGAGAGATATAAGAAATTATTACCAAAAAATTGTAGAATCAGGAAATTCAAGATACGCTTCTTCAGGGAAAAAAAAAAAGAAAACCTCAGAAGCCCTAGTCTAATCAATAAAAACAATAACACACACACACATACACAAATACACAACAGTTTAAATGACCAAAGGAATATAATCACTTAAAGGGAATTTAAAAAATTAATGATATATTTGAAATTGCTAATGAAATTTATTTTCCACAGGAAGACAGTAATTTTCAGACTGATTCAGAAAAAGATAGCAAAAAAATCAAGGGGCAAATGGTCATTAGTAGAACTGGAAGACTTGTGAACACTTTATCTCTTATTAAGATAACTGACATTGGGGCGCCTGGGTGGCGCAGTCGGTTAAGCGTCCGACTTCAGCCAGGTCACGATCTCGCAGTCCGTGAGTTCGAGCCCCGCGTCGGGCTCTGGGCTGATGGCTCAGAGCCTGGAGCCTGTTTCTGATTCTGTGTCTCCCTCTCTCTCTGCCCCTCCCCCGTTCATGCTCTGTGTCTCTCTGTCCCAAAAATAAATAAACATTGGAAAAAAAAAATTAAAAAAAAAACAATAAGATAACTGACATTTTAAAAATAATTTACATACTTTAACTTCTAAAAGGTAAAAAATGTAATGCCATTTAAATTGTTCTGTAGAACAGAAAATAAAATACTCCACAAAACACGGTTGTTATTTACCATGGACAAGTGGACTTAGTCAAGAAAAGATTCCCTGATGAAATGACTTCTAAATATAACTAACAAAGTCAAAGGAACCATATGTGAGAAGTTCTTGTAAGGGGAAAGAGAAATTGGAGGCTAGTGAGGCAGGCAGTATTAACTAAGGATTTGGAATTTAAGCTAAATTAAATGGCAGTTAATCAAAAGGAGTCTGAACAGAGAACATTATAATCACAATTGCCTTTGAAAAACATCACTCCAACTGCAATACAGAAAATGGATTGGAAGAGTTTGGAGTAGATGAGAAAAGATCAGTCAGGAAGGAAGTGCCATCTATCAGATCAAAATGGCAAGAGATGGAAAAAAATGTACTGGAGAGATAGTTTTTAGGTAAAAATAAGAGGATTTTTTGGTATATTGGATATTTTGGTGAGGAAGAAAAGTGTCGAGGTTGACCTGATATCTGGTTTTGTAAAAATGGATGGGAGATGATGTGTTGGACATTTCTGGGATGATAGTGAGAAATAACTTGTTGAAACAGAACACAATTGAAGAGGAACTCATTTGGTACCTTGATGATATAAAAAGAATAAGAGCATCGTTTGGCAGAGAGGGAAGGATAGTGAAGGCATTCAATATTGAATATCAGTTGGAAATGACTCTGAAATAGTCAAGTGAAAATACAACACAAGCATCTAGCAAAATGAGACCGAAACTCAGTAAATTCTGAGACAGGAAAATTATTCTTGAAATAACTCTCATATAAATAATAATTAAAATCTTAGAGGTGGAACAGACTACCTAAGGGAAATGCATAGAATGAGTTTCAAAACTAAGACCTTTACTCTGAGGAGTTTCAGTATTTACAATCCTATAATCTGAAAAGAAGACAGGGAAGGTGCAATTATGATACATAGCATGGGAACTTGCATCATAAACACCAAGGGGGGAAACTACTTTAAGAAGGAAGGGATACACAACAATGCCAAATGTTGAAGGGAGGGTGAAAAATAAGAGAACCAAAGTAGGTTTATTACATAATTTCTCACAGGATTGCAGTTTTATTAAAGTGACTGGAACATAAGCCAAATTTATTTTAGTGAGAACTGAAGAAACTAAGACAAGTCTTTCAGGAATCCGAGCTATGAAAGGACAGGATAACTGGTAGGGGATATAAAATGAAGGGAAACTTTTCTTCTTTCAATTGTTTTTGAGTACAATATTTGGCTAGGAAAGTGCACATCCCACAAGTATATCTTTTTGTCTTAAGTTTTGTTTTAAGTAAACCCTACACCCAAAGTAGGGCTCAACTCATGACTCTGATATCAGTCACATAAGCCAACCAGATGCCCCTCATAAATGCATATCTTGATGACTATCTATTCATCTAGTGAACTGAGACGCATAACCAGGACAAAAAAAAAAAAAAAAAAAAGAAAAGCATTACTGGCATCTTAGAGCCTCCTTCTCAACTTCTCTTAAATTTTAAAAGGATCAATTAGTTTTGCTTGTTTTTGTATTCACTGAATAGAAGTGAATACTAGGTATTTCTCTGGTGAATATTGTGAAGAAAACTTTCTTTTAAACATGGGAAATATTTAATAGTTTATAAATTCTTATGTTGAAGAAATTCTTCTGACAAGAAGAAGTTTGATGAACAAGAGACAAAAGGAAAAGTTAGTCCAGTTATGGACAAAAGGACTGGCCACACAAAGGGGGAAGTAGGAAGGAGAAAAATCTATGCACATGTAAACAAATTATTACTCCTAAAAGTGGGAAGTTGAGGGAGTTCTCTTCTAGTGCCTTCTAATTTTTGTTCTGTGAAGGAGAGAATATCTGCTGAATTGGGGGCAAGTTCAGTGGTGGTTTTACTCTTCCAAAGTTCAGAGAGACTAGAGGAGATTTGAAATGATTGTGGTAAAGAACTAGAGAGAATGTTAATCAGATAAATGTAGACCAGCAGCCAAATTGAAAATTTGTCTGAAATTGATAATCCTAAATTTTAAATAAAGAAAACTATAGCATTTTCATGAAATACATTTTAAAAATAAATCAATGGGAAAATATGGCCTCTTCATGGAAATAAACATTCATGATCTCAGGAACCCTTTTGGTAATATTGAAATTTAATACAATTCTCTTTAAAAATTTATTTGTGGGTTTTGTTTTTATATTACCTTAGAGGGAATATGAAAAATGAGTCTACATTCACAAAACTAGTCTCTATCTTCAGAGAGTGGTGCAGAGTATAGTGGAGGTGACAAGTAGTAAACATGTAATTATGAAAATGATTAATATCAAGGAAACTTGCAGAATGTGTTAGGATTATAAAACTCAGAATGACTATATTATCAGAGAAGTAAGAGGAAGCTTCTCTGGGGAAGTGAAATGTAAGCTAAATTTTGGTAAATGAGTAATGGTTAAGTCATAAAACATAGAAGAGAGATAAATGAGGCGAAAGGAAAGAATATTATAATAAAAGAGATCATGTGTAAGGTCCTGTATCAGAAAATACACAGAGCTTTCATGGAACTGAAAAAACAATCTGGTGATTGTTATAGGCAAATGGCATGAAATAAAGTCAGATAGCTATAGAGAGGTATAGATATGGAAAGGCCATAAAATGAAGTCCATTGTAAGTATTTTCAAACTTTAAGAAAAATGCTCCATTAGTAAATTTGGGATTGGAGAAAGGAATAATGTTATAATACTCAAGGTGAGAAATGTTAGAATGCTGGGCTATCACAGTGTTGACAGTGAAGCTTGTCATTCACTGGGCAGATTTGGGAATGAATTAAGAGGATAATCAATAGAACTTATTGACTTGTTAGATTTGGCTGGGTAAGGAAATGGAGGGTTGCAATGGATGACTTCTTGGTTTCCAAGTTGAGAAACTGAATGAATATATTGACAAAAGTGAGGGAAAGAGTATGTTTCAGATAAAAGATCCTGAGTTCAATATTGGACATTTGTATGTCCTTGTTGTTAAGGAAATAATTATTAGTTACAGAAATTTTATATAAATATAAATATATTTTATCTATCTATCACCTGGAGCAAAGAGGTTGAATAGATGATGTGTTTTTTTTTTTCTCACTCTATTACTGATTGTTCAGATAAGTTTTGGTGAATAACATTTATGCCAAGTTCAAAAAGGAAATATCATCATGAAGAAAAAAATTCAACCATATGTCTGAGGTATCGTCATCTAGAGAAGAAAAGGCAAAGGGAGGCTATGTGGGTTGAGGAACATTTTGCTTTATTTGGCAAAAGATGACCTATGCATCTAGGGCCCTAAAGGTAACATATCTTCATCCACTATCTGGTTGGTTTGCTTTAGGTTAGAGATTGTGGAGGATGAAGATAAACTAGATTCTGTTAGCACTACTGCCCTCTCAAGCTAATTTAATACCTACAGAATAGATTATGCATTCAAATTTCAAGACTTGAGCTATGATAATTATTTCTTTAAGCAAGCACAACTTATTGAATTAATTAATGTTACAGAACAGGAAAAAAAAGCAAAAGAAGTTTGCATTAGAAAAAATAATTTTAAAAACCATATTAAGCCTGAAATAATTTCTCCATATCTACAATCTAAAATATATAGTCTGTTCTACTGACTAGAGACAGCTGACCTAAGTATTTCCGTTTGACTTACTTCAGTTTCATAATAAAACAATTCTTATTTTTATTGTGAAGAGATATTGTCCTCTTGTGACATGAAGCAACACTCAACATTAAGCATAAAGTTGAGGCAAGTGCAATTTTGAAGGGCAATAATTGAAACTTTTGAGGAAAAAACATATAATCAATAAAACTAGCAGTGAGCATCATGTCTATTATGTTTTCTTTTACTGCAAAAGTACAGGAAGAGAAACTATAAACTAGAATTAGCTCCTCAACTTAGAAGCTCATAAGCCATAATCTTGTTGATACTTCAGAAAATTATTATACACAGATAAAGCATTGTCAAAACAAAGGGTTCTAAATTTTAGGTTTTAGAATAATATCCATATCTTCATCATAATTAGTGAAGTTCCAATTTATAAAACAAATTGTTGTCCTTTGGATTTATTGTCATAATTTTAGGAAATTTAAAACTTTAAATATATGAAGTAAAATTTAAAATCATATGGCACCTTGATTATCGGAATGGTTAATGAACATGTCATTCGTATTTTCATTTCTATTTTATTTTCCTTCAAAACATTTTGCTCCTATTATTTTCTAATAATTCTGGCTTGATGTTTTCTCTAGGTCGTGCAAATACATGCTTTTCAAATATATATGTTTCCAATTGTAACATAAGCAATAATTTTTGAAGATATGTTTCTGTATTTATTTTTATGCATTTACATTCATTTGACAGTATTGCCTACAATTTACTTCTTCATGAACATTAGAAATAAATGCACAGATCTCTTTTTGTGCAACTGAGAAATCCAATTGCCATCATGAGTTTATGTCTTAAAAGCTCTGCTTTTATTCGCTATGCAAAATGCTAGTACTCTCACATGAAAGAGAAAGCTTTAAAATTACACTAAGCTTCACAAATGTGAGAAGAAACAGATTATGTATAATTCAACACTAATAAACTTGATTTGATCTTAATTAATCTCTATCTAGTAAGTAGGGATAATTTTGCTCTGGTTATGTCTTTTAATTTCAGATTGTGAATTAGGTAAAGCTAATATTTCTGGAACTATTTATGAGACTATAGTAAATTACCTTTGCAAAGTTGAATTTGATCTTTTGAACTCAGTGTTAGTCAGAACTAAATTTTTAAACCAACACTTACGTAGCACTTGCAACATGTCAAACATATGTTCCTAATGTGTATGAGCTAATTTCATTCTCCTAAACCCTAAGAGTTATGTAGTATTATTCTCCTCATTCTATACAGAAAGAAATCAATGCACTTAACATGTCCAAAGGCATAAAGCTAGGCACTAGCACAACCAAGACTTGAACGCAAGCAGTCTGGGTCCCAATTTCATGTTTTTAATCATTATTCCCATACTGCTTTGTAATTTACATAACAAAAAACCTACTGAAATGACATATCCAGTCAATATCAAATGTCTTTCTTATCATTTGGTATGTATTTCACCAGATGACAGACCAGACATCTTCTATATGGTTAGGGCTGAGTGGTGAATCAAATAGATGGGACACTTACTGTGAGAAGTAAACAATAAAAGAAAATACTTCTTAGATGGAAGAATACTTAAATTTGGTATGGAGGAAGAAAAAGTGCATTCCTGGCTAAAAGAGAGTAGAAGAATATTTCAGACTTAACGAACAGCAGGCAAAATCATCCCAAATGGAAAAGGCATGCAGGGCATTGAAGAACTAAAGGAAGTCAACCAAGACTGAACTTCATTGTAAGGGAAGTATGACACAAGACTGTCTTATTTATTTGTTTGTTTGTTTATTTATTTATTTATTTATTTATTTAGCTTATTTATTTAGCTTATTTATTTATTTATTTTGAGAAAGAGAAAGACAGTGTGAGTAGGGGAGGGGCAGAGAGAGAGGGAGAGAGAGAATCCCAAGCAGGCCCCACACTGTCAGACAAAGCCCCGTGCAGGGTGTCAAAGTCATGAACCATGAGATCATGACCCAAGCCAAAATCAAGACCTGGGCCTTTAACTGACTGAGCCACCTGGGTACCCCAGCTATAAAATTGTTTTAAAAGGTATGAGTGGCCTTTGAGGTATCTGCACAATGTTTACAATGCAATAAGAAACTTAACAGTTATGACCTATGGGTTGGTGATAGTTGATTTTCAAAACAATTTCTTGTCTGCACACTACCACCTCCAAAAACTGTTCAAAAATGATGGTAAAGGGATGAAATAAATTAACACAAGAAGACAAAGATAACTGGAGGAGCAATAATAGAAGTCAATATATTTTAACACAGTGGTGACAGTTGAAAACAAAAGAAATAGTCACAACAAACTTGAAAAATCAGAAATAGCTAATTTGCCCACACAAAACCAAGGTCTATTTAAGACTTGATGGTAAATTACATATGAAAAGAAGGGATGGGAGGTTTCATAAAAAATAGACAGGAAAAGGTTTGGTCAATAGTCTCCATATAAAATAGTGAGATTTCCCAATTCTCTACTCAGAGCCAACACAATGAAGTGAGGACACTTCCTCCACCTCCCAAAAGATGACAGCTTTGTTCATTGCTTAAGCTGACTCACAAATCAGAATTTGAAATCTATATAAAAATAAACTGGACACAAAAACAATTTTATTAGAAATTAAAATTAAGATACATGAAATTAAAAGTTAAAATAAAGAGTTGAATATAAATTTGAGGTCTGCATCCAAAAATTAAAATGAAATGTCATTAAATGTTGAACAGAAAGAGAAAGATAAGAAAGCAAAAGCTAAAACCCAAAGAACCAACATCCAATTAATATGATTTTGTGAAGTAAAGAATAGTGGAAACAGACAGGGAAGAAATAATTATATAAATAATGACAAAAAATTCCCAGAACTAAAGAAGATAAACCAAGTTATACTATCTAGTTATAGCAAAATGATTTAAGATCAAATGGCATTGATTATCATAACATGATATCATGAAAACTGGAAGCTAGAAAACAATAAAGCACTAAATTCAAATTACTTACGTGAACCAGATTTTATCCTAGAAAAATTTTCCTACCCAGCAAAATTAGTCATCGAAAGTGAAAGAAAAAGAAAACATTTTTAGACATGTAAAACCTCAAAACTTTTGTCTGCCAACCAGGAGGCTAATAGAGAGGTAATAGATGCTGTGTCTCAGAAAAATATGGGTATAAAACCAGAGAATAAAAAAATATGATATCCAGGAGAAATTGGTTGCTGAATTCAACGTCGGAAAACTACAAAAGGAAATTCTAGCATCAACACAAATGGAAGCCAAAGTTAGTAATAACGTATTTAGGAGCCAAAGAACTGAAGGCATGGAAAGCAGTATCTCTTCTTCATAACTTGATTAATTATAAATAAAATAAAGAAAGTAACTGCCAGAACATAGTGAAGTCATTGATAGCTATGTGTATGTGGTAGAGCTGTTAGATCTTCTGGGAAAAAAAAAAAATTCAAGATGGTTTCAAAGAAAACCAGGCAAAAGAAAATACTAAAATTATTACTACATCCAGGAAAAATACAGAATTATAGGAAGTATGGTCTTACTCGTACATCATTCACAAATGTGGAGAAAAATAACAGGTAAAACAGCATTTCTGGTGCAGGACTGTGGCTTGTGGGTGGTAAACTAGGGGAATGTTATATTCCTCTTCTGTTGAACTACCTACCTATATTACTTTAATAAAAATTAAATATTGATATGATTACTCTGATTTCTATGGGAATAATTAAATAGAGAAAGAAAATAGTTATGATAACATTTATTGGGTGCTTACTACATACAAAACAGGGTTTTGTGTATATTAACTCATGTGATTCTCATAAAATACTGTTAATACTAGAAAGATTAATTAGAAGGTTATTGCAATTATCTATGTGACAGATAAAAAATGTTTGAATTAATTAGTGGAAATGAAGGGGGACATTAATTTTTGACATCTAGATTTATTTTGGAGACATATTTCATAATGGTGATAGATTAAACTTAGTAATAAAAAAGAAGATATACAAAAGATAACTCATAGTTTTAAGGTTTGACCAGCAACTCAAATATCATGCTTCAGCTCTTAAACCTAGTTTTTCAGATTCTCTGAAATATGCTTGCATAAAAACTTGCAAGTATCACTTGAAAAAATTTAATATTTTCAAATTGATCTCCTACTAAATATAAGCATAAACATCCTGTCTCTTGTCAAGCTCTGAGAAACTGCACTCTGCTCCCAGGAACAACACTTATCAACTCAGACTTAGGTATATTCAGCTACTGAGTTGTGAAGATAGGCCCAGGAGGAAAATAAATTTTCTTTTAACATAATAAGGCATGGACTAATACCCAAGGAACAGGGGACAACAGTACATTAGCAGGATGAATTAACGTTTCTCTATTTAAGTACAATTAGACTATGTGGTTTTAAGAAAGAAACTAAGTCTGCATGACAAGAAATTAAGGAGAAAATTGGGTATAACCAATATTTGTAAAGAGGGTAGGCTGAGGTCACTTGCCATATTTTTGCCCAACACAGAGGACCAGAGTTCACTATTCCATATGCTGGAACTGAGGAACCACATTAGATGATCTAAGAGTTAAGAGTTAGAATATGGTGATAAGAGGCAAGAAGTATTGCATAATGATTAAGAATTCTGTAACATTTTCTCATTTATAAAATGAGATGATAATAAAACTTGCCCTTTTGGGGTTGTTACAAAGACCAAAAGAATAAATCAAGTTCTTGAATAGTGTTTACTTACTTCCCTCAAAGCCCACCTAAGGCAACTGCCTTTGCAAGACACAAGAAGGAACCTAGTGTCAAGTGACCTGTGATCTGTGCACTCAGGAGTGAGATGAATACCAGATGGGGTACACCCTCAACTGGGAGACCTGGAAAGAGCACAGCAAAGGTTAAGGAGATTAAACTCAGGTCTCTCAACTCTGTACTGTCTTGTTATGTCTTTATTAAAAGAACTGTTTGATCCACCATTAGAATTTAATGTGAGGTGACATTTAGGACTGAAAGTGGTCCAGCTTCTAATCTGGAGATGGAAGGTGAGACTCTTCCCTTCCTCCTGGATTATTTGGAAGACTAAATTACAGGCTAGATTAAACAAACAAACAAACAAACAAACAAAACCTCCCCAAACCTAGGAGACCATAGCACTGATTTCTCTCTTGTCAGACAGAAAGATCTATGATTCAGATATCACCTTCAGGTTGTCTTAATGTCCTTTGTTGCCTTCCCTCTGCTAAAATTTCATTCCTACTGTATACGTGAGATAAAACAAAACAAAACCAAACCAAACAAACAAAAAAACCCATCACCTTCAAATAGTTTTTAAGTTATGAAGAGTTTTAAAACATAGGCAAGGTAGGGCCGGCCACTTGGAATTTAGAGTCAAAAAGTCCACATTTTGGTTTTTCTGCTGTATACTATTTGAGTTATATTGACAGAGCTAATGATTTGAGTGTCAATTTCATCATCTAAGAAACAGGAGTAATTAGAATTCTGAGATTGTTGAGGGATTTATTTTGTGATGCAGGCAAACCTGAAGTTCAGTACCTGGTTCATTGTAGAATTGTATATCCTGGCTACTTGGATCTCTGCAGATTAATTTTCCTACCTCTGACTTTCTTTAATGCTTTTCATCTGCACATAAAATGTATCATTTAGATGAGTTCTATAATTATCTGTATATAGGGTCCTTATGTGCATTTGTTATTTTCCCCAACTTCATTTCAAGCTATTTTAGGGCAAGGACTATGTTCTCTACTCTCTCGACCATTCCATTTAACTCAACTCTTACTATTATTAAATTAATGTTTACCACTTGCCAGTAGAAAAAGATTATACATATATTATATATGTATATTATACACACACACACACACATATGCATATATATGTACAAGTATAAATAAAGGGTAGCCCTTTATGGACCAGACTAATGAGGTCATAATTAGAGTGGATTAGAAAATATGCTCTAAGCATTGGCTTTCTGAATCATGTCCACAATCAAAGGGATGAAATTGTTAAAACAGTTACAAATTGTTGTAATAGTTGTTTCTGTTTTGAATTGAAAATACATTTGGGTGAACTATATGACCAGTATAACCTAGTATCCAGAATCTTGCTTGAAATCATGTCTGCATATGTGACCAGCACTGTAAATACAATCATTTCTAAGGCTAAGAAACAACTTTCCTGTCTTATTTCTCATCACTTTGAACACACACCTCTGTTAGCACCCTCCACTTGGTTTCCTCAGTTCACAGGTATCCATGTATGTCCTTTTTCTAGTCTGCAGGGTGATTCCTCTGTTTCTACAAGTCTTCATACCTTTCTATATTTTGGTCAATACAACTGCCTTTATGAAACTTTGCCTCACCACATTAACTTACACATTCTCTTTTGAAAGTACACTGATCTTTATTAAGTGGAATACTGCTAAGAAGGCAATAACTTAAAGATACGATCATTTAAAATACAATAGTACAGAATGTAGAGAGAAGCCTTTCTTAAGAGGGACATGGCTGCCATAATTGTAGTGTAAATGACAATTACAAAATGTGGTAGATGCACTTGATAAAATGCGTACACTCACAGTGATCTTGAATAAGTAGGTGAGGCAGAGTCTTATGCCTTCAAAGACAATAAACTGAGAAAATTGAGAAGATAATTCCAAGGAAAGGCAAAGTAAGGCCACCGCATCAGACATGATAATGCATGGTTTATTAAGAAACAAAGAATAGGAACCAGTTTTACTATCCTGCTGGTTCCTTCATTAATGAGTTAAATAAATCTTTCATACATGTTCACCTTAAAAAATTATAGTCTGGGGGCGCCTGGGTGGCGCAGTCGGTTAAGCGTCCGACTTCAGCCAGGACACGATCTCGCGGTCCGTGAGTTCGAGCCCCGCGTCAGGCTCTGGGCTGATGGCTCAGAGCCTGGAGCCTGTTTCCGATTCTGTGTCTCCCTCTCTCTCTGCCCCTCCCCCGTTCATGCTCTGTCTCTCTCTGTCCCAAAAATAAATAAACGTTGAAAAAAAAATTAAAAAAAAATTATAGTCTGATAGTTCTGGAGGTCTCTCCAAGAGGTTCAAGAAGACTTATCCTCTGGGACCAATTAAACTGTGTTGCTTGAGAAGTCTGCCTCATTGGTTCTTTAAGCCCAGACACGTATATTCCTGGTTCCTGAAGTGAATCCTAACAGCAACAGAAATTTCCTTTTACTGATTCTTTTCTTCCTCTCTCTCAACCCCTTTGTTTTGTTTTTTTTTTTTTTTTAAAGCTTTATTTCTTGTTCTTAGCCAATTCTGCTGGTCCCATCTGTATCCTGTTTAGCTTTTGAGTTGGGCTATTTTCCACACCACAACCAGGTTCAGGTATTAAGGTGTCCAGTACCTACAAGACCAGTTTACTTATTTACATAACAGTCTTTGTATACTTTGTGTCCAATTTGCACACATATGAAACATTATTCTGCAATGGTAACAACACTCTCAGGGAATTATGCTCGAACAAGTCCCCTTGGTTATCTCTTTCAAGATGATCACATCTATTCTCTATTGAGTGAGACAGGACAGAGAATGCAGTTTGATATTCTTTTGGTTTGTTTACCTTTTTCAGAGCACAAATCATTAAAAATATACCTCGTACCTACTAGAAAGGAGAACAGATCTTTTTGGATTTTGCCTGGCTAATTTGTGTATGTATTTATGTCTACTTTTGACATGTGGCTGGCATTATGGAAATAAAGCTGCAAGTTTTCTGCATGCCTGCATACATGTAATAGGGAGCAATCAGTGTATCATTGTTTGAATATAAAATATTTGCCTACTTCTAGAAGTTATTAAGAAATTAGAAGTAAATATCTTAAAGTACAAGCCTTCTATATTGATTATCCTTTAGAAACTAATATTCTCACAATTCCCAGGAAATACAGAAACTAAAATTATAATAATTTTAAAGTGCTAGTCTTTCCAGGAAAAAAAATCCCATAGAAATTCTTAGTTAAAAAGAATTTTTATATAATAATCTGAATTCCTGTAATAAAAGCCCTTCACAGATCACACTGTTTTAATAATTTAGTTGTTTTTCATAACTTAGTTATAAATCAGGTATCTATTCTTTTTCTCATACCACTGAGGAATTTAATAAAAGTGCACGTATTTTGCGTAAGCAGGAATTTGATTTTTATCTCTGTTAAATGACAAATTGGTTTGGAATATTGTTAGGTTGTGATAAGATTATCCACTGTGTAATCTGCCCCAGATAGTACATATTCCACAACAGAATAATATTTTGTGCTTTCCTTCTCTCTTTCAGTCGCTCTGTTTCTCTCTCTCTTCCTTTCTTCCTTTTGACTTAACATTTTGAGGCACAGAATTATACAGTTCAAAGATACACACTTTGTCGTAAGATCTTACAGGGAAGGCCACACATTTTCAGTAATAGTTGAATCTCTACTAAAATATAATTTGAAGGAGTACAATGGGTCCATTTCTACATTTTAATCATAGATCGAAATGCACAGGGACCAGGAAATATAGGTTTGTGCCACAACACAGCTTCCACAATGTGATGCTGATATATAGGATCTTTAGAAATTACATATTGCTCTCAAAATTATTTTTACCCTCCTAACTTCTAATTGTCCAAAGTTCTTCACTACAGGAGACCAATTATAATCTACAAACTTGGTTTGAAACTTCTATCCCACTTAAGTATCCTGAACACTGGATTTTGAGTTGTTGATCTTTACATTCCCACATCCATGCGCCATGGCCAAGTTGGGAATGGGGGAAGCTTGTCTATACTGTTTGTGCTAATTTCTACCTTCATTAAGAGCAAGGCATTCAAATCCTTATTAATCTTTTCCCACTTTGATGGTTTTTCATCACATGCTGCTCCTATGATCACTAATGAATCTAGAAATATACTAAAAGACACTTCATAATCCCCTCAGCTGATATGCTGGTCTGTGCCTCCAAATTTTTTTATACCTACTGCTCAGGATCTTTTTGAAGCAGAATTTAGATCCTATTTACTTTAGTTTTAGTACCTAGTACATGTTATAGACTCAGCAAATGTTTGTTGAACTGATTTTCATCAGATTTTCCACATTCTTAAAATGGCTAAGGGGCGCCTGGGTGGCGCAGTCGGTTAAGCGTCCGACTTCAACCAGGTCACGATCTCACGGTCCATGAGTTCGAGCCCTGCGTCGGGCTCTGGGCTGATGGCTCAGAGCCTGGAGCCTGTTTCCGATTCTGTGTCTCCCTCTCTCTCTGCCCCTCGCCCGTTCATGCTCTGTCTCTCTCTGTCCCAAAAATAAAATAAACGTTGAAAAAAAATTTAAAAAAAATGGCTGATATTCTACACCTATTTTCTTCCAGTTACAAATAGATATCCATGCTTAAATATGGGTGCTGAATTCTGATAACCTATCATCAGTAGTTATTATTTTGCCCATATAATATTTGACTACATATGTTGGACAAGGTGATTTTTATTATTTAATTTGGCGCCTAAGTGATGTATACAAAGCCTCAGTGTTATTTTGAGCCAAAAAATTCTTTAATTGATTGGCAAATCTAATCAGGTCATATTTATTCAATAGGTAGAAGATCAAGTCTATAGACATGTTTTCATTTTTAGAGTCTGCCTAGAAAGAATAGCAAATTATTCTGGATGTGTGTATCACTCATTCCTCTTATATGAGATATCTTATTTCTTTTTTCTCATATTGATCATTTTTTGACCTATTAGATGGTATGAATTTGTTCAGTAGCCACACAATTTGGATGCTGAATCTTTTCTGGGCAGTGTTGGAGGAGCAAGTAGTGAAGGTAGGGGATCAGTTGTCTGTTTAGAGAAGCACACTGGATATCAGGCTTGGACCTCCTGATTTAATCGTTTAGTGATGGGGCTTCAGGAAAGGTCTAGATTCTCAGGCTTTTGTGGTTGTAACTGCAAAGAGTCCGTCTCTATGAAAGAAGAACTGTTCAGGCTAACAGTCCACCAGGGACAGCTTCATCAATCACTCTCCGGGTCTGTGTACAGCAAACAGGCAAGGGTACTTTTGCTTCATGTGCAGAGGGCATCTGCTTAACTGAGGCAGACCCTGGTGGTCAAAGCTCAGTCTTTAACTAAGGCTTCCCTAGACATTAGATTTCCTAGAAATCAGTTTTGCTAGAAATCAATCCAGAATTCAGCTTCTATCTTAATCCATAGCCAAGTCTCAATCATACTGTGCTCAATTCCATTTCCCACCAAGTATCTGGATGCATTTTACAGTACAAAGGATGTGGCTTTGGCCCTGGTTTATTACTTAAAGATTCCTAGACTACTGGCCATTATCACCACCACAAAAAAGCTTTCAGTTGCTCAAAGTCCATGTTAAGTGCTAAACTTCTAGGAATATCTCTGCTTACTTTAGTAGTAATAACGCAATAAAATAGTAATTGACTACCTGGTATATTTTGCCATGTCATGTATTTGTGTTTTCCCTAACCAAAAAGCAGTAAAATCTAGCCAGACAGGTGGCACATGTGTGTATATTCACTGAACACTGAACACAACAAAGGCAGTCAAATCCAGAGGTGTTCAAGTTACCTATGTTGATCTGGGTATATACCTATCTAACTGCAATGTTGCTGTAGAAGGTTAACTTACAGCTCAATTAGGGTATCATTATGCTTACCTCTGGGGCTCCTGGAAGTCCAGTCTTGAACTTTGGCACAGTGAGGTCAACATGAGCTAATTAATACTTTTAATGTGCTTTTTAAAGTTTGATACTCTCAACTTGGTACCCAGGATTAGCTTGTCTATATTGTTCAGGGATATATAGACCAACAATTTTACACCTAGTTTAGCTGGCTACGTAGTCTGGCCTGGCTCCAAGACAAATGGTCTCTCAAAGACCCTACTGAACTTTTGCTTGAGCTCCCTGAAACCAAAAGTCCTTGCACATATCTTGATGGTACATAAACTGAAGATGAAGTAATGCTGTGCAACAAATAAAGTGCCCTGAAAAAGTGCACCAGAAAGCAACTCAGCCCCTATATTTGCCTGTATTTTCATCCCAGGTCCACTGTATCCTACAGTTGAAGAAAGCCTTACAGGGGTATGTCCTGAGGAGACTCAGGAGAACTTTCCATGATAGAAACCTGTGCAATTGGTGCGGTTTCTCTTCTAGATTTTACTCTGTGCTTATAATATATAAGAATAAAAATGTAATCTAATATTCCTGATATGTTTTTCACTTCCATAATTATCAATCTGGCCAACATTTCTTCCCATATAAAAGGCTCAGATGTTTGCTGACATCCAGAGGCTTGCTTCAGGGATAAAGCAGGCACAGAACTGTGCTATAATCTAATTTTTATTTAAATTGAAAATACAGATGCTATTTATTGCCCTTCTTCTGTAGCAAATCTTAGCAATGTTACCCTCCATCTACTCCTTGATTCACACTGATCTCTCTTTCTCCCTTCCGCTGCAGTAAAATCATTACCACCACTAACAACCTAAAGACATTTTAACACAAGTAATAGCTAATATAATGATTATTTCTAGAATTAATGAACTGACATTTAAAAAAAGGAAAGGTACACCTCCATCTGAGTGTTTATTACTTTTGGAGCTAATGTCCATTTCTATTCAGAAGATTATAAGGCAATTAAAAATTATAAAAGAAGAGAATAAGTCACTCATTCATTTAACAAATGTGTTCTGGGAACTTGCTATGTTCCAGGCACTGTTCTCAGCATATAACTATATAAATGATATTATAAAACAGAAACATAATTAAAGTATGCATACAAATCCTCTGTTTAACGAGTTGAATTAGCTTTTGTAACCCAAACACATTATATATAAAATGTACCTTTGAAAAATAATATACATAAAACTTAAAAACTGTGTCTTTATTATCTATCAAAAAATCAATGAAAAATACTAAAAGATGTCTGTTCTGGTGATAATTCATATATGTTTTAATTTACTAGTTAAATAAACTGATTTTTACATACAAAGAACACCATGCTGTTTGGAAACTGCTAATTGCTTTGCAGTACTGTTTATTTGTTTGTTTGTTCGGTTCTATTATTGGGGGGGGAGGCGTGTATCACTTAAAAGTGTCACTTTGACTTGATACCACTACTAAGGCACACTTACATTGAGTAGGACATAAAAACACTTTTTTCAAAACATTTAATCTATTTAAGTAGGCTCCATGCCCAACGTGGGGTCAAACTCATGACCTTGAGACTCAGAATCACACGCTCTGCCATGTGGCTCAGAATCACATGCTCTACCTAACTGAGCCAGTCAGGCATCCTAGAAAATGAAATACTGTTATAAAATTTATTTTCTATACCCAGAACACAAACAAGAAAGGATGATACACCCCCCAAATTAAGTGGTGTTAAAGTTTGTCTGTAATAACATCCAAGTCCCTCTCCTTTTGTCTTCTGTCCCCATCTCAGTGCCAAATAATTCTTGGTCCTTCTCAGATACCATCTTTCCACTGTATACACTTGATTAAGCAATGTAAACACTGATATATCAAAAAAATTATATGTTTCGGAGACTAAAGTTACTTGCAAGGAAGGATAAAAAGAATTGCTCCCTGTGCATATCATCTTCACTGTGACTTTAGCCTAAAATTTTCTTCCTGGAAGCAAAGATTCTCATTTTGCAATTAGAACTTAAGGACCTGAAAACTGAAGGCTAAGAAAATGTTGTGCTAGACTATTAAATTTTACTATGGTTAAGGCTGACTATTAGCAATCTAATACAGCTGAGGGATGGTTCAAAAGGGGTGGAATGATGCAGAAAATCAGTCCTCAAGTATTTCCATCTTAATGCCATTTCATCTCATCTCATTTCTCCACCACATGACTCCCCCTCTTTCCCTATTCTGGGGATTTAAAGCCCATTCTCATTCTGCTTCTTCACTCTGGGTGAGGTCCCTCCCACTTCCTTGTTTTCACCATAATTTCAGGGCAAGCACTACATGTGGGGATGTCAACGACCTCAGGTAAGACAACCCCTCTCCCTCCCTCTCTCTGGCAAATGCTTTCCTCCCGAAGGTTTTAGAGCGTTCTCTCCTTCTCAGCAGAGCAATTTATGCAGTTACTACTAGTCATTCAAAGTTGGCACGGTGAGATAAAACCTATTTACCATCTCAAACACACTCTATATGGTGCTTCAGCTGCCCCAACATCCAGGATGATGAGCACACCCTGTGAGTGTTAGACTCCTCAAGGACCCATCATGTAGAGGAGAAAGTGGGTTTGGGAGAAAACTGGAAAAGTGAGACCATTGATGGAGCACAGAAAACCTGAAGTTCAGAAAACTCTGAAGTGACTGTCAATAATAATGGAAAAGAACATTTTGAGTGTAAGAACAAGGGTTCTTGTATTTTAAGATGTGTGTAGCTGTAGGTGGGTGTGATGACTGAAGTTCACTATTCTTAATAAATATTGATTTTGGAAGGAAGAATGAAGAAAAAGACATAAATATCTTTCCAGGGTTTTAGCTATCACTAGTTGCATCCCTATCATTAATCAGGTATCTAATTCAGTGCTTTACAAACATACATGTTCTTAATCCTCACAATAACTTTTTAAGGGATTGCTCTTGCATTTTTCATATGCAGATACTGAGTGATTGGAGACTTTTGTTCAGCATTTACAGAGACCATATTTAATTTGTATTAGATTCCAAAATCAGGGTTTTTTTTTCCCTGCTCCATTACCAATCTTCCCACATGTGTATTACTGAATATTGATATCTGATATTGTTAGCTATACAGAGACAATGCCATTAGATATCAATACAAAAGTGCAGTATTAACTTTGCTATAGTTTACTGAAAAGTTTAAACATTGTATTTAAATACCAAATATGTATATTTGACTCAGAAGTCAAGAAGTGCTTGAATTTTCCTCTTTCTCTTTTGGGTCTTTCTATTGAGAATTCACATTTTTTAAAGGAGAAATCTCCTCTTTCTAGAGCACTTTTGGCAGTACCATTGATTTTTTCCACAATTTTCTCTGAATTAACACTGCAGTCTTTTCCTTAGGGGACTCTTATGAATTAGGAGGGACACAGCATCTAATTTTTTATTTCATTTATTGTAGATGTTTTCCTCTACAACTTATTTTTATATTTAGAAATTATAAAATATTATTCTCATTGTTAATGAGTTATTGACTTTAGTTTGCATCTCATTTTTATATAGAGTACAGTTAAATTCATACTAAATAAGGATGTTGACATTATTTGGAATGCCTATATCTCTAGTTGTCTAATGTATTGGGCATAGAGAAGTTGCTTATACATTTTTGTTTAATTATTAAGTATGCTCATTCAATTATTAGTAAATATTTACACTGAGAAGTGATTACCAGAATGTACCATTTCTTTAAAAAAAGTGCAACGTTAGATAATGTCTACATAGATGCAAACTCCTCACTTCTACTAGTCTCAGGTTACTTAAATTTGAGGAGGTCCACAACTAGGGGACAAAATACTAAATTATTAACTACTCTTTACCTAAGGACTGTTGCTGAAAATTTTTTGTTGTTCCTAGCTCTGAGGATTTCAGGAAACTACAATATTAATCACAAATGAATCCCGCCCATTAGGACTTTCCAATTTGGTGGCAGCTGGTTGGGAAGAGATGGAAGGATGCAGAAAAAAATAATTATAGAATCTAATATAACTTCATATTTTAAATGGGCCACATGGCACACCATTGTGTCAGATTTTGGAATTGTCGTTGAGAATTGTAGCCAGTAACAATAATACATGATCACAGGATTGCTATTAGTTAAATGCAATACTTTGTCCAGGATCTAACAAATAATTGAAAATGAGCAAATGTTTCATTTCTTTCCTTCCCATTCCATGGACTCTAATTAATAGCCAGAGATTGTCATTTCCTTCAATTATGTTTTAAAAAAGATGTATGTGTAGGGCACAAACACCAGCCATCACTTTAAAAATTGTAAAATGACAATGCCAAGAGCAGCAAGAGCCACACTTTCCCAACTTCCAAATCCAGGAAGAGACTAACACTAACCATGTGCATTTACTTCTTCAAGTGTCCTATCATAAAATTGATAGTAAATTGATTTTAAAAGAAATGCATTTACAATGAGGAGGAAAACATGTTTAAAGTCTGAAACCATGAGCAGAAAACATGTTTTAACAAATATAGCAGGGAAAAAAATGTAGATGAAAGAGGTGTAACATCTATGAATCCAGGTGGAAGGGAGGGATTCTAATAAATGAAGACAGAAGCAAGCAGCCCTGCAGAACCACTCCAAAAGAAGTTATACCAGGAAATGCTAGGTGCAATGGACAATGAAATATAGAGTAGAAAACAAAGGCAATAATTGTGAATTCTTCCTTGGTTCAGTAATGTTGTCCTCTTACCCTAACAAACACACACACACACACACACACACACACACACACACACACACACACTGCTGTGCCTGGAAGGAATCCACTCTGCAACTCTCCAGGCAAAAAATTGTAAGAGTTTTCCTAAAATGAAGATAATTAACTCTATAAGGATTAGAAGAGTTTTTTGGTTATTTGTACTCTACAGCAAAGATGTTCATATTCTGATATTTAGTGGTCTCTTTACCCAGGGCCATAGCCAGCGATCTATCTATTTACCCTCAAGCTAAGTTCACTAGTCAATAAGCTTGGATCATGAGCAATGTTCCCAACTGGAGTTATACTTCATTTTAAAATATGAACATACAACTAAGTTTTCCAGATAATCCAAGGAAAATCAGAAAGCAAGCTAAAATAAACACCAGACAAAAAAGGAATAGAAGGTAACTATAATGAAAAAGGGCCACATGTCAAAGAAATACTCAATTAGTAGCCTCCAAAAGATTAAAATAAATGTTACATGTATAAAAATCAGTATGATAGCATTATAAGTGAACAGTAAGAGACAATAATGAATGCATACAATATGTTCAAATGAAAATCAATAGGATTATATGATATAATCAATGAACATACCCAAATGTTTGGACAAAACAAAATGCAGACAATATGGTAATAGGTGCAAAAGTGATAGAAATTTAACAGAGAAGTTTACCCTCTAACAAAAAGTTTCAGGAAAGAGAAACTAGTGAATTTTTAATGATTTAATTCATTAATTTAGGCAAGAGAATTCCTATTGCTTAAGGTTAAAAAAAATTCTAATCAGGGCCTGCTAAATGCCAAACACAAGCATGTCAAAAGCTATATCCCTAGCACTGTTCATTAGGAATTTGTTAGTCTTTCTCTCTCAGCCTAGGGTAAACTATGTGACAACAGGAATTTGTTTAATTTTCTCACTGCCCTATCTTGAGTACACAAAATGGAACATAGCACCTAGTAACTAGTTATTTTCTGAATGAATAAATTAAGCAGTTCTTAAAGTTTCTAGAGAAGGAAAAATGAAGACATGCCACATCAGTGTTGGCTTCTAATCAGCAACATCGGCGCAAGCAAGAGGTGGAACATTGCCTTAGAGCCAACCTACAAATTAAGGAGGAATATTTTCAGACATGGAACTCACCAAGGTTTCCTCGCTAAAAACTTTCCCAGGAAGCATTTGAAAATGGCTGCAATAAAGTGAGTAAAGCAAGAAAGAGTAAAATCTATGGTCCAAGGACCAAGCTGATCCATTGTTCCAACCAGATGAGCAAGTAAGGGAGGTCCCAGTATAACACTTTGCAGCAGGCTTAGAGGGCAAGCAGAAAGTCTGGGATGAAGCAGGACATAGATAAGAAAATCATTTGTGAAAAATGTCGATTATCAGAAATGAAGATGTGAAAACCTAAACAATGAAAGAAAAATTAAAATACATTTAAGAAGATCAGGAAAAGCAAGAAGTCTTAAAAAACAAAAAATGTAAACATAGTACATTTTAAAACTGACCAGTGACAGGTCTATGGTATATCAGCTGAAGTATAGATTTCTTATAAGAAATATTTAAACTATAAAATGAAGAAAATTTGAGTGGGACAAATGAATACCTTGGGATGTCAGTTTTCTCAAAGATGATAGATAGATAATTTTTATAATTTACATACAGTCACTTACATTGTAAAATCCAAAACTTTGCATTGGAGGGAAATTTAACAAATTCTAAATAGAGAAGTATAAAGATTCCCATTTAATTTTTTTTTTTTTTTTTTGAGAGAGAGAGAGCAAGCAGAGGACAGGCAGAGAGAGGAGAGAGAGAATCCCAAGCAGGCACCCTGAGTCCCGCTTAGATAAGAAACTATTAAGAAAAGGAAAGGAAAGGAAAGGAAAGGAAAGGAAAGGAAAGGAAAGGAAAGGAAAGGAAAGGAAAGGAAAAGAGAAGAGAAGAAAGGAAAAGAAAAACGAGAAGAAAAATACTGACAACACTTTTCCAACAGGATATTAAAAAATACTAGCAAGTTGGGGCACCTGGGTGGCTCGGTTGGTTAAGCTACCAATTCTTGGTTTTGGCTCAGGTCATGATCTCACAGTTTGTGGGATCAAGCCCTCCTTTGGGTTCTGTGCTGACAGTGTGGAGCCTGCTTTAGATTCTCTCTCCTCTATCTCTGCCCCTCCCCCTCCTCTCTCTCTCTCTCTCTCTCTCTCTCTCTCTCTCTCTCTCCCCCCCTCTCTTTTTATCAAAATAAACTTAAAAAAATACTAGCAGGTTATACAAACTTAAAATTGAACAATGCTATCAAAAGCACCAACCAGTTAATAAATAAAAATATATTGCAATGATGAAACCTGAATATAAAATTTTTAAATCATCACAAAACGGAGAGGTGTTAATATTCACTAATAAATGGCACTGAAAAATCTGTTTAAATCCTGAGAAAATAATCCAGCTGGTTATCATATTTCATGGCACCTGGCCAAATAGATAAATATTTTAAAAACCATAAAAATCTAGGGGCACCAGGGTGCCTCAGTCGGTTAAGCATCAGACTCCTGATTTTGGCTCAGGTCACAGTCCGTGGGTTCAAGCCCTGCGTCAGGCTCTGTGCTGATAGTGTAGAACCTGCTTGGGATTCTGTCTCTCTTCCTCTTTCTCTGCTCCTCCCCTGCTCGTGTTATCTCTCTCTCTCAAAATAAATAATATTAAAAAAATATTTTAAAAACCCATAAAAATCTATAAGGAAACATGGTTTATTAACCTCATGATAAATAAGAAATTTCCATGCATAACGTATCTAAACTTACCAAAAATTTGACACATTTGATTTAATACATATTTAAAATTCAGTACATTAAAAACCACCAGAAAAAAAAATTGGTAAATAATTAGGAAAATATTTACAACAATTACACAAGGAAAGGCTCTCTTAGTAATGAATTTAAGGAAAATTATTTTTTTAATTAGGAAATAAATGAAACAAAAAATAGTAAGAACTATTAGAATTACACTCAAAATCTTTAATGATTATGGCATAGAAAAATACTAAGAAATTATTATCTTCTATACCTAATTGAAAAATATTTGGAAGTGTCTCTTTAGTGAACATACTTAAAGCAAGAAATACGACAGTCAGATGCTTATGAGGCTATTAACTAGGGCAATATTCCAGAGAGGGTCATGTCGAACTCTATGATATATAGTATTGTAGAATTAATATATACTGATATAATAACATCTAGTTAAAATGATCCTTAATTACTCTCTAATTAAATAGAGATGCAAACAAAATTAGATGTGATATATTAAAATATTCAAAGTATAGCAAAGGTTAAATTTCCTAAGGTATGCACAAAGAAAATATTACTCAGCCTTTTTAAAAGCTTATTTTTGAAGAATATTAAATAATGTAGAGGAAATGCTCATAAGCCAGATTAATTCATGATAAAAATCTGAAACTCTACATAAAATACAATTTCAATAAATTTACTTATTTACCTACCATATGTATTCAAATCCATAAACTTATAAAAATATAGAATATTGGACATTCACTAAACATTTTAACAGTTATAATATCTGAGTAATGTCTATGAATTATTTATATTTTCCTCATATTTTTATGCATTTTTACAGTAATCACACTTAACTATTACAATCAGACAAAATTACATTCTTAGAAAATTACAACATCAGTCTTCTAATGAAATATCATATGATAGGCAGGAATTTTGAAGACCCTAGTATTATCAAACAAAGCAAATACACAAGAAAGAGAAATGGTCAGAGACGGGGCATGAATGAAGTAGAGTTATGAGTAAACTGCAGCTCCTGGCATACAGAGTTTGAAATTTCCTGAAATCTCTAGGAAGTGATTATACTCTTTTCACATGGGTCATGACTTAAATAGTCATGTTAGGAATAAAACTCTGGTAACACAGTTACAGGGATAGACCACAGACAAGAATACCATTCCGGAGAGGGCCATATTTATAAATGTGAGACTTGATATGACAGAGCCAAAGCAGTGAAAGTGAGAACGATGAGTAAAATCAATAAAGTTGGTGACAGATTAATGATAGAAGTAGGTGACAAAAGAAATCCATAATAACTCTCCTGTATCTGGCTGTGGCAAAGGAATACAAAGGCAGATTTTCAAAAATAAATTCAATTACAGATATCATGTAGTTGAGAAGCATTTGGGACATTCGAGTGGATATTATATAAAAATAAATAAATAAACAATTGATAGCAAAAATCTCTGGTTAGAAAGTAATGAGTCACCAACCTTCTTTGTGCTCGATCCACATTTCTCATTGGCAGGATCATCCTTGGACGCTATGATCATCTAGTTCTAATATTTACCTTAGGAGTAGGGTGACTGCATATTATGGTTATGTTTGGGTGAGTCCCAGTTGATACCCATTGCCTCAGAATACTGATTGGGTTAACATTTGTCCAGCTAAAAATGCTCCAATTTGGTCAATGGATTTTAATGTCACCCTACGTGAAGCCAAGGGTCTTGTGTCGAAACCCATCGGATCTTTTGAATAAATATTCAAGCATTAGAGACAACAAAAAATCACCATTATGTGGGCAAATAATGTGGTCTTTTCTAGTAAAATCATTACAAAATTTATAGTATTATAAAATTTTCTCAGAAGAAAGTTATTTCAAAATTAAATATATATTCATTATTAAGCATGGGATTTTTGTATATCCTAGAGCACGGAGGAAAAGTCTGACTCATATCAAACCTGTGTGTTTGATAATGCTTTACATAAATTTTGGAATGCATTTACATATATCATACTTGCTGCAAAAGCATAATTGTTGTTCTGCCATATTTGATAACCAAAGTTAAGGAATTGGCATACTTTTTATGATATCTTAAGTTCTAGACACAGCAGTAATCATTTCTTAATGAGTGATACTCAGAAGCCTTATCTACCATAAATTTTCAGGATAGCCTCACCTTTGAATAAAGAATGGTCAACTCCATCCTCTAATAAAGGATGGATATCTTATCTCTTTCAGCAATATGACCTGAAAATTGGGATGAAATAAACCTTGTAATGGAAAGACAGAATTGCCAAAGGCACTTTTATCAGTAATAAACCAAGACAGATATTCAATGACACTGTTGATAGGAAATATTTTTAAAATGAAATGATTGTGTCAAAAAGTACCAATCTAAGTATCAATTAGTCTTAAAATTTTTTTATGTCCCATATCAGAATTGAGTAAATATTTGGGAAAAAAATTAAGTGAAACAAATGTTGATCTCAAATGACAACACACCATATGCATAGTTTAATCATTATTGCCTATTATAACCAGTTGATATCACTTTATTATTGAAGATGACTGGTCACTCCTTACAGGCAAAGAAATCCGTTATGCTCATGAGACAGGTAGATAATCACACGTGATTATCTACATTTCTAGAGAAAATTATCATGACAGATCTGTTATCACTTTATCTCCAAATTATGCTTGAGGTATTTTATAAGCAGTGGTCTACTGAACATCTAAACTATAATCTCAATAAAGTTAAAATGATTTCTAAAAGACATTTTAAAAATAGGTAATCAAAAGATTGCTTTAAGGCAAAAACATAATACAGGTAATAAGTTGGCTCATAAAGTTAAAAATTTTAATTCACCTGGAGGCCAAAACACTTTAAATCTATTTACACCAAAGAGCATAGCCTCAACAGAGGCTCTCATACAGAGAGCAAAACTTTGCCAATTTATGTGGAGAAATAACTAAAAACAAAACAGTATCTGTGGATTTTAATATATCTTTGTTGACAGAATATAAAGGAAAACACAAAATGTATATAGATTTGGTCACATAGTGAACAGGTGAATCCAATGAATATATGTAATGTACATAACACCCAACAATAATAAAATAGTTATATCATGCATTCATGGACCATTTAAAAATTTGACTATATATTAGTCCACAAGATAAAGGCTCAACACATTTTAATCTAGAATCAGAAAGACTATGGTTCTTGACCAAAATTAATGAAACTTTAAATCAGTTGTAACTGTTACAAAATAAGAAATGTCCCTAAATAATCCATTTACAAAACAAAATGTAAATAAGAAAATATATTGAACTGAATGTTGGTGAAAATACTATACATCAACAATGTGTTCCAACTAAATTAGTACTTAAAACAAATTAATGAAAGATTGGCCTTATATTTACATACTACTTAGGAACCAAGGTTGAAAATTAATTAGCAAAAATAAAATAAAATAATCCAACTTCAGTAGTTAGAAAAAATTCCTCAAAACAAATCATGAGGAGTAGCAGGAAGAAAATAATTGTGATGAAAGCTGAAATTAGTTGAATAGAAAGCACGCATACCAGAGAAAATATCAACAAAACCAATAGTTAAACTTTAAAAGACAAAATAGACAAACAGTTCACAGTTCACTGGTAAAATTAAAAATGAAAATACAGAAGTGCAAATACCCAAGACCAGGAAGAAAAAAGAAAATAATACTACTGAAGATGCAGACATAAAAATAATAAAAGTATATCACACATACATAAAGAATAAAATTTTTAGTTTAACTTAAATGTATCAGCTCCTAGAAAAAAATATATATTTCAAAACTAATTTAAATGGAAATGAAAAACCTGAATAGTCTTATAATCACTAAAGAAGTGAAATCTGTAATTCCAAATCTTCGCACAATGAGAATTCCAGGCTTAGATATCATAATAATGTTAAATTCTACACAGCTTTTAAAAAAGAAATAACTCTAATCCTATACCAACACTTTCAGAAAATATAAAAGGAAGGAATATTACCCCAAAGCATTTTATGAAATAACATTACATTAAGCATATGATAAAAGATGTTTATAGGAAAATCTCACTCATAAACACAGATGTAAATATCTTAAGAAAAATATTAGTAAATCAGATTCAATAAAACATAAAAAGGATCACATACCATGGCCAATAGAGTTTTATCCCAGGAATGTAAAGCTATTTAGACATTATGAAATCATGAAATGATCTTAGTAGATGTTGAAAAAAAATGATGGATGATGTACACTAATTATTAAGGTTAAAAAGATTATTGGCAGATCAAGATTAGAGAAGAACAGCACACATAATATTTACAGTGAAATGTTTAATGTATTTTTTAAATAAAGAACAATGATGTTTTCTATTACCAATTCTATTCAAAATTTTACTAGATACTTATCTATCAGAGTAAGATAAGAAAAAAAAGAATTAAATAAGAATTGTAGAGGACAAAACAAAGCTGTCATTGTCCATAAATTTTAGTATACTTGGGAGTAGAAAATACATACAAACTACAGGTACATTATTTTAAAAAACTTTTTTTATTTATTCTTGAGAGAGAGAGAGAGAGAGAGACAGAGAGAGTGTGAGTTGGGAAAGACACAGAGAGAGGGAGACACAGAATCAGAAGTAGGCTCCAGGCTCTGAGCTGTCAGCACAGAGTCCGAAGCTGGGCTCGAACCCACAAGCCATGAGATCATGACCCAGCCGAAGTCGGACGCCCAACCAACTAAGCCACCCAGGCACTCACAGATATTTATTATTTAAATAAAAAGGAAAGCTCAGTGAATTTTCTAGATGCCATATCAAAATGTAAAACTCTACTGTGAATTCTCATTTTGACAATGACTAGCTTGATATGAACTAACCCTCTAGAGAAAAAGTGGGTGTGTCTATGTGTATATCTGTTTACAGTGATCAAGGTAGTGAAAGTTTGTGAAAAGATCCAGATGAAATGCAAAGTTCTTCACTGTGCCCCCAAAGTGAATCAAACAGCTGGGTCACTATAATCCTAAAGGAAATTTCTGATTCTATAGTGAAATAGAAGACTGTGACACAATGCTGAACATAACTTTAGAGAGAGTTCCAGTGCTTGAAGCAACAAAACAAAACAAAACAAAACAAAACAAAAAAACAAAAACACCAGCTAGGGATTTCCAAGTGGGAATGAATGGCTTTAGTTAAACATCCAAGAATTTTAACTGGAATGAAGAAGAGTTTCATCTACACACAGGGCAGGGCTTCAACTAAGAACAAGTGCAAGCTACAAACTACAAATACAATGGTCCTCAGAAGGACTAACGCCAAACCTTAATTGGAATGTAGTGAACATCCCTCACTTTACTTGGATTTTCTAGCAAAAATACATCCTGCATGTGATTTCATCTACTGAGATATCATCTATATACTCAAATCATTTTCAGAATTTTTCATATCCAATAATTGGAGCAAATTAAAAAAAAAAAATAAGCAGCCAAATAAGAAGGCAAGAAAAAAGTTTTATTTGCACAGAAAAAAGTAAAAGACACAATTACAAAAGATATAAAACTCATCAGTTGCCAGACACTGAAATTAATTGAATAGAAAAAAAACATACCAGAAAAAAAAATATTAACAAAACCAATACTCACACCTTTAAAAGAGAAAATACACAAACAGTTCACAGGTCACTGAATAAATTTACTTACTATGAGCTAGAAGTTAAGTGAAGAAATTTAGGATCATGCAAGAAAACTAGAACTTACTAAAAACTTCAAACATAAATTCTAGAACCAAAATTTAAAACTCAATAGATGGAGATTAAACATTTTGAAAGAAAAACCAAAAATTTGGAAAACTAGATTGGAAGAAAATATCTGGATTAAATATTAAGAGGAATGATGACTAGGAATCCAGAAAAGAAAAATAAGAGCCAGAGGCACCTTGGGTGGCTCAGTCGGTTAAGTGCCTGACTTCGGCTCTGGTCATAATCTTGCGGTTCATGAGTTGAAGCCCCACACCCTCATTGGACTCTGTGCTTACAGCTCAGAACCTGACGCTTGCTTCAGATTCTGTGTCTCCCTCTCACTCTGTCCCGCCCCCACTCACACGCTATCTCTGTCTCTCTGTCAAAAATAAATAGACATTAAAAAAAAAAACAAGAGCTATATGGAACATGGTTATCAGACACACCATCATGTAACTGGAGTCCCAGAATAACTGTCTTCCAGACAACAGAGAAGAAGCGATATTCAAGGATACAAGAGCAATATTTCTTAAATATGATAAAAAGTATCAAGAGATTCAAGAAAACCTATGAACCCTGGTATCATAAATAAAAAAAAAAAAAGGATAACTCACTGTCTTAATCTGCTCAGGCTGCCATAACAAGACACCAAAGGCTTTGTGCCTTAAGCAATGGAAATTTATTTTCTCAGAGTTCTGGAGGCTGGAAGTCTGAGATGAGACTGCCTTCACGGTCTGGTGGAGTATCTCCTGGCTTGCCAGTCTCAGAGTGAGCAAAATTTCTGTGTCTGTTGTCTCTTCATATAAAGTCCTTAATCCCATCCCATCATGAGAACACTACCCTCATGACCTCATGTAACCCTCATTCCTTTCCAAAGGACTCATCTCCAAATACCATCACACTTGGGGTTAGGTTTCAACATGTAAATTTTGGGGAGAAGACAAACATTCAGTCCATAACCCTCACTTCGTTGCATCATGAAAAAAAATACATAAAACAAACACAGGGAGAACATCTAAACACCAGTAAGAGAAAATGTAAGTTTTCTCTTCAAAGAAAAACAAAAAAATAACAATGAGAAAACAATGAAATGAAACAAAACATCCACAAACTTAAAATACTATGCCTAGTAAGTTTTACATCAAAAATTAAGGTAAAAATAGAGATTTCTACCTCCAGCTATGACGAAGTAAATGGGACTAATACACCTTTAACCTTTTGAACAACTAGAAAAAGTATAAAAATATGATACAACAGTTTTGTATAAAGGATCGCATTGAATCCAGCAACAACAACATACAGTTTATTGTATCTGGCTTCCATGAAAAAAAATATCAGGAATGCAAGGAAACAAGAAAATATAACCCTAAACCAGGAACACTCAATCAACAGAAAAAGATGTACAAACAAAAGACATGATGAAAATAGCAAAGCCATTAAAACAGTTACAGTAAAGATGTTCCATATGCTCAAAAAGGTAGAGGAAAAAAATGACCATGATGAGAAGAGAAATGGAAGATATACAAAACAGATCATGGGGAACTTTTAAATATGAAAAATACAGCATCAAAACAAAAACAACAACAGGGGTGCCTGGTGGCTCAGTCGGTTGTCTGACTTCAGCTTAGATCATGATCTCACGGGTTCGTGACTTCAAGCCCCAGGTCGGGCTCTGTGTTGACAGCTCAAAGCCTGGAGCCTACTTCAGATTTTGTGTCTCCCTCTCTCTCTGCCCCTCCCCTGCTTGTGCTGTCTCTCTCTCTCTCTCTCTCAAAAATAAATAATAAAAATATTAAAAGAAAAACAACAGAAGATGATATTTTTGGCAGATTAGACACCGTAGAAGAAATTTGGAGTGTATGTGAAGACACTAGTAATAAAAGCTATACAAAATAGAGCACATGGAGAAAAATTCTAACAACAGAAACAATAAGATAAACAAAAACAAAAATGAAAAAAAAATAAAGTTCAGATCATCAGTGACCTGTGAGACTACCATGCAGGCTAACATATTTGACGTTGGAATCCTAGGAAAGTTCCTGAGCAAGAAAGAAATTTGACAAAACTATGGCTGACCTATTTCCAAAGATTATTTTAAAAAACAAATGGGGTGCCTGGGTGGCTCAGTCGGTTGAGCATCCAACTTCGGCTCAGGTCGTGGGTTCAAGCCCCACGTTGCGCTCTGTGCTGCCAGTTCAGAGCCTGGAGCCTGCTTCAGATTCTGTGTCTCCCTCTCTCTCTGCCCCTCCCCTGCTTGCGCTCTGTCTTTTTCAAAAATAAATAAACATGAAAAAATTTTTAAAAAAACAACAAATAAACTGACATATGGAAGATGCTCGACCAACACCAAACAGAAGAAATCTAAAAAAACTACACCAAGGCATAACTTGATCAATTTTCTGCAAAACACTGATAAAAACACAGATAGAAAAACATGGACATTACATACAGAGGAACACAATTCTAAAAATGAGAGTATACTCCTTCAGAAATCAATTTGGAAGAAAAGAGTTCAGAAAGAAAAGAGTGGAGAGATCTTCAAAGTAATAAAAAAATATGTAAAATTAGCATTACAAAAATAACTAAAATAATACTTTTAGAACAAATGGAAACTGACAAATTCATCATTTGTGCACTTATATAAAAAATTTTTCTTGAGATAAAAGGAAACTGATACTAGATAGAATGAAGTTATGTAAATGGTAAATATGAGGGTAATGTGAAAGTATTTTTCTCTTTGTTTATCTCCTTAAACTGAAATTGAATGTTTAAAAATAATAATCCTATATTGTAGAGTTTATTTTACTTTACACATGCAGAGTATATGTCATATTTTACTTCTCCACATAGATAGAGTTCTATCTATGTGGAGAAGTATAATATGACAACAATGACAAAAGACAGAGTAGAAATATGGGCACAAACCACTATATATGTGAGATGGTAGATGGGCAATATGGTATAATTTAAAGGTAAACTCTGATACATTAAAGATGTATATTATAAACCCTAGAACAAACTCTGAAAAAATAAAACAAAGAGATAAAACTATACAACCTAATAAGTAAAATAAAATGGAATAATAAAAATACTCAATTATTCTAAAAGAAAGCAGGAAAAGAAGAAATAGTTGAACCAAAGATATATGACACAAATAGAAAACAAACAGCAAGGGGCACCTGGGTGTCTCAGCAGGTTAAGCATCCGACTGCAGCTCAGGTCATGATCTCTTGGTTCCTGAGTTTGAGTCCAGCATCAGGCTCTATGCTGACAGCTCAGAGCCTGGAGCCTGCTTCAGATTCTGTCTCCCTCTCTCTCTGCCCCTCCCCTGATCATGCTCTGTCTCTCTCTCTCAAAAATAAATAAACATTAAAAAAATCTTTTTGAAAGAAAATTAACAGAAAAATGGAAAATTAAAACTCAATCATATTGCTAATCACTTGAAGTGTTAATAGTATGAATGCTGCAATTAAAAGACAGAAATTATCAAATTGAATATAAAAACAAGAACCAACAATATGTCTTCTAAAAGAAAGCCATTTTAAATCTGAGAATACAAATAGATAACAGCAAAAAGGTGGAAAGGATAGATCATGTAAATACTAATCAAAAGAAAGCTAGAGGCTCTAGTAATATCATTCAAAATAAATTTCAGAACAAATAATAACAGAAATTAAGAGTAATATTTCATAATAAACAAGGTGTCAATTTCTTTCAGATTATAATACTAAAATGGCATTCAAATGTTAGCAGGCCTTTATATATAAAAAACAATGAAGACATTTTCAGATAAACAAAAACAAGATATATCAACCTACCCACAATAAAGGAAATGCCAAAGGAAGTCTTTTAGGATATAACAACTGACTCTATTGTGGTAAATATTTCACATTATATATGTGTATCAAATCACCACATTGTACATCTTAAATTAACACAATATGTCAATTATATCTCAGCAAAGCTGGGAAAAAATTAAAAAAAATGAAAAGGTTTCTGCTCCCACATATTTGGAGGTTGTCACCCAGTCCTTATAAGATAAACACAGCTGAACAAACAAAACATCAGTGACTTTTCTTAGGCCAGTTAGAGAACTGAATTCACAAGAAAAACTGCCACCATGAAATCCAGAAAACCAGGTACAGCCAGAAAGACACAGCCAACATATATATACTTACCTAGAGCAGAAGCTGTCACAACCATAAATTGTAAGGAACAATTTAATAGTAATTTTGATACGCAGCTGAAAGATGAGAGTAAGAGTGAGGTCATAGCCTTTTAAGACCCCCCACATTCATGGGTTTTACCTCCATAAATGCACCATGAACTCAGAAAAGAGAAGAAAAATCCCCTTATGCTTCTGCCAGGAGGAAGGGGAAAGTAACCCTTTTTAAGGCATATTCTTCAAAGGAAAAGATTTTACCACAGTCTTGTTCTGCTTCTAAGCCTTTGGAAAATGATCCCCAACCACCTCAGCCACATTTAGCCTTTCTGACTCACCTGATAGGAGGGAGAAAAGCTATGACACCATACAAACACTTGTGAAGCACAGTCAAGAGTCACACCTCAGCTAAAGACAGACTAAATCATAATATTATAGCCAATTTCTCTTTTTGCACTTGCTACCACCAAAACAGAGTTCCAATACACTGAGAGTTGGTTAGCTAGCTGCAAGACAGAGACTTTTTCCAAGGATTACTAAGAGAAGCCCACAGGTATGAGGGGAGACAAAAACAAAGGCACTAGAAGAATTTAAAGACTCTGGCACTTACACTACAGTACATACTAAAAACTGTGCATCTCTAGTCAGATGAATATAAATCTTCAGATTGAAGGTCTATTTACTTCAATTCCTTTCATCCAGTACAAAATGTCTGATGTTTAATACAATTAAAAAAATAGCAAGGTATGAAAAAAGCAAGAAAAGCACAGACTGAAGAGAAAAAGAAAGCATCAGAACAAGACTTGGATATGACTCAGATATTATAGTTATCAGAGAGAAAATTTAAAATAACTATGATTAATTCATTAAAAGCTATAAAAGGAAAAGTAGACAATATGAAAGAATAGATGGATAATATAAGCAGAGAAATGGCAACTCTAAGAAAATAAAAAATAATAATAATGATAGAAATAAAAGTACACTAGCACAATTAATACCTTTAATGCATTCATCAGTAGACGAGACTTAGCCAAGGAAAGAATGAATAAGCTTAAAGATAGGTCTATAGGAACTATTCAGACTAAAATACACGTGGGGAAAAAACAGTACATCCAAGAACTGTGGGAAAACTTCAAAGGGGAAACACAAACAATTGGAACATCAAAGGAAGAAGAAACAGATAGTGGAGAAGAAATATGTGAACTAATAATGATCAAAACTTTACTACTATTAAAAAAAAACAGCAAACTATAGATCCAGGTATGTAAGAGAACATCACACAGAAAAAATATTGAAAGAAAAACAAACAAACAAAATTTACTTAGGCATATTATCTTCAAACTGAATTAAACCAAAGATAAAGGGTTAATCTTGAAAGAAACCAAAAGGGTAAAGAAACCTTACTTATAGAAGAATAATTGTGAGAATTATAGTAGGGTTCTCATCAGAAACCATATATCAAGAAAGTGGAGTAAAATACATAAAATACTAAAAAATAAATAAAAATAGGGACACCTGGGTGGCTCAGTCAGTTAAATGTCTGACTTTGGCTCAGGTCATGATCTCACCATTCATGAGTTCAAGCCCTGCATCAGGCTCTGTGCTGATGGCTCAGAGACTGGAGCTTGCTTTGGATTCTGTGTCTCTCTCTCTCTCTGCCCCTCCCCTCCTCATTCTCTGTGTCTCTGTGTCTCTCAGAAATAAATAAACATTGAAAGAAATTTAAAAATAAAAAGTAAATAAAAATAAACCAATGTAGAATTGTGTATCCAGCAACATTTGCCTTCAAAAGTAAAGGGGAAAAAAAGATTTACTCTGACAAAAAAAAAAAAAAAAAAAAAAAAAATTGAATTCATCACAAACAGGCTCTGCAATAAGTGTTAACAGAAGTTCTTTAGGGAGAAAAAAATAACATAAGCCAGGAATTTAAATCAATACACAAAAAAGAAGAGCATCAGAAAAGGAAAAAAAAAAGTACTTTCCTCATTAATTGATTTAAAAGATAACTTTTTTCAAAAGCATAATCATAAAAATGTTTTACCTGAATATAACATATAGTTATGTAACATGAATGTCAACAATATTTTAAGGGACAGGGGCACCTGAGTGGCTCAGTTCGGCTAAGTGCCAGACTTCAGTTCAGGTCATGATCTCAGTTTGTGAGTTTGAGCTCCACGTCAGGCTCCATGATGGTGTCTCAGAGCCTGGAGCCTGCTTCAGACTCTGTGACATACTCCCTCTCTTTCTGCCCTTCCCCCGCTTATGCTTTATCTAGCGCTCTCTGTCTCTCTCTCTCTCTCAAATAAATAAACTTAAAAATTTTAAAAAATATTTCAAGGAATAGGAAAAAGAAATTGGGAATGCTCTGGTATGCATATAGTTGTGAACTAGTATAGTGCTATTTAAAAGTGGACTAAATTTGAAGTAAATGTATATTTCAAATGCTAGGTAAACCACTTTAAAAAATCTTCTAAACAAAAGTATCATTAATACACTAAGAGAAGAGAGAAAATGAAATAATATAAAATGTTCAATTAAAACCAGAAAAGGCAGAAAAATTAAAGCAGCTAATAAATTGAAAAGAACAAGTACAATGAATATAAAAAGTTAGAACATTGTAAAAATTAATACAACTATTCCAACAATTATTTTAAACATAAATGGTATAAATACTCAAAGTAAAAGACAGAGATTGTCCAATTCAATTTAAAAAATGCTTAGCAAATACCCTCTTTCTGTCCCTCCCCTGCTCATGCTTTGTCTAGCTCTCTCTCTCTCAAATAAATAAATAAATACAAAAACAAAAACATACACACAAAACAGATGATACAAATTACTAATAACAGAAATAAGAGGGTCATCACCACTGTTTCAATGGATAATAAAAGAATAATAAGGGAATACTCTCTATTTCTTAATGATACTGAATCAACAATCAACAATTTTCTAAAAAAGAAAGCACTTACCCAACTGTCTCGTTGGTGAATTCTACCAAACATTTAAAGGTACATGATATTGATTCTATACAAATTCCTCCATGAAAAAGAAGCAGAAGTAACACTCCTTAACTGATTCTGTGTGGC
Organism: Herpailurus yagouaroundi; assembly: GCF_014898765.1. Taxonomy (NCBI): domain Eukaryota; kingdom Metazoa; phylum Chordata; class Mammalia; order Carnivora; family Felidae; genus Herpailurus; species Herpailurus yagouaroundi. Next base: position 19,373,951 of record NW_024412396.1, on the reverse strand, counting down.
CAGTATTAGTCTAATACCAAAACCAGATAAACACTGCAAGAATGGAACACTACAGACCAATATTTCTCTTTAACATAAATGTCAGAATATTTAAAACATTAGCCAACCAAATGCAACATTGAAAACAATTTATAATAAACAAATGAGAATTATTCTGGGCATACAAGGCTATCTCAAAAATTAAAAATTAGTGTCCCAGGGCACCTGGGTGGCTCAGTCGGTTAAGCATCTTCCAGCTCAGCTCATGATCTCACGATTCGTGAGTTTGAGCCCTGCATTGGGCTCTGCACGGACAATACAGCATCTGTTTGGCATTCTCACTCTCTCCTCTCTCTCTGCCCCTCCCTGCTTGCTCTTTCTCTTTCTCTCAAAATAAATAAAAATTTAAAAAACTTAAAAAAAAAGAAAATCAGTGTCCCATAACATCAATAAGCTAATAAAGAAATAAAGTATGTATCAAATTGATGCAGAAAAAAAACACAAACTTTTGGCAAAATCAAACACCCTTTCATGATAAAAATTCTCAAACAATAATAACAGAGAACTTCCTCAACTTGGTAATAAACATGTACAAAATGCATACAGCTAATATCATACTTAAGGACGTGAAACTGGATGTTTTCCCTCTAAATTGGGAACAATGCAAGAATGTTCCCTTTCACCACTATATACAACATCATACTAGAAATCCTAATATTTCTAACACCATAAGACATGAAAAGGAAATAAAAATTATACAGATTGGGAAGGAAGAAATAAAACTGTTTTCAAATGATATAATCCTCTACATAGAAGATTCTGGAGAACTGGCCAAAAGAAACCTCCTGGAATTAATAAGTGAGTGTAAATCTAACAGAATATATATAGGATATCTAAGTGAAAATCTGTGCACATGCACAAAAATGTTCTTTATTTGCATGACCTTAAGCTTGAAATAACCTAAACATTCATCAAATAGAGATAAATTTTAGTACCTTAACAGATCACCATAGAATGATGGATATTTACAATTTGCAACTATATGCAACAACTGAAATACATTACAAAATATTAAAAGCAGAAGTTTAAGCAAAAGAAGCAAGGTATAAAGGGCAAGTACAGTATTAATCCTTTCCTATAAAGTTCAAAATCTGACAAAACTATATTGGTTATAGAAGCATATATAGGAAGTGAAACTCTAACAGAAAACAAATCTATTATCACATGGCTTAGATTATTACACAGTTTCTAGCTCAGTGAAAAGGGATAACATTTCAGATAGAAGCAGAGAAGGACAATGGCACTGTTCTATTTCTTGAACTGAATGCTAGTTTCACAGTTATTTACAATGTATTTTTCATTAAAATATACATACGTTTTATGAACATTTATGTTGTGTCAAAGGTTGCAATAAAATAACACATTTTCAGTAAAACATTAAACCATAATCATAATGATAATAATCATAACAACAATGACCACCAACCAATGGGAGTAAATAGCAGTATAGAGAGCAATGATGATCAAAGAAATAAACTGCAAGATGGAAAACCAAGAGATTTTTTCTGTAAAATAGTAAAACAGTCCCAAAGGGACTTAAAGTTTTTAAAGTTATATGCTAGAAGAAGATAAGCAAGTTTCCTTCATTAATTGTCTGTGGGAGCTCAGATAAATGAAAAATCTTTTCATAGTCCGTAATTTTTCAACTATAAGTGAAGAAAGTCACACTGTTCTAAAATTCTATTCAATTATGTGAATATCTGCTTACCTGCATTTTTATTTATAAGATGTATTTTCTACTTACTTCAGATTCAGACTAGGAATTAAATTGATCATGCTATTTCAGTTATTATAATATTTTATATTTAAATGTCAAAATCAAGCTTTATAAGAGTAGAGAAGGACATTATTCTGAAACTTGAGGCAATTTTAATAAGATGAATATTATCAAATTTTGAGGGATTCAAAGTAAAATCTTGCCTTGTGCCCCACCCAAATTTTTTTTAAAAAGTAATCCATGAATTTTCTTACTGGTATTTTAGTGCTGACTACAATGTAAATTGGGGAAAAAAGACCACATTAAATACGGAATGAGATAATAGATTAGGGTATGATGAATTCCATCATCATTGATCCATTAGAAACTAAAACTAACCATTGCAATGGAAACTTTATATAATGTTCACTATGAAGAAAATGGTGAAAAGAAAAATTGGGCTTCTGTAGTTTGAGAAAGTATATATATCCCAAATTAATACTTACCATAAAATGAGCTAACAAAAACATTGTACACTAGGGCAAAACATGAGAAACAGTTCCTTTAAAGTCAAGAAAAATATAAGAATGGCCACACTCACCATTTGCATTCAGCACTGTAAGAGAGCTCCTAACCTGTTCAATTAGATAATAGAAATATAATACAAAGGAAATTGTAATGATGCTATTTGTATAGATATTATAAATAAAATTATATAATTACAAGAATTGTAAATGAAAAATAATAAGAATTTATCAAAGTTGCTTAGAAGACATAACAATAAAAACCAACATTACTATACAGAACATCATTTGAAAAATGTAACATTTTAAAAGCCCATTTACAGCAATATAAAAGTTTGTGAAGAAATAGGAAAAAAATGCAAGACATATAAAGAGAAGGTAGAAACCTTTATTATACAACCTGAAAAAGTTCATTGATAGATAAATTTGATATTAAAAAAATTAAAAAACTACTTCTTCCCCAACCAAAATAAAAAATTACTACAGTAAATGTGACTTCAGTAAATTTTAACACATGATTTTTCGCCAAACTTGCCTATTCCAAAAATTGAAACAAAAGGATAAAAAATAAAGGGCGAACATCAGCCAAGGAAATTTTGAAGCAGAGACAAAAAGAGTAGATTTATTCATTTTACAACCTACTAAGACTTATCCCTAGAATAATTAAATTACAGCGTGGTATTTGTGCAGGGATAATGAAGAGAACAATGAAATAAAATAGAAAACCAAGAAATACATCTGCGCATGTATGAAAGCTCTGTGTATGGCAGCACAGAATTTCAATTCAATGAGGAAAAGATGGAATATTCAATAAACAGTGTCACAACAATTGGCTAGCAGTATGAAAAAAATAAAATAGAACTGTACTTTTCTCCAAATCCAATTTCAACACTATACAAAAAAATGTGAAGAGACTTTTAAAATATTAAAAGAATACATAAGAAAATATCTTTATTTCTTTAACAGCAGAGAACAATAGCTGAAATGATGCAAAGAAAAAAAAAAGCACACACACACACTCAAAACCAAAAGAAACAACTGATAAATTCACTAAATTAAAAATGAAAACATTTTATCTGGGTAAGGACTTCCTGAGATATTCCCTTTCCTGGAGCTTGGGATCCTTCGTGCAAACTCCTCTTTGTAAAAACGATTTACTTTCTTTGGTCCCTGCACTGTCCCTTAAAATTAATAACTGAAATTATTAAAGATTAACAAAAAGCTGATGAAACTGGTTATAATAAAATACAGTGAATTAAGGCATCCATCCTATGTGTGAAGTGTTAAATGTGTCAGTAGCTTTGTGTTTAAAAACTATCCCTGGGTTGCTAGTATAGGTAAGCTCCAGATTGCTCACAGACCTACAATAAGTAAGACCTAGGAAAACTCTCAGCTGAAACCGTAAAAGAGGGTGCCTAATGACCATATCCCTCTATAGTCTGAGGCAACATAACCTTATCCAGTTCACCACTACTGTGCCTGCAGACTGACTAATGGAGGGGCAGTTTCCCCTGACTAGATGGGAAAGTGTCAAGTTTTCTTGAGGATCTGCAAGCTGTAGGAACAATACCACAACCCCCACTCTACTTTTACTTTAGTGTCTGTAAACAACTCCTGAATGGGGAAAAATATAAGCTATATGTTCCCCATATGCCCTGCTGAGTATCAAGGGTCTGGTGCAGCATTAAAATAAGCTTGTGTATGACACACTATCTTGTGAGTTTGTGACTCATTTAAGAAGAAAAAATGTAATTCCTACCTCAACCCCTGAACATACAATATTAGTCTTTGATGAATATGGTATAACATTACTAAAGTGAAAGCACTGACCATAGATTAGAGGCAATTGTGTATGACTCAAGATATCCACAAAGGACTGGAATGCAAAATACATTTTTTTAAAACTACTATCAGCTGATAAGAAAAATACAAGCTAATATAAAAATTAACAAAGGGCTGGGGCGCCTGAGTGGCTCAGTTGGTTGAGCGTCTGACTTCAGCTCAGGTCATAATTTCATGGTCTGTGAGTTAGAACCCCGCATCGGGCTCTGTGCTGACAGCTGAGAGCCTGGAGCCTGCTTCGGATTCTGTATCTCCCTCTCTCTCTCTCTGCCCCTCCCCCGCTCATGCTCTCTTTCTCCTTCAAAAAATAAATAAACGTTAAAAAAAATTAAAAATTAACGAAGGGCTTCACCAAAAAGTTAACATGAAAGGCCAATAAACTCATGCAAAGATTTTCAATCTTATTAGTAAATCAAGTAAATACAAGTTAGTACAAGAATGGGAAACCATTCTATATCAAATATGGCAATTCCAAAGTAATATAGATCATAATATTTCATAATATATAGGGAACTTGTTTAAAACCTAAAATACAGAAGTAAGTTCAACAATGAAACTATGGAAATGTTCACACGATTTTATTTTTAAATTAAGACCTTTTTTCAGAGCAGCTTAAAATTCACAGCAAAATTGAGGGGAAGGTAGATAACTCATATATTCAATATACTCAGTAAGTATATTACTCATATACTCCCTGGCTCATACATGTAACCAATCTCCTGTTAATAATCTCCACTAGGGTGGGACATTTGCTAAAAATAATGAAAGTAGGGGCGCCTGGGTGGCACAGTCAGTTAAGCGTCCGACTTTAGCTCAGGTCACTATCTCTCAGTTCTTGAGTTCAAACCCTGCATCAGGCTCTGTGCTGACAGCTCAGAGCCTGGAGCCTGGTTCAGATTTTGTGTCTCCCTCTCTCTCTGCTCCTCCCCTGCTCACACTCTGTCTCTTTCTTTCTCCTCTCTCTCTCTCAAAGATGAATAAACATTAAAAATTAAAAAAAATAATAAAAATAATGAATATGAATTTGACATATCATATCACTCAAAAAACCATATATAGTCTACATTACCATTCACACTTGGTGTTCCACACTCATTTGGGTTTGGACGAATGTATAATGGCATGTATCCATTATTATGGCATCATACAGAGTATTTTCACTACTTTAAATTCTCTGTGCTCTGTCTTTCAACCCCTCCTCACCTGTAAACACTTGGCAATCACTGATCTTTTTTGTTATTTTGGTGATCTTGCCTTTTCCAGAATGTTATATGGTTGGAATCATATAGGATGTAAGCTTTTAAAATTGGCTTCTTTCACTTTTAACAGGCATTTAAGTTTCCTGCATGCCTTTTCACAGCTTGATAGTTAATTTATTTTTAGTGCTGAATGATTTCATTGTCTGGATGTACAGTTTATTTATCCTCTCACCTACTGAAGGACATCTTGGTTGCTTCCAAGTTTTGGCAATTATAAGTAAAGCTGCTGTACAAATCTGTGTGCACCTTTTTGTAACAACATATGTTTTTAACTCCTTTGAGTAAATATTAAGAAGTATGATTGCTAGATCATATGGTAAGAGTACGTTTAGTTTTGTAAGGAACAGGCAAACTGTCTTTCAACTGTCTTCCATACTGCGGTACTATTTTGTATTCCCACTAGCAAACTATGAGAGTTCCAGTTGCTCCACATTCTCATCAACATTTGGTGTTGTCAGTGTTCCAGATTTCGGCCATTCTAGTAGGTGTGAAGTAGCAGCTCATTGTTGTTTTATTTGCATTTCCCTGATGACATATGATGTGGAACATACTTCATCTGTTTTTTATTTATTATTATTTTTTGCCACCTGTATATCTCCTTTGGTGGGATATCTGTTAAGGTCTTTGGCTCATCTTTAAAACATGTTGTTGGTGTTTTTATTGTTGAGTTTTGAGAGTTCTTTGTATATTTTGGATAACAGTCCTTTATCAAATATGTCTTCTGCAAATATTTTCTCCCAGTGTGAAGCTTGCCTTCTTGTTCTCTTGACATTGCCTTTCACAGAGAAGTTTTTAACTTTAATGAAGTCCAGCTTATCAATCATTTTTGTGGATTGTTTCTTAGGCATTTTATGTAAAAAAGACATCACCATACCCAATGTCATCTAAGTTTTCTCCTATGTTATCTTCTAGGTTTTTTACGGTATTGTATATACATACAGGTTTCTGATTCATTTTGAGTTAACTTTTGTGAAGGTTATGTCCAGTTGTTCCAGCACCATTTGTTGAAGAGACTGTCTGTTCCATTTTACTGCCTTTGTTCTCCGTCAAAGATCAGTTGCCTATATAGGGATCTATTTCCAGGCTCTCTACTCTGCTCCACTGATTTATTTGCCTATTCTTTTGCTAATACCTCACCTTTTTTTTCAACTTGTAGCTTTATAGTCAGGTCTTGAAGTTGGGTAGGATCAGTCCCCCAACTTTGTTATTCTTCAGCATTATGTTAGCTATTCTGTGTCTTTTGCCTCTTCATATAAACTTTAGAATCAGTTTGTCAATATCCACAATATAACATCCTGTAATTTTGATTGGTATTGAATTGAATCTATATATAAATTGGCAATTAATGACATCTAAATAACATTGATTTCTCCTCTCCATGAACATGGAATATCTCTCAATTTTTTTGTTTGTATGTTTATACTATTTTAATGTTTTACTTGCATGAGATCCTTTTATAAGCTCCAAAATTTACAATTTGGGGATCATATTATATTACATATTTGGGTTTGTGATACAAGATAATTTTGTACAATTTTAATCAAAATTATTTTCAGATTTATTCTTGTTTTCAATTTGTAGTAAACTTCTATTTATTGTGAATAATTATAGAATGCTGGTCAATTTACATCCTAATGAAGTAAAAATTACTCTCTGCCCTCACCACAGATTAGTAATTTGCAAGGAATTACAGCATATCAAAACACACCTAATACTGAAACAAGGAATAAGATATACATCTCTCTATAACCTACCATTCCTCATAAGATTGCCAGTGCCTTGGATTCATCATTCTTATTTTTAATGCATTTGATATATGTATTTTTTTTTAATTTTTTTAACATTTATTTATTACAAAGAGCATGAGCAGGAGAGGGGTAGACAGAGGAGGAGACATAGAATCTGAAGTAGGCTCCAGGCTCTGAGCCGTCAGCACAGAGCCCGATGTGGGGCTTGAACTCACAAACTGCGAGATCATGACCCCAGCTGAAGTCGGTCGATCAACCAACTGAGCCACCCAGGTGCCCCTTGATATATGTATTTTTAAAATAAGTCCCCAATATCTGCTGTTTGAAATGAGTATTTTGCAAAAAAAGTATAAATTCCAAATGTGTAAATGTGTAAATAAATTATCTTTTTTGGTTTATTTGGAGTAGACTAGACATTTTCATATAATAGTATGTCTTATAGAGTGAAGTCACTATTAATGTTTGGACTTATTTCTGAGAATGACTCAAGAAATATCCTAAGAAACAAAAGTATTAAAAACAAAACAAAACAAAAAAACCACACCTGTTTGATCAAAATACCTGACTAGGTCTAGAGGAAGGACTTGATAGCTTCTGAGGTCTAAAATATAGGAAAAAAAATTTTTACTTGTTCATAGGGGTATCATGTGACAAATAAAAACATAAAGAGCCTACCAAGAACGGATAAAGATGAGTTGGATTTAGACTTGATTGCTACATTCTTATTTGTTGTTTTTTTCAATATCCTTCTTACTTATTTATCATTATGATTCCCAGTGGGGTATTGTAGATCCCTATATATGAATACCCTTGCACAAGGAATCATACATATGGATTTTGTCTCCAAATATTTAGAAATCAAGAAAATCACTGAGAAACTTCTCATAAACTATAATAAAGCATTGCTAAAAATTTTTTAAATAATCTCTCCATACCTTTAATAAAGTTTCTTGCATGTTATGATGAATAGAGAACAAACCCAAGAAGTGATTCAGATGTTAGATACCTGCTGGACTCACTATTATGTGACTCATTCCTGGAAACCAGTTTCCAGACTTGGGACATTTGCATAAAACTACATCAATAAAATCCACGAATGCCATAGGTCTACCCTCATTATCACTCTAATTATTAGAGTCATTCTTTAATTAAACCTGACCTAAAATTTTGAGTTCCATTGCTTCATTTCTAGGTACATATAAGAAATATTTTTAAATGCTCCCAAATGTAGGGTGCCTGGGTGGCTCAGTTGTTTGAGCATCTGTCTCTTGCCTTCAGCTTGGGTCTGATCTCACAGTTTGTGAGTTCAAGCCCCACATCAGGCTCTGCGCTGATGGTGTGGTTGGAGCCTGCTTGGGATTCTCTGTCTCCCTCTCTTTCTGTTCCCCACCTCCAGCTCTTGTGCTGTTCCTCTCTGTCTCTCTCAAAATAAATAAACTTAAAAAAATTAAGATGCCCCAAAATATAACCTTGATTGAATGAAAAGATTACATTAAAATTACATACAATTACATATAATTTTATTTGTCAGCATGTCCTTTTCAGTCTTCTCTCAAGTAGAGAGTTATTAGAAAAAGTTTAGTCTATTTTCCTGTCTCTTTATAAATAATGAATGCAAGTTTTCAACTGTGGGTTATTTATGCAGTGGAATCATGATTGTAGTAGGTATTGAAATAATCTAAGAAGCACTCCTTTGCTTGTAATGGAATTATGTCTTCAAGACATAAATAAGTAAGCAGGTATTACAAGGTTATTTATTTTTCAGATATTAAACAATATGTTAAAACTTCAGGCTTTAGAACAGTAATCTATATCTACATGCAAGTGATCAAAAAGAAAGCCAGATTCTTATTATGGATTTAGAATTGTCTGACACTAAGAGGAACAGTCACCTCAAAAAAGTTGCTTTCACCTCAGCAACAAAGCTTTTACCTCAGTTGTCAAATTGCATGTGCCTGACTGTTTGCATAAAAACAGAGGGGGATGCATTTTTTATGTCAAGTAAGTACATCTTGAGTATTCCTAATGGTCCAAAGGAAGGTTAATTAAACAAATGAGTTTGAGCTACCACCTGCCAAATTAGTCACCATCCAGCTTTACCTATGTAATCAAGGATGATGGAAAAGATTGTTTTTTGAGACTAACCCATATATGTCACCGCCTGCTTGTCACCATCCCCAAATGGTTTGTTTTACTTATCCCTTCTGGGTGATAAAATATCTTCAACACCACTGAAGTTGTCCAAAAGTCTAGATTTTAAATACTTCTGTGTAAAAACAACATAATCTAATTTAACTGTGTTATCTAAGTTAGCACTTTTCAAAATCAAGTCTCTAGGTTTTCTTATATTATTAATGTTTTCAGCTAGCAATGATAGATCTACAAGTCCCTGATTTTTTTCACACATCCTTCCATGTAGTTGATGCTTCTGTAATTTCGTAGTGCTTTTCCTTCCATATGGTAAGTCATTAGAAATGTTAAGTTAGTGTGTATGATCAATGTAGCCTACACTGATTCTTCTAGTCTGTGAGTTTCTTGCTATGGTAAATTGCAGATTTTTCTCTAAAAGAAGTCTCTGTACCCCCAATTTTTTTCCTGTAAAGTCTCCCACACTGTTTTTAATATTAATGGCAGGTGCCTCAGTCTACCCATAGCATATGTTAAAATACCCCTAGTGCAGCCCACAGTGATATAAGGGAGGTTAGCTGCATAGTCAATGAAACAAGGTGTTCATCACAATAACTAGGATAATAACTTAGGTTGAGTCTGTACTTACTGTTTTTTTTCTAATGAGTTTCATAGCCAATGGTCTGCAGTGAAGATTGTTGCCATGCATCTAATGTCAGGTGTCAGGAGTACTCTCCACATGACATCAACCCCTCCTGGTCCTAAATGTAAAGTAATCATTGTCTCCTAAAGCAAAGCATTTATTCAGAACTCATCCCAGGACACTTGGCAGTAAGTACTATAGTATTAGCAACCCACAGAGCCAAAACTAACAGTAGGCAGAGAGAGTGCAGTGACCTTTCTACATCAAGTATTGCCAGCTAAGACATTTTTAGTTTTGGTGTCAGTACTTAAGGGCTTTTGGGAGAACTGTGCATTATCTCTCTAGCTTCTGGAATTTTTACCTAAGTGAGACAACACATCGGCACATTAACAACAACTTTGATAGTCCAAAGTTGAAACCTATCACTGAGGCTGAAATTCTACCAATAATAAGCAGCATATTTGCATAATCTCAGATGGAAAAACTTCTTTTTCCACTAAGCTCACATGGCTATTTGTAGCTTTCCATCACTAGTTATCTTAGGGTAGTTATTTCTGCATTGCAATACCCTTATCTCTCCTACTGATCTATAATTATTTTTAAACAAAAACTCCAATTGGATTCATTTGTTCCCACTTCATAACAGCAAGCCAGGGTCTTCATCCATCACCTATCAGAAAACAAGACCCTGAGGAATATAGTCAAGACTAAGAAGAAGAGAAAGTAGCAATATAAGGGCACCAGCAAAATAAACACCCACTGAGAATGGTGAGCCTGCCATAAAACTAGATCAAACTTTGACAACAGGAAAACACAAAAACAAAGAGATCTAATAGTTGATACTTAAAAATTCTATTCCAGTTGATGTCCTTGAAACCCCCATGGTCGGGATGGTTGGGGAGAGGGGCTCTAGGCCCATGTTCATAGCGCCTAAAAAATAAAGAGAGGGTTCCACGATGAGCAAAATGGACATGGATCATGACCTTACAGTGGTTACAATCTGAAAGGGAGGTCAATATTAGATAACTGCATAAAGAGACATAAAACTGTAATGAATTTCAGTTATGCATTGCTGTGGGACCATATAATAATGAGATGATGTGGTCCGGCAGAACAACAAAAGGCTTCCTTCAGGAACTGAATATTGTGTTGAGATACTAGGCAAAAAGGAACTGGGAGTGGTGATCTGCTGAGGAAGAAAGGACTACTCTCGAAGACTTAGGTGGGAAGTCACATGATGCGGAAGGACGGAAAGGCCACTCTGGCTGGAATGCAGGAAAGAAGAGGAGTGCAGTGTGAGATGAGTTGGGGACATTTAGAAAAGTGCTAAGCCGTTTGAACATAGTAAGCCATAAGGAATTTTGTCTATATTTTGAGCAATGGTCTTTTGAGAGGTATGTCATGTCAATTTTATAGTTTGTAATACTCTCTCTGGCTAGCTATGAAGAATAGACAGAATTGAGGCTTGGTGGATGTGAGCAGATAATTTAAGAAGCCTCTGGAGTAGTAGCCCAGGAGACAGACTATGGTAGTTGGGACCAAGGTACTAATGGTCCCAAACGGAGACAAATGGATAAATTCAAGAAAATTTTTGTAAGTAAATTTGACCATATTAGGTGATGGAATTTGTGGAATGAAGGGGGAAAGGTTAGAAGATGAGTCCTATTTTTTCTGGTATACGATGATGACATTTACTGAACTCAAGAATATCAGAAAGAATAAGTATAGGAAAAAAATTGAGGGTTGCTAGAAGGGAGGTGGGTGGGGGGCCGGCTAAATGGGGGATGAGCATCAAGGAGAGTACTTGTTGGGATGAGCACTGGGTGTTATATACAAGTAATGAATCACTAAATTCTATCCCTGAAACTAATATTACACTGACTAACTTGAATTTAAATAAAATCCTTAAGGAAAACAATGTCAAAAATAGTATTTGGGAAGATGACCAAGAGCTTAGTTAGCAACATGTTAAATTTAAGGCACTTAGATATATTAATTTGGAACTGACTGTCACTGAAAGCATATATTTGTGAGAGTCATTATAAAGTTTCCTCTAAGAATTTTATTCTCCCTTCTTTTTAAAAACATTTTTTAATGTTTATTTATTTTTAAGAGAGAAAGAGACAGAGTGTGAGCTGGGGAAGGGGCAGAGAGAAGGAGACTCAGAATCCGAAGGAGGCTCCAGGCTCCGAGCTGTCGGCACAGAGCCTGATGTAGGGCTGAAACTCACAAGCCATGAGATCATGACCTGAGCTGAAGTTGGACACTTAACTGACTAAGCCACCCGGGCGTCCCTATTCTCATTTCTTTTTAAAATGAGCACTGCATGATTTAACATGTTTCTTCTTTGCTCTACCTTTCAGGGTTATTGAACCTGATATATACCTAATGGTTTCATGTGTAAAAGAAAATCTATCTGGTTGAGAACCTATATAACTTCTTAAACTACCTCATAGAGATAAAAGAAGAATCCAATATATTCATGTTTATTAAAAAGTACTGGAAGGTTTCAAATGAGAATATATTGATTATTACTATTATTATTATTTATATTGATAAATGATTAATTGGCTAAGGCACTGTCAATTAATGTGATCAGAGTTGATAATGCACAAGTCTTAAACATAGGGAAATTTGTTTCTAAAAAAATAGAAGTCTTTTAAATATTATATTTAATGTCAGTAAGAATACTTAGAATATTTAGAATGCATATTACCCTTGTGGAGTGACTATCATTACTACCATGTATATAGTAAATGATCTTCAGATGTACATACACTTGTGTACATATTTAGACAGGCAAGCACAGCTCCTGTTCAGATATTATTGTTTATTATTTAAATTGATCACAGAGCTTTAGTTAAACAAGAAAGAACAGTAGAAAGAGACAAAAGTACTATCTTACTGGCCAAGGCTAATTGAAAAATAACCATCATAACAACCACTACCACTTCAACCGTCCTACACTAGTAACAAATAGATACTCCATTGCCCATTATTTTACTACTTCACCATGCTTTACTTCCCTTAAGAAAGTTCCCAGTATTCCATTTATTTTTAAAGGGATTTTAATGGATGTGCTATGAATTTTCAATGAGCTATTTGAAATTTGAAGAACCTAATTAGGAATGTATTTACTTTCTCTTTTTTTCAGGGTGATTAATTCCATGCAAGACTTTCAGCCTAATGTTACTCCAAAGAAAAAAAACAGAAAGGGAAAAGGAGGTTCCACTTCTACAGACTAATGGACTGGTAATTTAAAAATTGAATTAAGCATTAACTCAGAAGAGTCCTTCTCAATATATAAATTATTTCTGTTTAGCCTTCTATTGCCAGGTTAATTAAATAAATTCTTTGGCCTTGATTATAGCCATTAGTAAATGAAAATGTATTTGAATTCTCTAAGTCTTGTGATGTACACTAGAGAATCTGTGTCAGTAAATCTTTCCCATGCTAACAGCTTTCAAAAGTCAGATGTTTCATTTAGAAAAAGTCAGCTTTATCTTTGGAAAGCAAAAATTTATTAATTTTCTAGTTTATTGTTTGGGCATATAAAATCTCTGTAGGTTCTTGAGGGGTTGCCTTTAAGAAACAAACCTTATATATCTCCATATCTTCAAAATATGTGAAATCAACTCAAGCTTAGTTGGGGTCCTCCATTTCTTTAAAAAGATCAAAATCTGCAAAATCTGGAATGTCTTCCTCAAGTCTCTTTATTTAATAAAAAGCTCAAGGACAAAAATAACAAAAGCAATTTTTAAGATAAATGAATAAATGATGCACAAAAAGAGTACAAGTTAATAAAATATGCATAGAAAAAAACCTACACTAAAATAATGATTCATAATCTATCTTCTACATGCTCAGACTCATCATTTTATGCTATAGTTATAGTTATAATGAATTAACTTCAATATAACCTAATATATCCTTTCTGTTTACATCTTAAAAGTAGTCCATCTACATCACTTTGAGTACACTAGCGACATACCGAGTGCCTGTTTTAACTATGCGGTAGGTAGCACCATGATTCAGAAATAAATTTGTAACAACAGTCTCTCTGTTCCTTCAAGAACACAGACCTTCTGTTGCTGGCAAACTAAACCTGTAATATGTTGTAAAATGAAACTAAGGTTATTAAGTATTTTCTACCCATTATCTCTGAGGAAGTTTTAATTGCTAAGCACCTAATCACAATAAACAATCCATGTGAAATCAAACTTTTACTGTCTAGAAAAGTGCACTCATAATCATTTTCTATGTGGTGACATTTTGACACAAATATATCCCTAAAAGAAGTAAGGGATGCCTACATAAAGAATTTGGGAGAAGAGAAAAAAGAAATATGTCAAATTGAAACCAAGTAAACTAAAAAAATGGCTAAGTAATAGGATTACAAGTACGAACCACGAGATTCTGAGCATTTTCCAAGATAACGCTTTTACTTTTCAAATTCTATAAACATAAACAATCACGTAATTGATGTATTTATCTGATATACCCAGTAATTAACAAGCCCAAAGATAAATATGCAGCTGGGAATTTGTTTTGGGGTAGTGTATAATATATTACATTATGCATCTTGTATACTGTTCATGTCTCAAGTTCAATCCATTTCCCTGCCTGTGACTTCTCTTATTTTTTTAGTACGCGCATTTATAAGCTGCCATAAACTCTCCTTCAATGAAACAGAGAAGATGTCACTCAATAAACCAACCAATCAAGAGAAGTGTCATTTTCTGCACCAGTCTCTTACCCTCCATATACCACTGGACATCACAGTCACGGAGAGGGCACTTGATATTTAAGACTCAAAAGACAAGAGATGTTATCCCATATTCATAATTCATTAGCCAGGCAACTTTAATAAAATACTTGGTCATTCTGAATCCATTTGCTCCTGTGCAAACATTATTATTTTAATCTTTCCCCTGTCTAAGCCTCAAAGCTGCAAATATAAATCATGATAATCATATGAAACAATCCTGAAAAAGATAGCAGAAAATCCCATAAAGATACAGATTGTCAACATGAAAAGGAGTAACTGTATCTTCAGAAAGACAGAACTCAAAATAGAAGTGCCATAGTTAGTGATGAACAATGTTGGTTTTAATTTGTATACTAATTTGCAAGACTTCCAGTTAGCCTCCTCTAAGGGTTTTTAAAACCACTGGCAATGATCAAACTGAATGCAGTCTACTTACTTCTGAAGCCAGAAGAGTTCCTCACTGCTGTGAAGGAGTCAGCACTCTGCCTGGCTGCTGAAGAAGACGGACAGGGTGAAAGCATCTCCAAGCTGATTCTGAGGAGAGTGTCAGAAGGGTGCTCAGCTACTACACATCTTCCCAACACCTGGCTGAGTGGCTACAGGGAGTCTTCAAAGGAGACAAGCACAAAAAGAGTGTATCAAAATATGTTTATAAAGCATCTTTGAAAAATAAAGCTGCTACTAACTGTGTGATCAATCTCAAAGTGTATCAGGAACATCACTAAATAGAACTTAAATAGATTTGCATAATAAGGCTCTGTGGGGGAACGTGCAATACGCTCTGATTCCAACAGAGAGGTCAGCATTCTGGTTTTCATCTGTAGTTTTCTTATCTCACGATTGAAGACAGTTTAAACAAAAGCTATATAGCTCAATTTTCTTTATATTGCAATTAGTTCAACTTGCAGGCTAATGTTAAAAAAATGACAAATGTCAACAAAGGATTAACCATCATCTAGTATATGTACCAGGCACCTGAACCTGGAGACATAGCAGTGAATGAAGCTCCTAAATCCCTTCCTCACGCAACTAATGGTCTTCCGTTGTGATGCCTGTATTTTCGTCAATAGAGAAGATCTACTATTGAAACACATGTGTCTATGGAGGAAAACTCAAATGTGCCTCTTGTATTTCACCCTCATATCAGAAGATTGCTGATTTCTACCTACTGCTGAGGGTCCCATGTTAACCTAAATAATAACTGGCCCTGCTCTATGAGATACAATATTTAACTTTCTTTCCCCTAAAATCTATATAATAATGTCAATTAATATTCAAACACAATAATTTTTAATATAGGAATGGACTGAATTTTTTAAAATGTTTTTGAAATGAAGAAAGGCATTGTAATTTTCCATAAGCTATCACTTATTTTGTCTGGAGAAGCAGAAGTGAGGAATAATACAATTCCAAAGGGTATTAATAAGAACCATATAAAATGACACAAAGACAATTCAGGTTTAGTTTATTGCTTCTGCTGTCTCAATTTGTAAAAATGTGTGAAAAATCTTACAAAGTTAAAATTGAACAGGGTGATTATATTGCCCTGAGATAGCTGATAATTAGGACTTAAAAAAAAAGTAGAGCTACGGCTTACAGTTTACATTGAAATTACCCAGAAATGCTAAAAATCAATGCATAGATTAATGGTAAAATGGGATGAAAGTAAATTATAGTTTACTTCAAATCACCTTTATGAATCTGCCAACCAACACTATCTTTTTAAAATTTATATTTATTACTAAAGATGTGTCTTATAGAATTAGAGAATAACTCAGACATACCACTCACACACATGAATATAAATCAATCATATGCCAACCACCCTGAGACAGCTATTGTTTGCCTTATTTATTTCCTTCCATGAATATTTTAGACAAATTTTTACATTTTATATGCATGATAAAAATACAGGAAATCCAAAAGCAAATCCCCCTCCAAAGCAAGACACATACCCAATAGAAGAAACAAATTTCAAATTTCAGAACATCCCCTCAGAAATATTTTATGCATATGTAAATGTGAGTGTGTGTGTATTTTTATACATATATATTATACCTTGTTTTGCTCCATTCCTTTTATTCATACACCATGAAGATCACTGCTATTTTCTATCAACAACACTATCCATTCTATCCGTGAGTATCAATCATATGCATAAAATATAATCTGCTCATACTGTGTCCCAATTCAAAATTAGGAAGTTTCCAGAATTACATTATAAAATGATATAATCAATGTCCATATACATCTATGCATGCACACATATTAGTGAATACATTTATAATAAATTCCTAGAAGTAAAACGTTTAGGCCAAGAAGCCTATTATTGAAACTCTGAGTACGTTCCCTCTCTGTAGTAAAGAGGTGGTACAAAGCAAGAGCAAAATATAAATACCTCCAATTATTATACTAACAACAAAAAAAAGACTGATGATCAACAGTATTTCCATGTCCTCGTTTTAGTATGAAGAGTATAGTAACTGCTCAATCCTATCTAAATCCCAATCATCGAAAGTTATTTTTATGTATGGTTACATCATTTATTAATGATAACATTTTCCCTTTTATTACAATACCTTTTATTAGGCAGTTACTATGTGCCACCTGCCCAAAAACATGTATTATCTAAACCAGTTCTGCCAAGAATCAAATGAAGTAAATACATATCCTTATACACTGCTATAAGGATACAGATGCTTTTTTTGAGAGAGAGAGAGAGAGAGAGAGAGAGAGAGAGAGAGGAAGCAAAACAGAGAGAGAGCCCCACAAGGGGCAGAGAGGGAGAGAGAGAAGCGGGGCTCACCCAAAGCAGGGCTTGAGCTCACCTAAGGTGGTGCTCACCTGAAACAGTGATCAAGACCACCCCATGAGGGGCTCAACTCATGAACCTTGAGATCATGACCTGAGTCAAAGTCTGATGTTTAACCGACCGAGTCACCCAGGTGCCCCCAAATCAATGCTCTTATATCTGATGATGTAAGTGAAGATTTCAGAAAACCATTATAGGATTCTATAGTAAAGAAACACAAACAAGGTACTGGGTTTTTTTAGTCCATATATTTTGGTCAGTGCAATGCTAAAAATAGTAGCTTTTTAGATTGGTATTCTAATACTGCAATTTTCTAGGGTGATCTTACTAAGATTTCCCTTTCTACTTGATATCTTGAAATAAAACATCTTATAAGAAATTCTGATCACTTTCTCAGTTCCAAGTTGTTGCTATGTTGGCCTTCTTCCACAGTTTTAGAAAATTTGGCAACTGTTATTGTTTATGTACATGTATTCCCGAGAAATATGGTTCTTCCTCCAACAATTATCTTGGTGCCAACACTAAACTCTGAAAGAACTCAGGAAACACAGGAAAAACTCGGAAAGTTAATAGGGAATTCTTTTTTCAAAACAGAATCATGACCCCTTTAAGCTCCTAATGGTATTTTCTTCCCCTCTACAATGTCTTTGTTAAGTGTTCTTCAGTTGTCTGAACATACACTTTGATTCAAATCTCACTATCAATAAAGGTAGTACTTTAAAGTTTTATGAGCCTGGATTGCAATCATACCAGTGACCACACTACTCAACTTTCTCTCTTAACATGAAAACAATATTACAACAACTTGTAATTATCACAAGGTATCATACATCTGAAAGTACCAATAATGGGTTAAAATTCATTGCAGACATGTGCTAATGTTGTTTCCCTCAGGACGTTCTTCCTAAGGTTGCCCTAAATTTTACCACATTAAACACTAAAGAAACCCTTGAGATATTTAAAAGTAGCAGTAACATAATCTCCAATATTTCCTTCAATTTTAAGATCCAGTTTGAAAAATTATGAATATACCATCATTACTTCTCTTTCTCCATCTTACTTCCAATTGTACAAAATAAATAACATGAGGGAGATGCTCTTCATTAGTTTTTAATTATATGTACCTTGTATTGAAAATGATTAAAAATTAAGCCTTTAGTCATCTGGATGTTGGATCTACATGATGCAAAAAGCCAGCTGTTTTGAAATATATGAATAAATGAATCAGATGTCTTCACTGTAATTTAATCACTTATCTGATAATCATATGATAATATGTTATTTGGCATAATATAGCCATGGTCTTCAGTGGACTACTCTAAAAATGCTATTTTATTAACACAAGTAAGTTGAAAGAATTTGGACCAGAAAATATAGAATAAAATTGGAAATTAACAGGGGCACCTGGGTGGCTCAGTTGGTTAAGCGTCAGACTCTTGATTTTGGCTCAAGTCATGATCTCATGGTTCATGGGATCAAGCCCCCTTATGGGCTCCATGCTTGAAGTCTGCTTGGGATTCACTCTCTCCCTCTCTCTCTACTTCTCTCTCTCTGTCTCTCTCTGTCTCACTCTCTCTCTCAAAATAAATAAACTTTAAAAAAATCAGAAATCATTTCACATTAATGTTTTCTTAAGTGCAAAAATATTTAGGGAATTTATATAAATACTATTATTAAAACATGCCTACTAGATATTTATCCAAGGGATACAGGTATGCTGTTTCAAAGGGGCACATGCACCCCAATGTTTATAGCAGCACTACCAACAATAGCCAAGGTATGGAAAGAGCCCAAATGTCCATGGATGGATGAATGGGTAAAGAAGATGTGGTATACACACACACACACACACACACACACACACACACACAATTGAGTATTATTTGGCAATCAAAAAGAATGAAATCTTGCCATTTGCAACCACGTGGATGGAACTAGAGGGTATTATGCTAAGCAAAATTAGTCAGTCAGAGAAAGACAAATGTCATATGACTTCACTCAGATGAGGACTTTAAGATACAAAACACATGAACAGAAGGGAAGGGAAGGAAAAATAATATAAAAACAGGGAGGGGGACAAAAACATAGAGACTTAAGTATGGAGAACAAACAGAGGGTTTCTGGAGGGGTTGTGGGAGGGAAGGATGAGCTAAACAGGTACGGGGCATTAAGGAATCTAGCCCTGAAATCATTGTTGCGCTATATGCTAACTAATTTGGATGTAAATTTTTAAATAAATAAATAAATAAATAAATAAATAAATAAATAAATAAATAAATAATTTAAAACAACAGCAACAACAAAAAACACGCTTACCTCATCACCAGTACTGTTAAACCTAATTTAAAAATTAAATTAGAGGCACCGGTTGAATATTGAAATGCATCTGTGTTACTGAATAAAATTGTAGTACTATATACTCAGCTATAGCAAATGTTGACAAATTGTCATACACCTCCAGAATCATATGATAAATAAATTAATGCACCACTAGAGCGTTTGTTGCTTAATGTAAATGTCACATTGCAAATGAGAACAACTAATCATTCCTTTCCTCTAATACCAAGAGTTCAGCAGTGAAATAAAACATAAATCTTGGTGACCTAAAAATTTTATTACAGCATTTGTAATTTTCTGTTAACAACTCAAGAAAATAATTTTAAGTCATGCTATAATTCAATAAAATACAACCCAAGGTAAAGTCTTCCCTGGGATGGACAGAGAGAAGCTAGAGGTAGAGTTGGCTCTACATTGCTTTAAGGAACACATAATTCATTAAATTTCATAGTCATAATTTACAATAATGGATTCTTCATCATAGAAAGCAAACACTAAATTAATAACTTATTTAGTGAAGAAATCTGATTTTAGTTATAAAAATTATATTTGCTAGGTTGTGGTTACAAAATTCTTATACAAAAATAAATAAGTGTAAAATAAGGCCCAACTGAAATTTGTAGAGCTAGTGAAGCATTTTTCTTTGCATAACTAATATTTCCTTTCAATGACAGAATCCAAATAGTAACCAAAAACTTCAATATATAAATCTTTCACAAGATAACTTCTTGAAATGTCTTTGATTTTCAAAGTTTTGGAAACATTTTTTTTTCTTCCAAAAGTCAACTGAGTGGCATATCTTCAACTCTTGGTGAAGGGAGAGAACTGTACTTGTACTTCTTGCTGTCCTAGCTCATGATCTGCTCTGAAAAAATAAATGTCAGTCCTGCTCTGTTTCTTTGAACACATGGAAAAATAAAATGCAACATTTTTGTTAGTGGTTTGACAAAAGTCAGCATGCAGATATTATGGTTACACTAATCTGCATGTCAGCCTATGACTCTGATAATAATCTTTTTCAATTAAAAGAAAATATAAACATGTTCTTATCGATTTAATGTTTACTTTAACTACATGTATCTACATGTAGTGCTTTCTTCTTTCCTCCTCATTCCTTCCTTCTTTCCTGTCTCTCATTTCATGTCTTCTTCCTTCCCTTCCTTCCTCCCTCCTTCCATCTGTCTTCAGTGACTCTTAAGGATTTACTCAAACTTTCTGTTTCTTGGTTTTAAAATGATTATAATAAAACCAACATCATAATGTCATTGTGAATGTTATCTGTATATTGTACCTGTGCACATACCTATATATGTAACTTGCAAAAAAAAAAGTTTTGTTTTATATAAATCAAAAATCTCTACATTTCAACCTATTTTTCAACTGATTTCCCCTTGATGTTTTATCTCTTCCCATTCCTTTCTTCAGGGTGCTAAGTTTCATATCAGGATGAGATGTCATGTCTTGAATATTAGTCCATACTGACCACACTAGTGCTTACTGTGAACATCATGTCATCACAGCTGACTATTACATAGTAGCAAACCTGCATATTCCTGTCTTCTAATCTCAATCGACCTCTGACCATTTATTTGGTTCCATGATGCACGATTCATTGAGACCCTTTATATCTGCCAACTCTGTCTCACTGTCCCTCTCTCCCTTCTCCCTTTCCTCCCTCCTTCCTGTCTCCTCTTTGTCTCTCTGTTTCTCTTTCCTATCCTCCCACACTCTCTCTCCCTTCCTTCCTTCCTTCCTTCCTTCCTTCCTTCCTTCCTTCCTTCCTTCCATGTCACCTCTTGCAGGTGAATTTGGAAATTATTTCATAAAGAAATAATAATCCTATATACTCCCTAAACATAAGAATTTTTCAAAACACATTTAGGTAGAATTTCAGAACATGCACACTAT
Organism: Herpailurus yagouaroundi; assembly: GCF_014898765.1. Taxonomy (NCBI): domain Eukaryota; kingdom Metazoa; phylum Chordata; class Mammalia; order Carnivora; family Felidae; genus Herpailurus; species Herpailurus yagouaroundi. The sequence goes on along the minus strand of NW_024412396.1, from coordinate 19,352,248 downwards.
ATTACATATTCTCTTCAGAATTCTGACTCATGCATAAATTTGTAGAAATCAGATCTATTTTTTGATATGAATATGATAAAGTATGTGTACCATTTATTAATATTCATTATATAAGTAATACATGAGTACATTTCTTCTTTTAACATTAAATATAATAGATAGGAGTTAGGGGTGGGAAGGAAGGCAGTTGTGGTTATGAAGGGTAGCAGGAAAATTGTGAGGATAGAACTATTCTATATTTGGAGAGTTTATATATTCCTACATATATGATAAAATTTAGAAAAATAAATGAAAATACCCACAAGTATATGTAAAACTGATAAAATCTGAATTAAGATAAGTTATATAAGAGGTTACCATTAGGAAAAACTATGCATAGGGTATATGGGATCTCTGTGAATTATTTATCTCAACTGCATGTGAATCTAGATAATGGTATGCCGTGTGCCTTAGAGTGACCTTTAAAGGGCCAACAGTTGCAAGCTGTGATCTTAGCATTCATTAATAGAAAAGGAATATCCAGAACATCATGTTTAACACTGCAACGAATTATTGGGTCCTTATCAAATCACATATGGATTATAGTGTGTCTCACAGAAAGAATAGGGAAAAACTTAAATCCATTAGTCAACAAAAAGGACTAAATTTCTCCTTGCTTTGGGTACTAGAGTTCATCAGTGGCTTATTTATCAGGACAGGAATTAGATTTTTATCAGGAATGTGGTAGGGTAAATTATCGAACAGCTGAGTGCCCTACTGGGCTGAGGTTGAGTACAGCCTCTACCTGCTCTTAATTGGTATTTTCCTTTTTTAGTCAATAATCAAAGAAAAATGTAGATTTCTGGCGTTTGGGAAATGTGAGGTGACATAAGAGTGGACGTAAATGCTTAGTAGTGTGGAAAACAATTCTTCTGTGTTTTTGTAATGGTAGTTGTTTCTTCATTTTTAATCAATTTTAAGCTCTGATAAAAATGCATAACAAATTATTTTAAAAATGCGTCCACTTAAAATGCATATATCTGAAGAAATACATCTATTATATAAGAAAATTGAACACACACACAGGCGAACTATATATATATGGTATAGCAGGAATACCTATATAGTATACAAGTAGAAATATATACTTTAAGCATATATGAATAAAGTAGATATTTTGATTAATACACACAGAAGTGTGTATTAGAACACTATATAAGTATAAATAGTGGGATATCTTAATGTATATATATAGATATGTGGATCGAGAGAGAGAGCATGCCTATAATAAAAACCCTAGAACATATATATTTGACTAGAGTGAGTTGAACATGAAGCTATAAGTCCTGAGGAACTACTGAAAAATTGCAAAGTAGACTCACAGTAGAATAAAAGAAGATTTGGGAGCAATCTTAGACAATCCAAGGACCACATGAACATTGGGAGATGAAAACACTGAAGCAAGCTGAAAAGCAATATGGGCACAGAAGATGTTTAAAAGCATAGAGTACTTCTTTGGAGTGGATGAGGGCTGGCTTAAAACCATACTTGCAGGGGCCTCTTAGGTGGCTCAGTTGGTTAAGCATCCAACTTCAGTTCAGGTCATGACCTCACGGCTCAGGAGTTCAAGCCCTGGCTCAGGCTCTCTGCTGTCAGTGCAGAGGCCACTTCAGATCCTCTCTCTCTCTCTCTCTCTCTCTCTCTCTCTCTCTCTCTCTTCCCTTCCACCATTCATGCTCTCTCTCTCTCAAAAATAAACATTAAAAAAAATACCACGAGAGAAGAACTAAGAGAATGGAAGTGACAGAAATCACACTTACGATGTACAACTAATGGTCCGTCATGTACCTTAGATCTCCTATTGGCCTATAAGCTCTTTTGAGTGCCTGGAATATATATCACACAGATAATTGTATGCCTCATAGCATCAACCATGCTCACCTACAGACAAGAGACACTCAAGAAATACAAATTAAAGTTTAACTGCAAACAAAGCAAAATCATATACTAAAAAAACCTCAAAGAAGTTACTACTTGAGAAGAAAGTTTCTAAAAAAAAGATGACTCAAAAAGAGAAGAAAGTTCTAAAAGTAATATCTGTACGGTATGATTAGAAATGATTTTTGATGGCAAAGAGGTTATTGGAAAGAAAGTTAAACGATGAAGAAGACTGCACTGGAGAAATTCTCCATAAGGTCAGATTATAAAGTGGCATGTATAAGAGACAGAAGGAAGGATGCAGAACCAAAGATGAATAGAAAATAATGTTTGCAAAGCATTTTCAGATACATTATTTCATTAGACAGTAACCCTACTGTCCTTGGTCTCTTCTTGCTCTGCATTTTAATACTGACTTGCAAGAGGATGAAGAAACAGTGCTTATTAAATCTGTGAATCTATGACTGACACAAAACTGGGATTTAAAAATGTCTCCATAGGTTTAATGGATGGGCCAAGACTGTCAAAATGAAATATAATAGAGCCAAAGGTAAAGATGCTTAGATTTAAAAACTAAGCTATTATGTGTAGGGTGAAGGAGAGGTCTTTAAAGGCAGTTTATGTGAAATACACTTAGGGTATTAATTGTCCCCATGGTCCTTAGGGTCAATAGTTTCAGGGATGCAATCTCAGCATTCATTAATAGAAAAGAAATATCTAGAACAGCAAGTTTAATAGTCACAGTGAATTATTTAGTCCCTATCAAACCACATCTGGAATATAGTGTGTCTCATTCTGAATGCTTGTGAAACATACCTGGAGACAGACATCCTGGAGCATGGCCCAACCCAACCACTACAATGAAAACCTTGGGAAAAAGATAAGAAACAGGGACAATATCTTCAAAATATCATTTGTAAGAAGTGGGAGAAGGTGGTGTTAAAGTCAGAGAACATGATTTGGAATAAAGAATAAAAACTACATGGGGATTTTGTGCATTAAGGAACATACTATTTGAATAGTCCCACATTTGTATGGGCTGCCTTAGAGCTCACTGTTTGCCAAAACATTCATTCTATATTGTTATCAAAGATGACATTCTTATGTGGAACTTAAGGTCAGAAGAGATGGCCACGAAGATACCTTCTAATGTTAATATTTTATAAGATTGTCTCTAATGATCCAGCCAGGTTTAGGCTGGTCCTTCTTCAAAAGCAAACTGACTTTCCTGCACCCTGAGAGTCTGGCTTTGTGGAAAGGCCTCTTCCAAAGTAATAAGGAGAAGATATGCATGTATATTTCATCATTGGATTTATAATATGATAAATATTTAAGACAATAAATGAGCAAATTAACACAAATCCTAAGACATATCCATAAGCAATATATTCCTATTCCAACACATATGTGTGTGGGCAGGGGTTTTAGTTTTAAATAGTTTTTCAGTATGTTCTAGTTTGTGAATATTTATTGTTGACCAAAGGAACTGTAATTTGCTTTATAACTAAAAATATATGCATTTAAATTTTACTGTAAGTGCTATTAGCTCAGTGAACTTTAAGTCTCTAAGAGCACAATTTTATTTTCTTCTTTAGGGTGATTACATGCATTAGCCAAATGATTCTGCATAGGTGTAACTCAGAATAAAAACCAATTTTAGTATTTTATGTGTGTACCTAACCATTTTCAAAGCTTTTTCACACATATTATTTAGTGTGGTCTTCAAAATAGTCTTGTAAGACAGGTAGCACTATTATTTGATCTCATTTCCAAGACCCAAATACAAAAAGCATTTGCACAAAGCCATGCTGTTATTTGGTAGCAGGTAAAAGAACAGCCTATAGAATCTCTGATTCTTGGAAGTCTCTTTCCATTCAACTCCATTTTACACGTTTTTGGAAAAAGTTATTCAAGCACAAGAAACTTTAACCAGGTCATGTCAAGAGAGAAGAGAATTGATAGCACTATAAAGGACGTGAGCAATAAGAAATCAAATGGAAATTTAATTCATAGGAGCCAAATTGGTAAATCATTTATGCACACTCCTAATTTATTTTGGAGCTAACGGCAATATATGTTGAGATTTATCTCAATATATCAAAAATGAATAAACTGAACAGAAAATGTACTTTAATATGGAAATGTAAGTTAGAGACAGTTTCAAAATGTGCATGTATGTCTACTGATGTTGACTTAAAGTTGCCATTTTTGAAATTAGATTATTAAAATATGTGTTGGTTTTCTGACCTGCATCAGTAACTCTACTTCTCATCAAATATTTCTCATCGAATTGATGAAATTCTCTTGATTCAATGTCCTTAATATCTAGCTCTATCCGCACTGATTCCCCACTACCATTATCTCAATTCACAATTTCACTCTCTTACCTACATTAATACACCTTCATAAACGGAATTTTTGTTCCTGTCCTATCACAAGACAACATATCCTCCATATTTAATTTTGCCACCACATAATTATCTCTATAAAATGTATACCAAATTCTGTGTCATATTTAAAATTCTAGTATGGCATACAAGGCACATATACATCTGGCTTCGAGCATTCTTCATGCCCCTAAGCTCCATGCATAGTAGCCCATGTATTTTCAAAAACAAACTTTAATGGGGCACCTGGGTGGCTCAGTCGGTTAAGCGTCCGACTTCGGCTCAGGTCATGATCTCACGGTCTGTGAGTTCAAGCCCCGCGTCAGGCTCTGTGCTGACAGCTCAGAGCCTGGAGCCTGTTTCAGATTCTGTGTCTCCCTCTCTCTCTGCCCCTCTCCTGTTCACGCTCTCTCTCTGTCTCAAAAATAAATAAACGTTAAAAAAAAAAAACTTTAAAATTTGACACTATACTTTCAAAATCTCAAGCCAACTCGCCTTTTGGATAAGTGAGGCCTCTCTGCATTGGTGGCTTCCTTGATATGGAATACTCATCCCTCTCCTTTGCCTAGCTAACTCCTTATCTTCCAAACTTAGCTCCAATGTTGAAGTGAGACAGAGAAGGGGAGGGAAAAAAAAAAACTAATGGGTTACATGATCAATTTATATTAAAACAAATTATTCTGGCTAATGCTGACCAATGTGGAAGAGGAGAAACCAGTTAGGAGATGATTTCCATAGTCCAGGATACAGATAAAATTTTTAGAGTAGGATGGTGGCAGGAGCACGAAAAGAACTTGGTAGAGATCTGTCTGGTGCTGAGTCAGTGCAAACATCATGCTACTATAGAGCATAACTGAAATTGTGACTCTATGACTGACCAGCTTTACGATTATGGGAAAGTCCTTTTACCCAAGCACCAATGATCTCATCTAATATATTTTACATGAAAACTTAAATGAGATCATGTAAGTGAAGAATTAACACAAAAGCCTGGAATATAGCTGGTAGACAAAGAGGGAGCTTACCTTGTAAAAAGTATCAAATATGCTAACTTTGAGACAAATTTAAAAAGACAGAAAAAAGTGACCCCCCTCCTGAATTCATATGATCTAAAAACAATAACAACAACAAACCAACAAAAACCCAAAGGTTTAGATAATTTCAACCACAAGCAAAAGGAAAAAAATAGAGTGACAAAGACTTGTAGTCTGTGTGTGCTCAGACCTTAGTCCTAGACTCAAGACTCTCACATTTTTTTTAAATTTTTTTTTAACGTTTATTTATTTTTGAGACAGAGAGAAACAGAACAAGAACGGGGGAGGGTCAGAGAGAGAGGGAGACACAGAATCTGAAGCAGGCTCCAGGCCCTCAGCTGTCAGCACAGAGCCCGATACCGGGCTCGAACTCACGGACCGCGAGATCATGACCTGAACCGAAGTCGGAGGCTTAACCGACTGAGCTACCCAGGTCCCCCGCTCACATTTTTTTTTATTGTTGTTGTGGCTGTTCTTGGGCAAGTTAACTAATTTCTTGCACTATCAAATATTTTGATTATAAAGTAAGGCATTTACACTATATAAAAAAATTTCTTTTCACTTTTGGAACTGAACATCTAGATACCAAATGCTCACTTTTTACAGGGCATTCTACTGGGCACTACCCATGTAATAACCTCAAAAGGGCCTTTTATTCAGTTTAAAACTGGAGTGCAGAAATAAAGAAAAAAACTTTTAAAGAATCACCTCTTTATAGATAGTAGTTACACTTGTGGTGAGTATAGCATAACATATAGATTCAAATCACTGTGTATGCATGAAATTAATGTAACACCACACATCAACAATACTTTAATTCAAAAAGTCATCTCTTCCATAAAAGTATTGAAAGCATCAAGAGCTATTGAAGCATTATCTAACAAATTCAAGAAATTACTGAAATTACAAAAGTATTTTCACTCAAACTAGTAACATTCATTTCTGTACTTCAAAGGAAATTATTGTTGCAAAAAAATAAATAAGGATAGGGAATATTGTTTTTGGTAGTTTGATTAAATGATAAACTGCAAAGAGTGACCTTCACTTTCAATATTTAACTGCAATTCAGATTCATTTTTTTTAAAATACATATGTAAATAAATAGCTAATTAATGTGGTGAGCTGAAGGGGAGTTTTTAAGCCAAAATGGATGGGTCTTTAGCATTATTGGTTAGTACATTCATTTTTTTAAAAGGCCTCACAAAAACAACATACTTGATCAATTTTTGATGGAGTCATTAAAATTAAAGTTGCCATTTTTGTCAAAGTGATAAAAATGTCTCTCATCTAAAATGCTCAGATATTCAACTGAGTTAAGAACATTAGAACCAGGAGACTCATAAAATATTTTGGCTTCAAAATAAAAGACAGCTATAAAATTTGGAAACTTTCCCAATCTTATGCAGTAGACTTGATGGATTCGCTTAATGATGAAGAATTAAGAAAGTTAGAAGTCTAGAAAAAGACCATAACTCTTATTTGTAAACAAACTCTGAGAGTTAATAAAAGGACTAGAAACATTTATAAGGATCATGCGATGTCTTCCACTCTTATTAAAAGATAGATAGGGATATGGGTTTCAATTTATTTTATTTTTAGAGTTGAACTTTCTATGGTCATTTTTTGAGAGGGATAAACAGAGATGTGTTTTTCCTTCATTAAAAATCTTTGAGTTCATTAAGATGATCTATCTCTAGGGCGCCTGGGTGGCGCAGTCGGTTAAGCGTCCGACTTCAGCCAGGTCACGATCTCGCGGTCCGTGAGTTCGAGCCCCGCGTCGGGCTCTGGGCTGATGGCTCAGGGCCTGGAGCCTGTTTCCGATTCTGTGTCTCCCTCTCTCTCTGCCCCTCCCCCGTTCATGCTCTGTCTCTCTCTGTCCCACAAATAAACGTTGAAAAAAATTTAAAAAAAAAAAAAAAAAAGATGATCTATCTCTAGAAGTCTCAGACACTGTTTGACTTTTTTTGCAGAGTGATTCTATGCAGTCTTATTTTCCTCTCAATTATAGATTTGTTTTTTTTTTTTTTTTTAATTTTTGGTCTGAACTCTCAAAGAGGTAGGTCCAGCCATTTTATTTGTGTTTTCTTCAAAAAGAAGCAACACCAACTAATTATGTCTGCATGTACTTTACTGATTGCTGACCCTGCAAGTTTATCCAGTAAATGTGACTAATGGCAGATTGCCCAAAGGGAGGTTACAGCCCCTTAGATTTTGTAAAAGCCACACAGAGTAGAAATATTGCCAGCGACATCACCAGAATCTTTCCACTAAATGAGGACTGATCTGAAAACAAGGATGGGTCTATGTTACTGCAGTGTCATGAAAACAAAGCAGATACCAACTGAAATGAAAAAAATAAAAGCTCTTTAGGGATGTTCTAATGTAATTTGCATGTGATTAAAGCTAGAAGAAATTCCTAAAGAAGAATTTAAGGAGAAACAAAAGTGGTTTTCTTAGGAAACACACCATAGGCAACATTTCAGAAAAGGTTAAAATGAATTTAGAACCATTTAGATGGTTTTTTTCCAATAGACTTCTCAATAAATCCTAAATGCTACAAGAAGATTCTTCCAAAAAACTCTGAAAACAACATCTGGGTGTTTCTAAACATGGAGATCCTGAAAAGTAAAGCTTCTTTTGGTACTTCAAAAAAGGAATTAATAATCAACCCCTAAGGTATGGCGGGTGAATTATTTTTTCTTTGATCTTTCTCTTTTGGCCACCTGTCCCTTTGCAGTCTCCATTCTAGATATCACAAGATAGTAAGTAACTCCATGCTATCCTGGAATATCAAGTTCAGTCGTATCTGCAACTAGCCTTTCTGGAGTGAGAGAAAGCAATTGCAGTAGAGGTTTATTGGCTACCCTGACACTTTCTGCCCCCCAACACACACACCTCCCAACACCAACCCAACTTTCACGGTTGACATATTTTAGGCATACAGACACTGAAAGGACTTTGACTCAGAATCCTGTTATGCATCCAAAGGCATTGCCAGTATGAAGAGCCATAATTTTCAGATTTCAATTCTGAATATTTTGAAATTTTTTGTTGTTGATACTGTTTCTTTTTATTATTGTTGTTTTTACTCTACCATGGTACTTGACTTTTGCTACTTTACCTCAATTGCTGATTTGAAATTCATAGAACACTTACCTCAATATTAAATGTTATTGAGGTAAAACCTTACCAATAAACAGCTCACCATTTTACACTAAAAATGACTTTTAAATTAATTTTCAATATTAAGATTATAGTTTTCCAGGCATGTATAAAGTCATTAGCCCCAAATAAATGATTAATAGAAGTTCTGTCACTGCAAAAGCCCAATGGATATTCCATTTTTTTAACTTTTTTTTAATGTTTCTTTATTTTTGAAGAGAGAGACACACAGTGTGAGCAGGGGAGGGGTAGAGAGAGAGGGAGACACAGAATCTGAAGCAGGCTCCAGGCTCTGAGCTGTCAGGACAGAGCTTGACGTGGGGCTTGACTCAGGAACTGTGAGATCATGACCTGAGCCAAATTCGGACGCTCAACCGACTGAGCCACCCAGGAGGTCCTGGATCTTCCATTTTCAACTGAAAGTGCCTTACTGTGTATCGGTATTCACGTATTACAAAGGTTTCATAAAATACCAATATACTATAACCCTGTCCTGGAAAACATTCAAACGAGAGTAAGGATGAATAAAGAACTAGTAAACAGTCTGAAAGGCAAATAAATAATTTTACATAAAAATGTTAATATTACAATTACAACCTTTTATTTATATTATATATTGCATATAATGCATGTATTGCTCTGGCGAACATTATGTTGATTCAGTCTTTTTACTGAAAACTTAGCAACTATTTTTAAACTAGCACCCATATTACTATCTGGTACATATCTATACATTTTAACAATTTAAGTATAAAGCAAAATATGCTTTATAACTTTGAACCTCATGTAAAGAAGGGAAGTTAATAATAGAATAATCTGACAGAGGAGAAGATGGTGCATCAAAATCAAAAGGCCCTTTGAAAGGTAAGTGACTGATTCCTGTAACGGCCATTAAAAAGTCAAAAGAGTGGGGGGTACCTGGGTGGCTCAGTCAGTTAAGCATCCAACTTCAGCTCAGGTCATGATCTCATGATTCATGGGTTTGATCCCTGGGTGGGGCTCTGTGCTGACAGCTTAGAGCCTAGAGGCTGCTTTGGATTCTGTGTCTCCTTCTCTTTGTCCCTCCCCCACTCATTCTCCCTCTCTTACTCTCTCTCTCTCAAAAGTAACCACTAAAATTTTTTTAAGTCAAAAAAATAGGAAAAATGAATGCACTTTTATTTAGACTATGGAGAAAGTATGACTAAGTTCACATACAATTACAAGGGCACATCCGGCTTTAATCTCAACATTCTAATGTCCCTATGGAAATTCATCATGATAGATGTTCTTCTACTTATTACTTATAAAATGTTCCTGAAAGGATATATATATACGTATTACTTACTCTAATGCACATTAGCAAAGAATTACATTTCACATAGTCTATTGTTTATTTAACAAAGATTGAGGGGAGCCAGGATGGCTTAGTCTGTGGACCATGCAACCCTTGATCTTGGGGTCATGAGTTTGGGTCCCTCGTTGGACATAGAGCTCACCTTTAAAAATAAATAAATAAAAGATGGAGTTCCACCAAACTATGACTTAATAAAGAAGAGCTTTAACTGATAGGAATTGGGAAGGAAAAAAGTAAGGTACTTTACAGAAAAACAATGGTGAAAGTTCCATGGATTCCTTTGAATAATCAGATTCATAAAATCAGATTATTAGGAATACAGATGTTGAAAACAATAAATAAGGGGAGCAAAGACTGTATTTTACTTTTGAGCTCCGAACAGGGACAGTCCTACAGCAAATAACAAACCAAGCTATTTAATTAATGTGTTCCCGTTTTGTCTAATTAATCTATTATCATCAATCATACTTGGTACTACATGCTTGGGTCTGTCAAGTAAGATTTTAAAAACAATAACTAGATATAAGGACTATCAAATAAATAACTTATGAGAGATTTCAACCAACTGCATCATAATTTTCTATTCAGGAGATCAGGTTAGCACTTTGAACAATAACATTGTCCAACATATGCTTTAAGCCTAACATGAGAGAATGCAAAATATATATAAAATTGAAGAGTTAGGAGTAAATAGTGATTATTTCACAGAAGAAAAGAATGTGTCTTCAGCATACAGTGACCTAGATGTCCCATGAATTAGATTCTAGGAGTACATTCATGTCCCATGAAGTATTCCCTAGGAGATCTGCAGAGATTTTAAAAAGTAAAACAATACAGTTCAATGGAGACTGAGAAATATGTGGCCAGAAACTCTGAAATAATTACATAGCCTTGGCAATTTATAGTAATCCCTATCAAATATTAACCAACACATGGCAAATAGATTGGGCTGAGGGTAAAACAGGTATAGATATATAAAAAAAATTTTGTTCTCCAAAGGATGACATTGTAAAAGAAGAACTAAAGAGGACTTCTGGGTTTCTTTTTGAGCCAGCTGACTAGTTTCCATGTATCAGGCAATAGAAAATATCTGGTAAGGGTTAGAAGAGACAGGTTAGAAGATATGTTTCTAGGCCTGACTAACTGCCATACGGAATAAAATTTATGAAGCAAGATGCAGTCAAATGTCAACTGTTTCCAAAAAAAAACAGATGAAGCCATGCAAGAAAATGAAAAGCAGAAAGCATGAGGTAAGACCTTGGGTTCCAAATCTGATAGCCAAGGTTTCTTATGCTGAGCCTACTTCTTAATAACTGTCACTTGGGGATGATGTGAAGGCCTTTATTTTTTTTTTTTAATGTTTATTTATTTTTGAGACAGAGAGACACAGAGCATGACAGGGGAGGGTCGGAGAGAGAGGGAGACACAGAATCTGAAACAGGCTCCAGGCTCCGAGCTGTCAGCACAGAGCCCGACACGGGGCTTGAACTCACAGACCATGAGATCATGACCTGGGCCGAAGTTGGACGCTCAACTGACTGAGCCACCCAGGCGATTTGAAGGCCTTTAATCCCCCAGTTTTTCATTCTAGAATTAGGATACTAATTCTAGGCACCTTGGTAAAGTGCTCATAAAACTTTAAATGAGAGAATGAGTGTAAGGCTCTATTTCTGATGTATAAGTGTATCATAACTGCTGCTAAATTTGACTAATTATATGAAACTACTAAGAAATAAGAAAGGAAAAGGACAGAAGTGCCTGGGTGGTTCAGTCAGTTAAGCATCCAACTTCAGCTCAGGTCAAGACCTCACAGTTTGTGAGTTGGAGCCCCACATTGGGCTCTGTGCTGACGGCTCAGAGCCTGGAGCCCACTTTGAATTCTGTGTCTCCCCCTCTCTCTGTCCCTCCCTGCTCACAATCTGTCTCTCTCTCTCTCAAATAAGTACACTTTAAAAAAAAATTTTTTTAAAAAGGAAAAGCCCCAAGGCAAAATATCCCAGTGGTTTATTGACTTCATATAGTCAATAAAAGTAACAATTAAGGACTGTTAAAAAATAATAATCTGATAGAAGGCAGGAAAAAAATTGGGGAATTTGGTGCTGACAAGCAGTAACTGATTACTTAGATATGAAATAAAAAAGCTCAAAGAGTGGGAAAAACGATGCTTTTACTGTGGTTGTGGGGAAAAGATGAATTAAACACTGATATGATAATCATGTGGTGGGTAAATGAGATTAGTGTACAGATGAAAATAATTATTGCATACAATAAATTTCTAAGTTTAGCTTATTACATTATAGTGCACAGTAATGATAGCACATTGCTGAAAATATGTTTACAATTTTAAATTTCTTAACCATGTTGGCCCAGATTATATCTACCCTCAGCAATACAAAGTACAACTTTATAATGTTCTATAAAAATGGAGTATGCATATTTATTACATTAAACAAAGATAAAAGAAAAAAATGATAATATTTGCTGTTTTTCTGCTTAAAACATACTGTAATTTAATAGGTCTTTGTACTTTTAATTAGTGTATGTCAATTCATGCGAGCTCATGAACATCATTTTTAAAGCTCAAATGCATATTAGAATAAATTTTAGATAGAGGTGCCAGTTAATTGATAATGAAATATAAATGTCTTAATCTGTTTTAAAAGCTTTTAGTTTGTAATTTTGGTGGCCTCAAAGACATGCTGTAAACTTAAAAGGTTGTTTTAGTCTTGCTAAATGTGACAAATTAGGGATGGCTTTCAATGTTGTGAAGTCATTTGAATAAGATATTTAAAAGAAATATCCTTTAAACATTGGGGTACAAGTGCCCCTATGCATCAGCACTCCTGTATCCCTTGGGTAAATTCCTAGCAATACTACTGCTGGGTCATAGGGTAGGTCTATTTTTAATTTTTTCCTTTGTAGCAACGTGGATGGAACTGGAGAGTGTGATGCTAAGTGAAATAAGCCATACAGAGAAAGACAGATACCATATGTTTTCACTCTTATGTGGATCCTGAGAAACTTAACAGGAACCCATGGGGGAGGGGAAGGAAAAAAAAAAAAAAGAGGTTAGAGTGGGAGAGAGCCAAAGCATAAGAGACTCTTAAAAACTGAGAACAAACTGAGGGTTGATGGGGGGTGGGAGGGAGGGGAGGGTGGGTGATGGGTATTGAGGGCATCTTTTGGGATGAGCACTGGGTGTTATATGGAAACCAATTTGACAATACATTTCATATATTGAAAAAAAAAGAAATATCTTTTCTTTTTCTTTTAACAGATATTGTCATTAGATTTTCTTTTTCTTTTCTTTTTTTTTAATTTTTTTAACATTTATTTTTGACAGAGCAAGACAGAGTGAGTGGGGGAGGGGCAGAGAGAGAGGCAGAGACACAGAATCCGAAGCAGGCTCCAGGCTCTGAACTGTCAGCAGAGAGCCCCACACGGGGCTCGAACTCACGACCACAAGAACATGACCTGAGCCAAGTCAACCGCCCAACCGACTGAGCCACCAGGTGCCCCTTTTCTTTTTTTTTTATTGCATTGTGGTAAGAACACTTAACTGGGATCGAACCTCTACACAGATTTCTAAGTTACAATAGAGCATTGTTATCTATAAGGACAATGTTGTGGAGCAGGTCTCTACAATTTATCAATTTCGACTAACTGAAATTTTATTCCCATTTCCTCCTACACCCCAGCCCCTGGCAACCACCACTCTATTCTTTGCTTCTATGAGTTTGACTATTTTAGATACTTCATATAAGAGAAATCACACAGTATTTCTTCTTCTGTGATTGGTTTATTTCACTTAGTATAATGTCTTCAAGCACAATCTGTCATTTCTTATGTTGAATTTTACTAAAAACTTTTAGCAAAGGTTTTTATTTATATTTTGGGGTCTGCTTTTTTTGTCTTTTGTCTTCTCTTCTAATATAAAATATATGTTGTATATATATTATATATATATATTTTCTTCCAATATTTTATATATATAATAAAATCTTAAAGGATGAAAATAATAAAATTATTTGAACAATATTTGGTTTGTCACAAACAAAGGTGTGATTAGAGAGAATGTAGGGGAATATAATGAAGTTGTATTAGAGGTAAACTGAAAGTTACAAATCACTGAGTTATATGGTGCCATGATAAAAACAGTGGTGAAGATAAAGGCTGCATGTGGATGATTTGAAATAATAGCTCTTATAATAGTAAGATAATTTTAGCAGTGATTTCTTAAAATATACATATGCATAATGGATGTAAAAATACCATGCAACATGACTACAAAGGAATGCTATAGTCGGGCTGTTTCCATATTTTAAAAACTTACACATTTAAAAAGTTATCAGCTTAAAAATAAGGTACTCACTCAAAATACACAATTTTTTTCTGAAATAGAAAAGCTTAAATAGAACAAACAAGATGATATATTTCAATAAATACATATGTAAGCCCCTTATAAATGATTTGAGTACCCACAGTCAGTATAAGAGCAAAACAACAGGGGTGCCTGGCTGGCTCAGTCAGTTAAGTGTCAGACTTCAGCTCAGGTCATGACCTCACAGTTCCATGGGTTCGAGCCCAGTCCTGCAGTATGGAGCCTGCTTGGGATTCTCTCTTCCTCTGCCCCTCCCCTGCTCACACTCTCTTCCTCTCAAAACTGGATAAATAACCGTTAAAAAAAAAAAAAAAAAGAGTAAAACAACAACAAAGACACAGTCCTACTGAGGTGTCCTTTTTGCTTTTCATATGATTACTAAAGACAAAGGATTCTACCAGTTCATGATTCTGGAAGTCCAGAGGAAAAGTACTTGAGAAAAGACGTGAAGACCCTGGATCTTTCTAGTCTGACACTCTGTAAGTCCAGCATTCAGCTTCGTCCTAAGGCTACTCCCCTTTGGGGTTGTAAGATGGCTTCTGGAGCCACTTGCTTCTTTAATTGCACCTGCTGCAAGGGATGCAAGGGCAAAAACCTCTCTCTCTAATCCTGAAAATTACTCTTCTACCAGTTTTAATGGCCCAACAGAGGTCACATGTCCATTCATCAAGTAGTAGTGGAATGTCAATTGCTAATGCTTAGAACTGGGTTTCTGAAACCAGTTGTTAACAAGACAGACGGGATTATTATGACTGGCTCAAGTTAATCAAGCCTAGGCTGTGGAGCTTTGCCCACTCACCTAAATGACCATGCAGTCAGTGAGAAGTAAGACACATTTGAGGAAATCAACCATAATGTCTACTGCACCTGATAAGGGCATCCCTTCCATATAGACATGGCATGATAAACAACTACAACTAATACAAACAATTTTACTTGTAGAAATAAAACATTTTATAATTTTTAAATGTGCAATATAGGTTAAGTATTTCCAAATAAAGGCTTAAGAATAGTTACAATAACTGGTATTTTTGCCTGTTTTTAGCGAAAGACATAGTTCTGTGCCCTTTCTAATCCATGTCAAACAAATCAAAGGACAGGTACATAACTTGATATTTAATAATATGGTTGGCTAATTCAATAAACTCAATGGTTACTTGTACCAGTGATACTTCAAACTGCAAGACAGAAAAGTACATATTCTAGAATTACATTCCATAACCATCTTATTGTAAACCTACTATCTGTCAGGCATTTAGCTTTAATAAAGTAGGTATGGTATTTCCTTCTGACAGATGAGGAAGTAGATGTATAAAATGGCTAAGTAACTTCTCCAAGGTCACTAAGTTAGTAAGAGACAGATCCAAGACCATAGTCAGTTCTCTTAATATAAATCCAATTATCTTACACTATATGCATTCAAAGGTATCTACATTTTATCCATGCCTAATAAGACATTAAAAGTGGGTACTTTCAGTCTTTGTTTTGGGAGAGGTCCCAAAAGCTAAGAGCACAAAGGTGACAGGTATAGCCATATTTCATAGTGAATACATTTCCTCTAGGTTGCCATGCATGACTCTTGTTTCAGCCATCAGACATTTTGTCTATTACCTATATTGGGGTAAACTAAAATAAACCTAGTCTTGTTTGCTAACATGAGTTTCATATTTGATCAGCTGAAGTATAGTTACGTTTGACTCATCATCGATGGAAGTATAACTCTCTTTATTTTCTACAACCCTAGTCAGAACTCCAGCCATATAGCCTAGATCATGAATGCAGGCTCTAAATCCTGTTTAATGACTTTTGGCCCATAATCCTCTCATAGGGTAAATAAGAGGCTTGAGGCTGAAGAAATGAGGAGACTTCTTGCAGGAATTCATAGGAATGTTGTCACATTTTTCCTCCTTATATCTCTGACAAGAAAGGAAGTATGAGAGTCCTTTCTCTTGAGTTCAATGAGGAACATCAGAGTCACTGTTCCTAGAGATTGATTTGTGCCTCCGAAAGGTTACAGAGGAAGTTGAGACTGATACCGGACCACAGCTTAGAATTTCTAAAGGTAAGGAGGCTATCTGGCTGGCATTCTGGCTAGAGACATAGAAAGTAAAGAGGGTAATACTTCTATCAGTGACGAGTCAGAAGTACCTATATTCCAGATGATCATATGTGAAACTCTTGTTAGCAAACAAGACTGGGTTTATTTTAAGTCACCTAAATATAGGTAATAGACAAATTTCTGACAGCTGAAACAAGAGTCATGCACTGCAACCCAGAAGAAATGCATCGTCTATGTAATAACGAGAGAAGCCAATCTCTCAGAACCTACAAAAGTAACTTCCAAAATATTTCATAAGAAAAGTCAGGTTAGAATATCCACCAATCCCAGAAAGCACTGCTACCAGCGAATGTCAGTACCAAGCAAGCAAGATTCTTCCTCATCTTCAAGTCTTTCTCCTTTTCCAAACTCCAGCCTCACATTGGAAACCAAGACACAGTGAGTGGGGAGGGGAAGAAAGAAAAGTGGGAAAAGAGAACAACTTGAATATTACTCCCACTCTACCATACTGAAGAGTCTAACTGGAAATAACTCTGAGCTGTAAGAGGGTAGAGCACCAGGAATTTACGTAGAAATGAGTAACTGGAAACTTATATTGGACTGCCATTTAATTTCTGAAATTAGATTTTTTTTTAAATTTTTTTTTAGCATTTATTTATTTTTGAGACAAAGAGAGACAGAGCATGAACGGGGGAGGGGCAGAGAGAGGGAGACACAGAATCTGAAACAGGCTCCAGGCTCTGAGCTGTCAGCACAGAGCCCGACGCGGGGCTCGAACTCACAGCCCTCACGGACCGCGAGATCATGACCTGAGCTGAAGTCAGCCGCTTAACCCACTGAGCCACCCAGGCGCCCCAATTAGATTGTTATTATAAGCAAAAGAGTTTGAAAAGCATTAATATTTTCCAACAGTGACTGAAGAAGTTGTGGGACTTGCATAAAATTGGTACAAATGGAAGGACAGCACAGTCCATGTTGGGACAATAAGAGAAAGAAGTGGTTTCTTTATGAGTGCACCCGGATGAGCAGTGTGCTTTCAAGATGCTGGTACCATACACCAAAATACTAACAATAATAGTAACGACGACCTTGTATTTGAATGAATTACCTTCCAAATCGTCTATATGCAGTAACTGTACTTCTTTAACTTCATTATGCACTGCAAAAGGAACTAAAATTGGGGGGATTATAAAGACTTGGGTGCAAACCTTAGGTGTTTGCATATTCTAGTTTTGCACTCTTTAATCTATTCACTTGTCATCCTCAGCTTCTTCGTGTATAATTATGATACGTATGCTTTCCTTTAACATGGCTTTTCTCAACCAGATATGATTTTGTTTCATGGAGGATATTTAGCAATACGAAATGACATGTCTACTTGTTACAACTGATAGGTGTGCCTGGCATCTGACAGGTAAAGGTCAGAGATGTTATTAAATATCTGACAGTATCCAGGACAGTCACCCAAAACAAACAAACAAAAATATTATCTGACTCCAAAATCAATGTTGATGAAGTTGTGAAAACTTGCTACAATGCCCATTAGAATTATAAAATATGTAAAATATCAACCTCAGAATGTGACACAGAATAGACACTTAATGAAAACTAACGTAACCATTAGCACAGATCTGACTACAAGTAAAAGAAAATCTAACTTAAATTGGCTTAAAAGAAGAAAAAGTATTAGTTGGCATAAAGGAAGCTGTGGGGAGGATGGGCTTCACCAGTGATCAGAGACTCAGATTATTAGGGACTCAAGTTTTTCTAGCTCCCCTTACATGCAGTGTTCATTTTACTCTAAAGATGGGCCCCTTACCATGTAGATGCCACTGAGTTTAAAGCTACATGTTTTGGCGTTCACATTTAGCAAAGAGATAGACAAATACAGTTTTATAGATTTCTTTTAAGTACAAGAATATGCTGTCACAACTGTGCCCAGCCAATGTGTCCTCAACATGCATTGACTGATTCCAAGCCTGGCCCAAGCCATTGCCGACCATATCATGGCAAGACAGAAAGATCAAGTATGTTTGGTTTAAGATGACCAGATGGGATATAATGGAAAGTAGATGTAGAGAGGATAACCACAATGTCTTGAACTGCTAATTAAGGGGCACCTGGGTGGCTCAGTCGGTTAAGTGTCCGACAGCTCAGGTCATGATCTTGCGGTTTATGAGCTCGAGCCCCACATCAGGCTCTGTGCTGTCAGCTAGGAGACTGGAGCCTGCTTCAGACTGTGTCTTTCTCTGTCCCTTCCCTACTTGTTCTCTCTCTCTCTCTCTCTCTCTCAAAAATAAATAAAACTTAAAAAAATTTTATAACTGCTAATTAGTATCATCACTGTTTTCATCCTTCTCTATAGACATGGACACTGGAAGCACTAATCTATAAGCTCATGAAATAGTATCACAGGAATGTGTAAGAAAAGAAAATGATCACTGATATCATGAGATTGTGTGTGTGTGTCTGTGTGTGCATGTGTGTTTCCAGTGCAGTAAGTATAAAGTAGAGAGGAAAAGATTAAGGAAACAAATTGGTTTGATAAAAAACAAAGATTGAAAGAATAAGGGAGAAACTAGAACTCAGAGAAGCAATTTCATCAAAACAAAGATTCCATTGAGAATTATGAATTAAAGAAGAGAAGCCAGGAAGAAAAACAAACAGGAACCAGGGAGAATTACAAATTTATTTGTTTCTGAAAGAACAGTCTCCACTTGCAAATTAAGACCAATGTGAGATATGATTTGAGGTACTTCTGTTAAAGATGGAGGTTAATAAAAACCAAAAAGCCAGAGTTGGAATTTTGACCTTAGATATGGTGCCATAGAAAGCCATTCTGATTCCTACATTATAAAGCTAATTTAAAACCCAAGATAGGGGTGCCTGAGTGGCTCAATGGGTTCAGTGTGCAGACTCTTGATTTCAGCTCAGGTCATGGTCTTACTGTTAGTGAGATGAGGCCCCACATAGGGCTCTGGGCTGTCAGTGAGGAGCCTGCTTGGGATTCTCTACCTTCCTCTCTCTCTGTCCCTTCTCTACCCGCTTGCGCGCTCTCTCTCTCTCTCTCTCTCTCTCTCTCCCTCCAAATCACTTAACCTTAAAAAAAAAACAAAACAAGATCAAGTCAATTAAACAGTCCACATGATTGGATCAGAGGATAGAATGTTCTGATGATTCAATACAAGAGGAACAAGACAAGAAGAAACATCTTTTTAAATGTCAAAGATCTGGTATTATTAGAATTCCTCTTTGATTTTTTAAACCATTTCAGAATAATAGTGAGGAACCATTTATTTGGGGAAGCACTAGATTTGGGTGATGTTTTCTTTCTCATTTAGTTTTCATTCTTTCCATTTCATTATACATATATATTTTTAAATATACAATTTCCTTCAATTCATGGGTATGTTATTCACAAATATGAGGATCCTGAAAATCTGTCTGCCTCTATATATTCTTCCCCAGGAATGTTTCATATAACCCCATTATTAGTTTTTATTCTGGGAAGTTTGAGGAATTTATGGGGATAGCACTGTTGAGATGATAAGTTCTGGAAAATCATGATGACTTTAGTATATTTAAAAAAAAATCTATAATACCACTGTCCTCTGTACCTTAGAAAATAAGAAAAGTCTGTCTGATTTAATTAAATTTCTATTAGAGTAGGAAAGCTCACCAACAGTTCACTATGGCAAGGGGAGAAATTTAATCTGAAACTGTTAAACAAGAATAGTTTATAAATAATGAAGACTATTCAGCAGCCATTTTTGTATGATAATTATGTATCAAGTATTATTCAGCTTTGGAGGTAAATGAATACATTGACACTATCTTGGTAAAGCTCATGGCTTAATGCAGATCTTCAAGGAGAAGAATGACTAAATATACGTAGGATGCCAAAAAAAAAAAAAAAAGAAAGAAAAAGAAAAAGAAACAAGCATCCGTACATGTACATACTATCTCAATAAAACAATAATAATGACTCTCATTCTATGTTCCTTCCCATTCTATGTCTCACCCATATGCAGTAACCATGTTCTTGAGTCTCATGATTTCCATTTCCATTATATCATTAATTGTGCCTGTTTATGCATTTATAGTTCATTTCTTTGGTTGTATAACATTCCCTTGTACAAATATACCACAATTTTATACATTCACTGCTCTGTCAGTGGACATTTGGATTATTTCTGACTTTTTGCTATTATAAGAAATATAGCCATGAATACTCTTGTCTCCTTATCTGCATTAAGAAGAGCTTCCCTGGAATTATATTCCTATAGTAAAATTATCAGGTTATAAGATAAGTACATATTCAAGTTTATAGATTGTAATGACAAATTGTTTCACAAAGAGATTTTACCAATTTACCTCTTACCAGCAAAAACTACAAATGTTAGTTTGTGTACTCTAACAATTTTATTTATAGATATTTTAGGGTTTGTCAAAATGGTAGACGTGAAATGGTATCTGATTATGTTTTAAATTAGTATTTCTTTTCTTTTAAGTTTATTTATTTTGAGAGAGAGGGAGAGAGGGAGAAACCCAAGCAAGCTCCATGCTGTCAGCACAGAGCCGAATGTGGGGCTCGAACCGTGAGATCATGACCTGAGCCGAAGTCAAGAGCAGGATGCTTAACCGATTGAGCCACCCAGGCACCCCTTAAATTTTTATTTCTTTGATTACTAGTAATAGTGGATTCATTTTTATTGGTTTATTAACCATTCTTATTTCCTCTTCTGGAAAATATCTATTTATGCCCTTCACCCATTTTATAAGATGAATGTGGAGATTTAATTTGTGTATAGAGTTTTCACATTCCTGATACTAATTTTTTGTCAGTTATGTAACATATAGATCTTCAAGTTTATGTTAACAAAGAGAAGCATATGACTTATCTGTGTTTTATGGAATGTTCAGATTTTTAAAAATCTAATTTAATAGGAGTCACATTTCTCAACATTACTCTGTATGGTTTGCACATTTTTCTCTGTGTATTGATTCAACATTTTCCCTTATATCATCAACAGTTTCCCATTATTTACTTTAAACATTTTTAAAGATTCATATTTTCACACTTAAATCTTTACTCCAAATGCAGCTGATTTTAGTATACTATAGTCACAAAACTCAAGTATTTTCAGATGTATAATCAATTGTTCCCAAAGCATTATTAATAATCAATTATTTCCCCCCACTTATCTGCAAAGATACTTCTGTTTTGTATAATTTTCATAATTGTGTGGATTTGTTTGTAGATTCTTCTTACTTTGACTCTCTTTTGAATATCTCAGTTCTAATGCCACATGACCTGAATTACTCAAGTTATATGAAAATTGTTGCTATCTGATTTGGCCAAGACCTAAACTTGTTCATTTTTTTAAATCTGTCTTGGCTCTTCTTGATACTTTGTGTTCTACATTAATTTTATAATTGTCAAGTTTCATAATAAAACCTATTATAATTGTGTTTGGAACGGCATTTAATCTATGGGTCGTCTTTAGAAGAAGGTATCAAAAAGAAGCACTAACTCAAAATTCAAAATATTTTCCTGGAGAAAATTATAATCATTAGAGAAATTTTTAAATCCTTTCTTGAAAGACATTAGATAATACACAAACACACAAAAAAAGAGAAAGATACGCCCAGTTTATAGATAAGATTGTTTTAACATATATTAGATTTGCAAACTATCCTTCATGTCTCTGCATATCCCCATTTCTACTTCCAATGTTTTTTGTATAATTACTCCAGTTCTCCCTTCAACTCACAAATTCTTCCTTTCATCGTGCCTAATCTGCTGTTCATTGTATTACTAATTTCAAGATTATTTTTTTATTTCCTGAAGTTTCGTTTGGTTCTTTTCATTTGGTTCTTTTCATGTCACCTAATAACTAATATCATATAACATGTGTTAATATGTTATTACAAATTCTTTTCTATGTATCTACACACACACACACACACACACACACACACACACACACACACTGGTTTTATATTCTGACATCCTTCTAAAATCTGAAAACACTGAGTCTGACTTTTTTTCAATTACTTCTGTTTGGTCATATTGTCTTATAAATAGTGCTTTTCCCCCTTCTATATTTTGTGACGTTTTATTATGGATTTATGTTAATAAAATCTTATCTGTGAAATTATTTGAATCCTGTATTTAAGGAGGGTTTCTTTTAGGGAGAAACTATGATTATATCTGCCAGTTGTCTGTAACCACTACCAACCAGGAACTAATTTGAAAATGATTTACAGCTTAAGAATGCGTGGAATCAGAAGTATGATACATTCACGTTACAAATCTATCCCATATATGATAGCCACTTTGAGGTTTTGAGTTCTCAGGAGACTATTTACACACTTCCCATAGGTCCAGTGCTATACTCAAGGCAGTAAAGTTTGCTTGTTTTTTCCCCTCTGTGTAGAGCATCTTTTCTTACTTCTCTCATTCACTAAGCATGTCACTCTCTAGGACTTTGGCTCTAGAGAGTCATCTCCTATGAGTTACCGCATCTGATGCATACCCTGACTGTCTACCATATGTACCCATCTAAAACAAGAAAGTTCAAAATCTTTCTGAGAGCAACTAACAAGTTTGTAAATTGCCTACCTCTCTAGGTTTCTATTTTCAACTTCATTTATGCTTCTGTCAGTATTCATGCATTTCCTGCAAGACGTGTGCGTGCGTGCGTGCGTGCGTGCGTGTGTGTGTGTGTGTGTGATATTTAACTAACTAGTGTTCTTATTTACACTAAGATACTTGTTTAGGATGTCAGATATTCCCTTCTCTCAGAGAGAAATTCATAAACAAAGTTTAAATATATACTTCCAAATGTTATTTTTTGAGTAACTTTTAGAATTAAGAGCCATTAAATTATAGATCATTAAATGTAACAAATTTAAAAATGCATCTTATGTAACACTATTGTCTTGATATGAACTACTGTTACCTTCATAAAATGGTTTGATGTTGTTACTGTAAACACATTTGCATTAACAGGAAACCCTCTATGGAGTACATATTTAACAGAACCACATTAGCTATTTCAAAAAGATTTAGAAAATTTATGCTAAATGCATTCTATGACTTTGCCCTGAGGTAATTTTCATAACCGATGATGCAAGAATATGCCATCTATGAAACTTGATTAACCTTAGTTTTTTTCAGTGATTGTAAACTAAGACAACTGGTCAGGATCTAGAATTACTTCATACTAATATGTTGATATTAGTATCAATAATATATTGATAATTATATATTAATTTTAATATAAAACTAATATATTAATACTTCCATGTAATTTTGTATTGGGGTGCAGAAATAACTCATCTAATGTATTTATATCCTTACTTTAAAAATGTTTTGCCCCAAAACAATCTGATCTATAGTCTTTAAAGTTGCAAATTAGGCAATGAATTTTTTTTAAAGAACTATGTATTCTCTCGTTACATTTGAGTTTAGAATAGATAAAATTTATGTGTAACACTTCAGTTAATCTATCCCCCCCCCCCAAGAAAAAAATCTGAACTCAGACCCTGAGTTTCAGTATTACAATTTGTTTGGTCTTACTTTTTGTTTCTTTGGTTGTTGTTTCTTTGGGCATCCTTACATCTAACAATAAAGTCACTTAGGCCAGAATACGCCATATTTTCCTCCAAATCTTTATATTAGATATATTTATATTTTCATATTTAGGTAAAATTGAAACAAATCTACTTAATGTTTCCCAAATAATCTTATATTTTCTTTTAATTTTCACACTATATTATTTGGATTTTCTGAATACATATTTTGAAAATAATTAAATTCAAACAAATACAAACTAAATAAAGATGGATGGCACACAGGGACATTCCTGCTTACAAAGAAAATCCCAACCCCATAGTTAATGCTATACAAAGGCTGGAAGGTGAGATTTTTAATAGGCATAAAACACTCCTTTTACATATTTTAGGAACTATTCAAAGCAAATATGGTAAGGAGAATTCATAAATGGGGAAATCAATATAAGTATCAGCCTGTCAATATGGTTGTTTCACAAACAATGTGAAAAATGAAAAGTAATTTCAGTTCTACTCCTCAGAAACCCAAATGAGATTCCAGGACTGTGTTCAAAAATATACAAGAAGAATCTGGATCATCTAATGTTAAGCATCTAATGTTTAAGGAAGACTACTGAGGTCTAACTAAAAGTACTTAGGAAGCAAAAAAAAAAAAAAAAAGAAGCTATACTAGACAAATTTGGGGTAACTTAAGAATAGTGGTACTGAACAAGCAATCAATCCAACCAATTTAAAAACATACTGATTATATTCGGAGGGTGTCAGGAAACCAAAATTTTGAAAATATGTAAATAATATAGAAGAATCAAGCTTTTATCCTGCTCTTCCTTTACATGAACTATACCTAAGTATAACAGATACTTGATGAGAGTTTTACTTTCTAGATTTTCAGCTAATAGATGAAGAAAGAATGATAAGCCTACAATATCACCACTTTGCAAACCATAATAAAATAATGAATCTCAGCAGTGATCAACAAGTCGTTAGCGAACAGCTAATGGATAACTACATAACAGATGTGTCAAGTTCTCAATACCTGAGAGCTCATACTTAAGAGAAACCCAGATATCATTACCTCCTGATAGAAAACAATTGGAAATACACAGCACAATCAACAAAGAATACTAGTCAAGAAAAAAAAAAGTGGATTTAAATCTTATCTACCCTCTATATCTAACCATCAGTCTATAGGAAATACAGTCAACAGAAAATATGTAAAAAAGCAGTAGTCAGTAAAACCATAAGATAGAGTTCTATAAAATGCAAAATAGCCTAGCATCTTCAATTAATTCATTGCAAGGAGGGAAAAAAAAAAAAAAAAGAACGAGAATTCATAGGTTCAAAGATACCTGAGAAACATCAACTAATTGCACTTTTGGTAACACCTCTGGACCTTAATTATAAGAAACCAATCATGAAAAGAATGTTATGAAGCAAATATGGAAATCTGAACACAGATTAGCTATTTGATTATAGAAAGAAGTAATGGTATGTTTTTAGATGTGATAAGAGTATTGACAGTGTGTTAAACATTTCCTAACTTTAATTTTTTTTTAATTCCATAACTGTTAACAATGCATGCTCAAACATTTACAGATGATATAATATGATGTGGGGGGTTTGTTTTAAAATAATTTGAAGTTGTACAATGAGGTTATTAGCTAGATGAATGAAATAAGATGGGCTATTTGGTGATCATTATGGAAGCTGGGTAATGTGTACGTGGGGGTCTATTACACTGTTCTAATTTTTAAAATGGAAGCTTGAAATTTCCTGTAATAAAAATTGCAAAGTTATTTAAAATGTAATGTAAGACAACCCTTATTAGGGATGTTTATCTCCAAAACAACTTCATTAATAGTGAGAAACAAGTACTGATAAAAATGTTTTACTATCTAATTCTCTGCATAATTGATGGTCTTTTTTTTAATGTCAACAATTGATTTTGATAATGTAACTATATATTTTGTATTGGTGTGTATATATGTCACCTTATTTATTGCTCAAAACAGTTCATACATGTGATATTTAAACATTAGTGGATGTTTAGTATCTGAATACCTATACATTTGGCAAAGAGCCACCCAATTAGCCATTTGGGGGGAGTAAACTTCTGTAAAGAGACAGACAATTGAATTCTAGGTTTTATGGCAATACGATCTCTATCACAATGACTCACCTCTTCCAACGTAGCACAAAAGCAGCCATAGATGGTATGCAAATTGATGTCATGACCATGTTCCAGTAAAACACGCTTTACGAAAATAAGCAGTGGGATGGATTTGGCCCATTAACATTCGTTTTCCAACCTCAGATAATTATGTATGATATTCAACATACTTCAAATTGGTATGTTGTTGACAAAAGAATAGGAAAAAGACAAGAAAAGGAAGCCTAAAAAGAGATTTCAATACATATAAAAATAGAATAGATGACAAGGGTGCTATTTTTGTTCAGTAAGAAAAAGGTTATAAATTTCATCACTTTAATCAATAGTGGTAACAAACTTAATATCCATTAAGAAAAAAGATAATTTTGACCCTTAGCCACATTATTTAGGAAAGTATGTCCAGATTGATTAAATATTTAAAACATGCAGAATAAAGCAATAATAGTCTTAGAAAAACTTTATCTAATCATGTACATTCAGTGATTAAGTGTTCTAACCAACACAGAAACCTTAGAAAAAAAGGACATATTGACTATATGAAAATTAAAACTTTTATGCAATATTTCATAAACAAAGTTGATATATGAATGATATAAGTTGCTTAATATTTGCAATGATGGCATCAGGGAATTACCTCAAATTTAATGGAAAAGACAATCCAAAGCAATATAAGAAAGAATATGGTTGGCAGAGCATGCCTGTGACTTCCTAATATGCATGTTTGCCTTTCTTCTTAGTAACAGAAACCTGCTGTTAAGCCAGGTATTCTGCCAACACTATTAAATATCATATTTCACAAACTATATTATAACTCCATGCAGCAGCATCCACCTTCTAGCCAATGTAATATAGGCAGGAAAAGCGAATATGTGCATTTAAGGAAGATTTATTTTAAAGGGAGGGAGCAAGTACTAATTCCTCTTCTTACCTCCAAGTGTCTTGAATTTAACAGCTAAAGTTCCAGCCTGTGAGAGTGGACCAAGTCAAATATTTGCCAAGCAGGGTACAGCACCGAATGGACCCAGAACCCAGGTCACAGCAGAAAGCCACCAATACTTGCACTGCCTACTTGTAGATTTCTTTTATAACAAAGAGAATCAACCTTCAATGTGGTTCAATGTACTCCCATTTTAATGTGGCTGAAGCTAGCTCTAATGAACAATAAGAACACAATTCATATAAAAGAAAAATGAATAACCAATAAACACATGAAAAGATGCTCAAACAACAGTGAGATATTAGATAACATCCATCAGTCTGAAAGAAATTTAAACAATTATAATAACAAGAGCACTGGGTGTTGTATGGAAGCCAATTTGACAATAAATTCCATATTAAAAAAAAAGAAGAAGAAGAGCAGATGGCCTGGATATGAGGGGACACTCACATATTGCTACAGGACTGTAAATTTTGATGGCATTTTTCAGAAATTAAATGGATAATATTAATTGAATTTTTGACCCAAAAAGTGTTCTTGAAATGCACCTCATTCAAGGAGGAAAAAAAGAATTTAAAGATCCATGGACAACAATCATATATTTTATGTTGCATGGTTTTAGTGGTAAAAATCAGCATAATCAATGTGATATCAATAAATGATATCAATGAGTATATGGATGAACCTACTACCAGATTTATTATGAAGGAATTACAATAAATAAATTGGAGGCATGCTAGTTGATGTGACAGGATTTCCATAAAGTATGCTTAAATAATGAATGTGTATAATGTGAACCCAGGCTCATAAAAGCTAACAGTGATAACTTACATGCATAAGTATGGGGTTTGTGTATGTTTGATATAATGGAAAAAAATTGTATTGCAAAATACAGAACAAAAGACACATGTATAGACTGTGTAACTATAATTTACTATAAATATGTAAACCCCATACATATCATATATATTATATGTAAGCATGATGAGATAGATAACATTATAAGCATATTGCCAAGGATTACTTAGCGTAGGGATAGAGTCTGATGTGGATAAAAAGGAGTGAAGCTAAGGAAATAAGAAAGAGAAAGCTTTATCTCACTTGAAAAAGGTCTATACAATTGTTTCAAAATACTATCATTGTGTGTGTGTGTGTGTGTGTGTGTGCATGCGCGTGTGAGGGGGCGGGGGGAGAGAGAGAGAGAGAGAGAGAATGGTGTAGGAATGAATAATCACCAAAATACTAATGGCCATTTTAGAACGACTACTAAAGATATTTTCTAATATAAAATAATACGTATTATTTTCATGTAAGATCTTTAACCTCAAATTGTATTAGTTTCATTTGTAACAATTTAAAAATTGCATTAGTTACCTCAAAACTTTTCACAATGTGGAAGAAGAAACTTTGAAAACTGGAAGCTATGAGGACATCAATATTTATGTACATTAGAATCTTCCCAGTCTCCAGGAAATGCAGCTACTGAGAGTAGTGTGTTATGCTGGCCTGTTTTGATATTCATTTATTTATTTATTTATTTTTACGTTTTAACTGAATAGATTCTGAGGCTCATTTGCAATTATATTAGTAAATTTATAAGAAAAATGGTTATTTTCTTCTTTTGAAAAAATGGTATGTTAGTACTTTAAAATGTTTCCAGACACAAGAGAAGTAGTCAAGCCACATAATAATTTATCCTTATAATTAATGGATGAAGCATACAGCTGGCTGCCCTGCTTACATCATTTCATAGGTCACATGAGATATAACAAAGTATATCTTAGATTTATCCTTCATTAAGAGCATTTAAGTCATGAGCAGATAGAATCCAGAAACCTAATTACTTACAATAAGCTTATTTCCCCAGAGATATACCATATATTCCAGCTAACATAATAGGTATCTTCTTTATTTCCTCTCCCAAAATATTTTTAGAAAGGCATTTACTCCCTGTTGAGTGCAAACCAAGGAGCTGCTCAGAGAGTGGCATGATCCTTCATACTTCATGGTGGCTATGACATTTGAAAATCAGCCAAGGAAGTGAGTTGTTACAAAGAAACTTGTCTTAAATACTGACAACAGATAAAAGCAGAAGAACTATCTGCAAACCTAAAAAACAAGCTTACAAATTAATAACAAATTTGTTTTAAAAAAAGTATAAAAGAGGGGCGCCTGGGTGGCTCAGTTGGTTAAGCACCCTACTCTCGATTCCAGCTCAGTTCATGATCTCACAGTTTGTGAGTTCAAGCCCTGCATTGGGCTCTCTGCTGTCAGCATGGAACCTGCTTTGAGGCCTCTATCCCCGTTTCTCTCTGCCCCTACCCTGCTCATGCACTCCTTCTCTGTCTAAAAAATAATCATTTTTTTAAAAGTACAAAGGATAAAAAATACCCTAGCAATGGATATAATCAGTAACAATATATTTTGGACATGAGGATAAGGAAAATGATGTTAAGTAAGTAATTAGTCTAGAAAATGGATGTGAAATTCTCATTGGAGGCTCGGTACAAGCAATATGGTACCCGTCATAAAGTACTGAGAAGATGAGACAATGTGAGGGAAAGGAGAGAAAGAGAAATCATATGGCTACGTTGGGAGTTTAAAATAATTCCCCAAACTACACCTGTGGCTGATGCCATCTAAACATGGCCTCTGTATATAAAGAATAAGATAGCACTCTTTAATTAAAACATAAGATAAAATCCAGTAGTCATTTGGAAAAGTCTATTTTGGCCACTGTTGGCCCACAGACTTTTAAAAATATACTGCCCTTAATTTCTTGTGGAGATATTATCTCCTTGAATCTAGAATATAGAGGTCATATTCTCAGAGTAGGAAGTTCTGGGGTAAATAATGGAGCTAACTAGTTTGCAGTGATAAGCAAATCAGACCCAGAGTTTTGAGAACCTCTCCACCTATACACTGTGCTTCACATTATCATGAGTATTAAGTCCTATTAAAAAAAAATCCCTCAAAAATGTCCCACTAAAAAACTAAACGTTAAGTGATTTCCCCTAGTAATACTTGTATAATAGGGATTTTAGGAAACACTTCAACCTTAAAATAAGACTGGGCCCATAACAGGTAACACCATTGAGGTGACAATACTTTGCAAGGCTGGGGAAATTTTCTTCAGAAAACTGTTTATGCTCTGAATCAGTATCCAATTGCAGGGATAAGCTTGGGAATCCCTTGGGCTTACACCAATGGCTTAACAAGGCATAAAGAAATACAAATTCATAAAATGCTCACACCTGAGTTTGGGTAAACCAGACTGGTACCCCAAGAATAGGGGGGTGCAAAGCACCCCTAGAATAGTGAGGCACAAAGGTGCCAGGAATAGGGAGGTGCAAAGGCACCCCAAAATAGAGAGGGGGTGCAGGCCCTCAGAATAGAGAGGGAAAGGCAAAGGCCTAAAATAGGAACAGGCGCATAGGGGCCCAATACATAGGTATATGAAATAAACAAGATTAGATATTCAGGGCGGAAGCACCCCAAATTTAGTACCATAGCAGAAAAGCTGCTTTCACAGGAGGATAGGGCCAGGTTAGGTAAATTGGTGAAGTGGACTATGGACCACTGTGCTGTAGGCAAAGCAGCCCAGAGTGGAGATGGTTAACAAAAGAAAAGGTGCCTTATTAACCCTGAGGTTATCTCCCCTATCTTCCTTATTCCCTAGGCTAGCAAAGATTAATAGGCACAGATCCTCCTATCTGCTGTTAACAACCATCTACTCATCTGCCTGGCACCAGGATTTTGTTTTATATTGACCCAAACCCCAAACACTGTATATCTTCAAAATCCCCCTCTCCCTCACATCCTGCTCTTTTGCTAGACAAGACAGAACTTTAGACCCAGAGTCTATAACATCCAATAAGTCCAGGAATCAAGGGGTGGAAATGCAGGTGGCACTAGTCACCATTACCCCTAGTGACTCACTAGCGAAAGTTTTGATTCCTGTTCCCATGACTTTATGCTCTGCTGGCCTAGAGATCTTAGTTTCAGAGAAAGAAATGCTTCCACCATGAGACACAACAATGATTCCATCGAACTGGAAGTTAAGACTGTCACCTGTCCATTTTGGGCTCCTCATGCTTCTGAATCAACAAGCAAGGAAGGAACTTAGAGTGCTGGCTAGAGTGATTGATACTGAATACCGAAGGTGAAATTGGACTACTATTCTACAAGGGAGGTAAGGAAGAGTATGTCTGGAATATAGGGGATGCCTTAGGTATCTCTTAGTATTACCATGACCTCATGATATGACCACGACCTCAGGTCATGATCCCATGGTTTTGTGAGTTCATGCCCCACATTACGCTCTGGGCTAATGGTGTGGAGCCTGCTTGGGATTCTCCCTCTCCCTCTCTCTGCTCCTCCCCTGCTCACGCTGTCTCTATCTCTCTCCAAATAAATTAATAAGCTTAAAAAAAAGTGACTATAAAAAGAAGTGTACAAGCATGTAACTTGTTACAGAAATAGGGATTGCACTCGTGATGAGTGTTTTCTCCTTATTTTTTATGTTTATATGTATCTATACAAATATTAGGCAAATGACTCTGGTTGTTCTCTTTCCTGTTTTTTTTTTTTCTTTTCTTTCTTATTCCCTATGACATGACAAAAGTTATATGGACTTTATATCAGTATTTAAGTATTGCTGATTTCAAATCATAGCATTTGATTATCAAAAGAATAAACATTCAAGGATTCTATGTGGAAGGGATTAGTGTTTTCAGTTACACACAAAATAGTTGTATCATGTTTGGTGAAATTATGACCTTGTTATTGGTTTTTCTTGGAGATAAAATATGCTTTATGGAGATGCATACAGATGTCCAATTGACAAGGGGTGGATTTGTGATGGTTAATTTTATGTGTCTACTTGACTAAGCTAAGGAATGTTCAGAGACCTGGTAAAACATTATTTCTGAGTATGTCTGCAAGGCTGTTTCTAGAAGAGATTAGCATTTGAAATGGTAAACTGAGTAAAGCAAATGGCCCTCCCCAATGTGATTGGATATCACCCAATCCATTGAGAACCCAAGTAGAACAAAAATGTAGAATAAGGCAAATTCCATCTCTGCTTAAACTAGTAAATCCATCTTCTCCTGTCCCCAGACATTCGTGCTCCTAATTCTTGGGCTCTGAGACTTCAATCAAGAATTATACCATCAGCCCCTCAATTCTCAGGTCTTTGGATTCAGACTGAATTATACTAGCAGCTTTCCTGGTTCTACAGCTTGCAGTCAGCAGATTGTGGGACTTCTTGGGTTCCTTAACCACATGAACCAATATCTATAATAAATCTCCTCTTATACACATTTCTCTTCCTGTATATATCCTATTGGTTATTTTTCTCTGGAGAACCCTGACCAATACACAATTGGGCCTTAAAATAGGGGCACCTGGGCGGCTCATTTGGTTAAGCGTCTGACTCTTGATTTTGGCTCAGGACATGAGCTCATGGGTTCATGAGTTCAAGCTTCACATTGTGCAGAGTGCTTGGGATTCTCTCTTTCCTCTCTATATATAACTTCTCCTTCTCTCTCTTTCTCTCTCTCTCAATAAACAATTTAAAAAAATAATTGGTCCCATGACAAATCAAAATTCAGAAATTTAATAGTTTAATGTACTATGACTTTCAGCAGATTGGAAAGTGTTTCTAATCATGAACAAGTAAATACTTCTGAAAACTAATTTAAGCAGCACAAAAATTACCTCAGATTTAAACAGAATCTCAACATGGCTACCTAAAACATTTGGAGGCTGACTTCCAGGAAGAATCTCCTAACATAAAGAGGTGCTAGACCTTACAAATGCCTGGATTGGAAAGGTAGAGGATTAAAAATAAAACACTTCCCATGAAGAGGAATCTTTTCATTTATAGAATTATGGTGAAAAGAAAACCGCCTCCAACTCAGGTGATACTAATCTAGCTCTGAAGACCAGATACACTGATTAAAATCTCAACCAGAAATGCATTACCTTGGGGGTCAACTTGATGTCAAAGTGTCTTCTAATGTGATGAATGCACCTCAGAACCCAGTGCTACAGGATCATTTATGCATTATGCAGCTTTGGAGCTGAACATGCCTGATGTTCCATTTTCCCACATCCAACTGAATCATCTACTGCCCATAATTATGAGCTCCCCCTACTTCCAGGGAAAAAGGATGAATTAAATATTAAGGCTGGTTCCCAGAAGAGCTGTATTTGGAAATACTGCACTTCCCACATATAATGAAAGAAAGAAAAAGATATTCAATCACTTACAACCCTAAAGAATGAAGTAATGCTATTATCAATATTTAGGCTAATTCTAAGTATAGGCTAAGGAGGGAATAAAAATGAAAGTTTGTCTCTAGGAGAGTCAAATCTGAAAATGCCACCAATCCTCATATATTAAAATATTAAAAATATTTGCATTCCTTTCTGGTTCCAGAGAATGGATTAGTATCAATCATCCAACTTAAGTAATTCAGGGGTGTGCAAAATTAAGTTATAGTCTTAATTCAGGTATATTCTTTTTCTCCTACTTCAAAAACTTGGAACTAAGCAGAGGAGAAAGCACTTTGATGTGAAAACACTCTGCATTTATACACAAAGCGTCCATTCAGGTAAGAGTTGAGTATTCTGGAAAGTCAGAGGGGCTTATATATTGTGTGAAGTATTTTTTGCAAGGTAGAGAATATATTACACCCATTTTAATTAAGAAACCAAAATACATGAAGGATAAAGTCCTCCAAAGGAAAAATAAATTTACACTATCAGGGTGTGATTTAAAAAAAAAAAAAAAAGGCAGACATAATAATACTGATAAAACACTTTGACATCTATTGTACCACCTGCCAATACCGTCTTAGAGACTGAAGTGTACTGATTTCCAAGGGCTTTTACAATGAAATGATCATCAAATCTGGGGCATTTACTCTGGGTAAAGTGCACAGCATTCTAGACAAGTATTTATAAATAGTCATTCTCCCAAAGGAAAGAGGACAAGGAGCAAAAACTGCAGCCCTTTTAAAAAGGAAAACACTTTAGCTGGGAAAGAGCACTGTCTTACTGCCATTGCTCTGAAGGCCATTCTGTTTAATAGGGAAAATAAAATGTACTCAAAACGAACACTGAGAAAACTGGTCAAATAGACAGTAATTAATGCTATTTTTTAAAAGCAGGAAATATTTTGATTCAATGGACATGGAGAATAATTTGATTTTTCAAGAAAAAAAAAGGAAAAAGTCCAATGCTATATTGTAGAAAAGTTTTCTTCTAAGGAGACATTTTTGAGGCAACATTAATTATCTTAAATTTCCTCTAACATAATCACATGGTATGTAAGTCGACTCATCATCAAATATCACTACCCATCATCTACATTAAAAAGATTGGGAGATGGGCTCCTGGGTGGCTCAGTCAGTCGAGCATCCTACATGGGCTCAGGTCATGATCTCACTGTTCATCAGTTTGAGCCCCACATCGGGCTTTGTGCTGACAGCTCGATGCCTGGAGCCTGCTTCGGATTCTGTTTCCATCTCTCTGCCCCTCCCCTGCTTGCTCTCTCTCTCTCTCTCTCTCTCTCAAATATAAAATAAAACATAATTTCTTTTAAAGATTGGAAGAAATTAAGTAATTAAAATAATGACAATATTTAATTGCTAATTAAGCAACTATATTCCATTTGTGGATAAATATAGACATCATCATCAGCCTTTGATGGCTACACTGAAGTCTTAAAATATTCCTAATTTTTAAATTTGGATTTTCATTTCTTTCTTCTTGAAGTTTTACCAGGACATCTAAGAGGATCTTCTAATAATTAAATCAGACACCAGAATTTGACAGTGATACAAGAGTACCATGGTTTGAAGAGCTAGCTGGATTACTTAAAGCACATAATAATATACTTTGAACTACTTCAGCTTGAGAGAAGGAGATGTTTCACCAAGTTCTTTCTGTGTCTCAACTGAGAAATAGAAAATGTATACATTTAAATAGTATTGTATATACATCGGTTTCCAGGGAGTAGAGTGAGAATTAACGTGATTAGGCTTGTAAAATATTGCCCTTAAATAGAAACTGGACTTTTTATAATCAGGATTTTAGTTAAGTATTGTGCCAATGTGTTCATATTGACTTAATTCAGAAGTGTAGGTTATCTCTGAGATGTTGGATTTACTGTTTGATCATTCTCCTGCCAGTACCCCCAACCAACTCTATCTTCATCCTGATAAGTCACTTTGCCACCTTCACCTCTGGGGGCCTCTCATCTTTCTTCTGATTTTTTGCTATCGTTCTTGTGAGCTACACCTGGAATTCTTACTGTGTAACTCACATTTGAGTCAGCTTTGTCTATTTTGATGACATTTCAAATCAACTGAGTCCTTTTACTACCAAATTTTTATCACCTTCCATCTCCACTGTTTTGCGTTAGCAGAAACTTGGCATTTCCCACACAGCAACAGCCATCTTGCCCAAGTGCTCATTACAAAAAGGCCATATTGTCTCTCTTGGCTCCTGATTATGTGTGAAAATGTAGTGAGGGCATACTTTCTGTTAGACAGGTCACTTATCATTTAAAATACTGGCAGTAGAGCAAGAACAGACTCTCTGCACCACTTTGAGGAAGTTACCTTTCTTGACCTGTGGTGTCTTCATTGGTAAAGTAGACAAGACCTCAATTTTTCTAGGCTTCACTGACTTGTGTTTACAGATGGAGTCCTGACAATAATCATTACCAAGATTTCATTTAAATTCTCACTCCTCTGCTCCCATAACATCTTTATCCATCTACCATATCTGTACAGAATCTTCACAACTCCTACATCTACTCCTGGGCAAGACTGATCTCCCTGCCATTGTCACTGCTCTGCGTTGTTCTGTTTCAGTGAACTGCTTGGCTAGGGATCACCTACCTTAAGGTAGGAGGCTTGTTAAATTGCAGTTTATGAATCAGTAGATCTGGGGTGGGGCTTGAGGTCCTGCATTTCTGAAATGTTCCCAGATGCTGCTGCTGGCCCATGGGCTAAATCTGAGAGGTCACAGACTTTCAGACTTTGCTATGATACTATTACCATTGTCTTGAGCCTTTCCCAATAATGAACTGTCTGTGTCAAAAGAATTGAGGGAATTTACCTCTCCATCACATTACTCATTTCCCTAAGTATTACACCATTACTTAGGTGTAATGCAACAATGGATCCATGCAGCTGAACTGGGAAAATTTTCCATCTAACACATCAGAAACTCCCATTTGGTAACTAATATTTTGTTTTTTTGGTTTTTTGGGGTTTTTTCCTTTTAAATTGTTTATTTATTTATTTATTCATTTATTTATTTTATAATTTAACTTTATTTTTTATTTTTTAAAATTTACATCCAAATTAGTTAGTATATACTGAAGCACTGATTTCAGAAGTAGATTCCTTAATGCCCCTTACCCATTTAGCCCATCTCCCCTCCCAAAACCCCCCCAGCAACCCTCAGTTTGTTCTCCATATTTATGAGTCTCTTCTGTTTTGTCCCCCTCCCTGTTTTTATATTATTTGTTTCCCTTCCCTTATGTTCATTTGTTTTGTCTCTTAAAGTCCTCATATGAGTGAAGTCATATGATTTTTGTCTTTCTCTGACTAATTTCACTTAGTATAATACCCTCCAGTTCCATCCACATAGTTGCAAATGGCAAGATTTCATTATTTTTGATTGCTGAGTAATACTCCATTGTATATAAATACCACATCTTCTTTATCCATTCAACCATTGAGGGACATTTGGGTTCTTTCCATACTTTGGCTATTGTTGATAGTGCTGCTATAAACATAGGGGTGCATGTGTCCCTTCGAAACAGCACACCTGTATGCCGTGGATAAATGCCTAGTAGTGAAATTGCTGGGTCATAGGGTAGTTCTATTTTTAGTTTTTTGAGGAACCTCCATACTGTTTTCCAGAGTGGCTGCACCAGCTTACATTCCCACCAACAATGCAAAAGAGACCCTCTTTCTCTGCATCCTCGCCAACATCTGTTGTTGCCTGAGTTGTTAATGTTAGCCATTTGGACAGGTGTAAGGTGGTATCTCATTGTGATTTTGATTTGTATTTTCTTGATGATGAGTGACCATTTTTTCATGTGTTGGTTGGCCATCTGGATGTCTTCTTTGGAAAAGTGTCTATTCATGTCTTTTGCCCATTTCTTCACTGGATTATTTGTTTTTTGGGTGTTGAGTTTGATAAGTTCTTTGTAGATTTTAGATACTAACCCTTTATCTGATATGCCATTTGCAAATATCTTCTCCCATTCTGTCGGTTGACTTTTAGTTTTGCTGATTGTTTCCTTCGATGTGCATAAGGTTTTTATTTTGATGAGGCCCCAGTAGTTCATTTTTGCTTTTGTTTCCCTTGCCTCCGGAGATGCGAAGAAATTGCTGTGGGCAAGATCAAAGAGGTTTTTGCCTGCTTTGTCCTCGAGCCCACACTGGCTGGCATCGTCTTTGTTTTAGGAGACATTCTTTTCCAAGAAAATCGTTAATCTTCCTTCTAAATTATCTTCTGTATGTTTTGCCCAATAAGCTCACCATATGTTACTAGCCGGAACTTCAGTAGTAGGAAATAATTTAAATACATTAGGTCTCCCATATTATAATTATTACTTTCAAGACTTGTTATGTAGATAAAAATAATATGTACATCATATGGTTCACAGTATGTGTTCAATAAGTGTTATCTATCCTTACTGTCCATCAATACTTAATGAGCACTTGAAGTGATTAGCACCAAAAAAAAAAAAAAAAAAAAATTCGCAAAGTCATAGTTTTAGAGCAGCAGCTAGCTGATTAGCAAATCCTAAATTTAAAAAATGTGTTTACTCATATATCTAGCAGATACACATGGAATACCAAATACCTATTATGGATATACCAGGGAATAAACCAATTAAAGTCACTTCCCTCGGGGCACCTGGGTGGCTCAGTCGGTTAAGCATCTGAAATTGGCTCATGTCATGATCTCACAGTTTGTGAGTTCAAGCCCTGCATCGGGCTCTGTTGCTAACAGCTCAGAGCCTGGAGCCTGCTTTGGATTCTGTGTCTCCCTCTGTCTCTGCCCCTCCCCTGCTCATGCTCTGTCTCTCTCTGCCTCAAAAATAAATAAACACACAAATTTTTTAAAAAGTCACTTCCCTCGTGGAGGGAACATTCTGGAGGAGGAACTAGAATCAGAAATTCATTTTAACTTGTTTGCATTAGCTATGAGCAAAGTTCCTGTCTACAGTAAACCCTTGGTATGTATACATATGCCTTAGCTCATATTGTCAAAATTGTTGCCATCATCTTTACCAGTACAAAGAACAATAGGGGTCAATCATCTTATATCTTAATTCCAGTTCTTTTGGACAAGTAATTTATCTTCTTCATTATGAGCCTCCTCATCTATAAGTTATAAGTATTGGACTGTATTAGCTCTAAATACCTTCCCAACCCTATTAATCTATAATTTTACTATACACTCTTTCCAAATGTTCAAAACTGGGATACATTTTCTCCCTCCTTGATAAATCCAAGAACTGGTGTGTATGGTTTATTTTCCATCTCAAATTTGCAGACATCTACTAACTTTAATAATCACATTGTGAAACTTCTCTCCCTCAAGCCATTTATGATAATATTCACTCTGTGTCAGTCATCTGTGCCTTGTACAACCATGTTTTGTAATTTATCATCTCTTACCATATTCTAATCTCGCTGTTACCAATATCTATTCACCCACAGATCTCACAAAGTAAAACATTTCCCTCTTTATATTCATCAGAAACTTTAAACCAAAGTTCCTTCTAATTCACTCAATTCATTGGTTCATTTCCAGCTACTTGTATTTTCCCTGAAATGTATGGTCAGCCATTCCCATTCCCAGTAAGCAAACCTTACTCCTCTCTACAATTGGGTTCTGTGATACTATCAACAGTATCCTCTGTGATGCTATCAATGAGTCCCTCTCTGCACACACTCAACTACTTCTCTGCTGCCTCCCCTAGGCTGCAGAGCATAGGTGGAGAAAGCATCAACACCAAGCATCTATTCATCCAAAAATGTATGGGTCAAGTAGCAAGTACACTCAATGTTGCTTTAAAAGTGCTTTAGGCACAGGTGCCTGGGTGGCTCAGTCAGTTAAGCATCTGGCTTCAGGTCAGGTCATAATCTCACAGCTCATGGGTGAGCCTCAGCCCTGCTTCAGGTGAGCACAGGCCCCACTTGGGGTGAGCCCCGCTTCCCTCTCTGCCCCTTGTGGGATTCTCTCTCTCTCTCCTTCTCTCTGCCCTTTGCTCACTTGCACCCTCTCTCCCTCTCTCAAAAAATAAAAAAAAAAGTGCTTTAGTCATGTCTTGCTGATTACTTTTCTCCTCATCTGTAAATCCTCTCCTCTTTTTCATTGTTGACAGCTATTTCTCCTAATGTGAATAGCCCAATGATACACTTTCCCTCTTCAATTTGTTTTTCATTGTTGAAACAGACAAAAATGGGTCTTTTTCTCTTTCCATGGTTACTCTCAATTTTAATTTTATTTTATTTCTCTCATTGCTCTTTGTAATAGTCTTCCTTTTACTATTGGCCATATCTCCATATACAGTGCATGTCATTTTCTGATTAGTACCTGGTCTTGACTCAATGACCCTGTTCTCAGTAAGGCTCTCATCCATGTGATATTAATGTCACATAACCAGGTAAGGACATGTGTTCATGAGTATGTGGATTTTGACACTATGACCAAAGTCATTTGAAAACAAAACAGCCCTGCTGTACCCTAGATTCTACTTACTCTTTCAAAGACGAACCAAGTTCTTGAAATAGTCTTACCTTTGTGAACTGCAGAACCTCTCTCCCCAAACTCCTCCCTCATATTATTTTGACATATTGCCTTATCTCTCACTGCAGTTTATCTCATTTTCACATGTATCTTTTAAAGTTGTGCCCCTATCTTTCTGGGGGTAGGGGTGAGGGTGAGGGTGGGGAAGTAGTGCCCAAGGACTAAGAAACAGGCATGAGCAGATTAGCTTTTAGCAAGATCCTCACTCTGCTTGTACCTTGCAGGAGAGCTTCTGGCCCTGCTGCTGTCGGTGTGGTCTCCATACCAGAAGCATTTCATCACCTTGAAGCTTATTTGAAAAGCAACAGGCCCTACACCCAAGACCTACTAGGTCAGGATCTTCATTTTAACAAATTCTCCCAGGTGATTCCTGTGTACGTTAATGTTTGAGATGCCCTGATCTAGCTCCTGTCACTTCTCTGGTGGTCAAAATGGGAAAAAAATCTGTAAGTCTGTCATCTACTTTTCCCCATATTTCTTTTCTCAAACTCTCCTCAACTTATACTCTAATAAATTCATTGGCTTATACAGTTTCATTTCTACAAACCAACTTGGATCGCTTTTTCATTTTTTTTTTCAACCTTTATTTATTTTTGGGACAGAGAGAGACAGAGCATGAACGGGGGAGGGGCAGAGAGAGAGGGAGACACAGAATCGGAAACAGGCTCCAGGCTCTGAGCCATCAGCCCAGAGCCTGACGCGGGGCTCGAACTCCCGGACTGCGAGATCGTGACCTGGTTGAAGTCGGACGCTTAACCGACTGCGCCACCCAGGCGCCCCCGCTTTTCCATTTTTGATACAATAGATGCTTCTGATCAATACGTTCAATCCCTCGGTTACAACCAGCAAATTTTTTTACCACCCACTCGCACAGTGACCGTATACAGATGATTACCACCAATCCATTAGGTATTACCAATGATCTCCCAATTTATAAATCATAGACAGTAAAATCAGATGATTTAGGAACTGGTGGGGTTTGGAGATTATTAATCCAACACCTCTTATGGTGTCTGGCATAAAGCATGGCCTTAATAAATATTTGCCAAATATAAGAAAAAAATACAAAGAGAAAACAGATTTTACATAGAATAAATAATTCTATCCATAGCAGAACAAAGACTAGAATCTAGCCTCTGAAATCCTCCCCAGTTCTCCTTGCTCTGAATCATCTAGTTCCAGTCCTTGTTCTCTTATGTGTCTCTGTAGCACTGAATCTCAACCTTGGCTACAAGGGAACCACCTGAGGAGCTCTCAACATACTGATTTCTGAGTCCCAGACTTATAGATTCTGCTTTGGTCTGGGCTATAGCCTACATGGTGCAGTGTCTCAAGGCTCCACAGGTAATATTAATAAGCAGCCAAGATTGAGAACTACTGCATTATACAGTGTTCAGATTTAATGTGTAAGAAATCATTTTGCAATTTTTTTAAAAGTAGAATCTGATAAAGGTCCTAGGTGAATCTAATGCTACTGGTTTTAGAACCACATTTTACTTTATTTTATTTTTTTAATTTGTTTTAACGTTTATTTATTTTTGAGACAGAGAGAGACAGAGCATGAATGGGGGGAGGGTCAGAGAGAGAGGGAGACACAGAATCCGAAGCAGGCTCCAGGCTCCAAGCTGTCAGCACAGAGCCTGACGCGGGGCTCAAACTGGTGAACCACAAGATCATGACCTGAGCCGAAGTCGGACACTTAACCGACTGAGCCACCCAGGCGCCCCTAGAACCACATTTTAATAAGAAGGTTCTATAGCATTTGGCAAAGTTAGCCCCTAGTCCAAAAGGAAGAGTTTCAGAATGTAAACTATCCAGGTTCTCCTGTAATCTCTCAGGTTTCTTCCCTTTATTTTTCATAGGTTTCTCTTGCTCTACAAATTTCTTAAAGTTGTCCATCACCTAAGTGTAACCTATAGCCTGCCTTTTTTTTCCCAAATAAAAAATGTACATATAATATAGAGTATCATTTGGCCATGAAAAAGAAGAAAATCCTGTCATTTGCAACAACATGGATGAAACTCTAGGGCATTATGCTAAGTAAAATAAGTCAGAGAAAGGCAACTACTATATGATCTCATTTATATGTGGAATCTACAGATAAAAATTAAAAAATAAAATACTGGGGTGCCTGGGTGGCTCAGTCAGTTGAGCGGCAGACTTTGGCTCAGGTCATGAGCTCACAGTTTATGAGCTTAAATCCCACATTGGGCTCACTGCTATCAGCGCACAGCCTGCTTCAGATCCTCTATTCCTCTCTCTCTCTCTCTCTGTCCTTTCCCCACTTGTGCTCTGTCTCTCAAAAATAAATACAAGAAAAAATAATAATTAAAAAATTTTAAAAAAATTAAATGCATAGAAAAGAGATCAAATTTGTGGTTAACAGAAGCAGGGGGTCAGGGTTGGGGAATTGGATAAAGCTGGTCAAAAGATCCAAACTTCAGTCATAATAGTGGAGATGTAACATACAACTTGATGATTATAGTTAACACTGCATATGGTATATTTAAAAGTTGTTAAGAGGGGAGATTCTAAGAGTTCTCAGAACAAGGAAAAAATATTTTTTGTATCTTTGAAATGATGGAAGTCCAGTCACTATAGTAAGCATTTCACAATATCAAGTCATTATGCCGTACACTTTAAGATAATGCAGTGTTACATGTCAATTATGTCTCAATAAAACTAGAAAAAAGGGAAAAATTACATGTCTTCTCTGTGCACCAATTCTGTTAATTCCCACCCCCACCCCAGCCTTATTGATTTTATAGGAAATCAGTATCTCAAACATGTGTTAATTTTAATAATTTTCTAATTTCTCTGACTTCATTCCTTGCCTTAGCAATGACATAATCTAATTCTCCTACAGTAAAATCCTCATCATGTTATTTTAACTTCAGAAATATTTTAATAACCCATGTTGTCTGTGGTGTAAAATAAAATCTTATAAACTTATTAATTGCATAAAATGTAAGCAGACCAGAATTTCATTTAAAATACATTTAAAATATAAAGATTGAGACACTCTTTAAAAACTATATTCTGTTTATAATAGTTATACCTTAAGTAAAAGGACATAGAAAAGTTGAAAATACAGGGATGGAAAAAGACAGCTTTCTCAAAAAAAAAAAAAAAATCACACACACACAAAACAAAAGCAAAAAACCACTGGTGAAGTTTCATTTACATTAGAGAAGTATATTTTATTTTTTTTTAATTTTTTTTCCAACATTTATTTATTTTTGGGACAGAGAGAGACAGAGCATGAACGGGGGAGGGGCAGAGAGAGAGGGAGACACAGAATCGGAAACAGGCTCCAGGCTCTGAGCCATCAGCCCAGAGCCCGACGCGGGGCTCGAACTCACGGACCGCAAGATCGTGACCTGGCTGAAGTCGGACGCTTAACCGACTGCGCCACCCAGGCGCCCCAGAGAAGTATATTTTAAAAGAAAACCCTAGTGGTGCCTGGGTAGCTCATTTGGTTGAGTGTCCGACTTTGGCTCAGGTCATGATCTCATGGTTCATGGGTTCAAGCCCTGCGTTGGGCTCTGTGCTGACAGCTCAGAGTCTGGAGCCTGCTTCCGATTCTGTGTCTCCCTCTCTCTGCCCCTCCCTTGCCTGCACTTTGTTTTTCTCTCTCTCAAAAATAAACAAACATTGAAAAATTTTTAAACAAAACTCTCTAATATAAAGAGGAAAATTTAATGAGTCAATACAAAGGAAATGTTAATTACTAAAATCTCTGCTTTTTATAGCATCAAGATATTTAAAGAAAAATTACAAACTTGAAGAAATAGACAAATCCAAGATTTTAACATGTCTCACAGTAATTATAAGATAATCAAACAATAAATAAGAAGACTTCTGCTTCCAATCAGGAATAGAAATTTCTTGACTTCTTAAAGCAAAAAAATAGTAACAATGTATTTTGAAGTTTATAGAATATGCTGATATAATGATTGTACAAGAGGCACCTGGGTGGCTCATTTGGTTAAGCATCCAACTTCAGCTCAGGTCATCATCTCACGATTCATGAGTTTGAGCCCCACATCGAGCTCTGTGCTGACAGCTCGGAGCCTGGAGCCTGCTTCAGATTCTGTGTCTCCCTCTCTCTCTACCCCTCCCCCGCTCATGCTCTGCCTCTCTCTTTCTCAAAAATAAATAAACATTTACAAAAAAAATAACTGTACAAGTGGTAGGAGATAGTATTGGATAGATAATATAATGAATATTAAACATATAAAGAAGAAATGAAACACGTAAAAAGCAAAACAGTAATTGTAAAGGGAGATTGTTAGAATGTATAATAGGCTAAAGACATAGACAAATTGTAAATAAAATGAATGGAAAAACAATAACCTGGCAACCACTAATCATAAGAGTCCTCTCAGGGTAAAATCATAATCCTAGACTGAAATGTGGTAGAAAAGTAGCCTTTCAGCTTTTGGCTACATATGCCTATAATAGAGCCTCCATAACATGGAGCTGTGTGGTATAAAGGTAATGCAGCTAGTCATGGTTCAAATGCCACAGTGAATAGATAGTTGTTTGTTATATTCCCTTATGGTTACTTTCCATAAATTATTTTTTAAAGTTTATTCATTTATTTATTTTAAGTAATCTCTACACCCAACGTGGGGCATGAATTCACAACCCTGAGATCAAGAGTCACATGCTCTTCTGACTGAGCCAGCCAACCACCCCAATTTCAATAGACTTTAAGTAACAATATTTTATAATTTTCATGTAA
This sequence comes from Herpailurus yagouaroundi, assembly GCF_014898765.1. Classification (NCBI taxonomy): domain Eukaryota; kingdom Metazoa; phylum Chordata; class Mammalia; order Carnivora; family Felidae; genus Herpailurus; species Herpailurus yagouaroundi. Next base: position 19,307,688 of record NW_024412396.1, on the reverse strand, counting down.
CTTGTTTTGCTGAGGAGTTCTGCCAAGCTCCCTACTTCATCTTGACGGAAGTTAACAAACCACCATTTATATTATTTTTTTTTAATTTTAAGTAATTTCTACACCCAATATGGGGCTTCAACTCATGACCCCAATATCAAGAGTTAGATGCTCTACCAGCTAAGCCAGACAGGCACACCTTTCTCCATTCATTTTTTAAAAGCATCAATTTCATTTGGACAATTATGGGGAAAAAAAATATTCTTTAAGTCTTCATCTAGTTAAAAACAATAAAAGTGGAATCATAAGAATCTCATATACTTAATTCTTAAAATGCATATCTTGCATTGAAAACATGGAAGTTTAAGCAAATGATAAGATATATAACATTAATGATCAATTTGAATATTATTAATTTGGTTCCTATTTACCAAACGTGGATAAAAACAAATAATTAAGAATGGTTCCTAGTATTTTTGTGGGCGTACCACTTCGCCTGGAGAAAATACACATATTCCCATACCCCAAATTCTGCAATTTCAGAGGCTTTGCTGCCCTTCTGAAGCCCATTCACAAATCCCAGTGACAGGATTCTTATATTCAAGGAACATCCAATGAGTATCATGTAAAAATAAAAGACATGTGGATTGCCAATATGATGAAAGGACTAAAGGTCATAATTTTTTTTTTCAAGTTGGGTCCAGAAGATGTATATACCTAACATGTAAGAAATTTGTTGTTTATTGATTCTGTCTTGTTGTGAAAGAAGCCTCAGCACCCAGGCATTGATGGAATCAAATAATTAAAACATGATCTCTAGTCCTGAGTAGTATGTGATTAAGAGCTAAGTGGAATTTGCAGTCTAGTGCTATTAGGTGTCTGGCTGGAGTGCACAGAGATATCTGTATCAGAAAGAAGCCACTTAAACTGTGATCTGAAGGAAGGACAGAATTTGAATAAGTAGAGATGAGAAGGAAGAGAATCTTAAACACAGGAAACAGATATACCTAAGGGAGAAGTCAAACACACTCCTGACTCTTCAAGGAGGAAGGGAATAAAAATAGTGCATATTTGTAGAGTGATTACTATATACCAAACACATCTCCAAAGCATCTTACATGTATCAACTTCATTGAATCCTAACAACGGTAATGTAAGTATACTTTATCATTCCAATTTCACAAATAAGGAGACTGTGGCATCTAGAGGAAGGGTACTGGCCCTTGCTTACCTATGAGAGCCAGAACTTGAAAATGAATTAAAACTCTGACCTCCAGAAAGAGTGATATAGGGAAGAGAGGAAATAAGTCTCTGTAGACCTTGCAACATGCCTAGATGCTCAATAAATAGATTTGGAATCAAGATTTGACTCTGAGGCATTTTATCTCTCTTGAACATATTGTGAGATATTAGAGCTTCTTTGGGCTTGGAAGTGATACCAGAAGGTGGTACTTTAGAAAGATGTATTTAACAATCTTGTTTGAAGAGAGGTGGATTGTCGAAAGTGGTACTGGAGTGAAAGAAACAAGGATTAATTGCCTCAAGAGAGGCGAGGATGAACAAATACAGATGACAAGCTGAAGCATCTGGTATCTAAGATGTAAGAGCAACAAATAAAAGATGTTAAGAGTGTGGGGAAAATACTTTAAAGAGGGAAATGCTAGTTAGTTGTCTTTCATTTTTGGGCTAAAATAATTGTCAGTTTCCCATTAAGACAATTTTTAGACTTCAGAAAAGAAAGTCCAAATTCTCATTTTAGACAATTATTGTATTAAGAACTTGATTCGTCTTTAAATTATAAAATTTCTTAATAGAAATCTCTTTACATAACTTTGTAGAATATTCTAGACATATTTTAAAGTATTCTCCTATTTGAAAAATGAATTCCCTTGTAGCAAAGGATGATCTTAACAGACTAATAATAAATTAAAAGAAAAATAGATATTAATATTTTTAGTTCATAATTCTCATGTTCCATTTTGCTAACATTTTGTCCTTGAAGAGGCTGTTCAAGGTTTTTACAAAATAATAAAATAGAAGCTTTTAGCACTAAAATAGAACATGTAAGAAATGATAGTGCAATGTAATAGAATTCAACATCATTGAAGGAATACTGACTGAAAGTTAGAAAATAGAAAATTTAGTCCATTTCTCCCACAGTCGTGCTTTCTGACATTATGCAAAGGTAATCTTCCTGGGTTTTATTTTGCTATTGGCTGAAATAAAAACGATACAAATTTCGGGACTATTCCAGTGAGGAATTATGAGTTCGTAACTTAACGAAATATAACCAAATATGAAATTTAAAACAATGAGCTTCAGAGGCCCAAAGATCCACTGTGCCAAAATAATAAATGAAATTAATATTGTTACAGATGGCTTGAAACATAAGTTACAGAAATATAATTTATTTTGAGTTTCTCAAAGGGATACTTCCCTTAATTAACATTTTTATTCAACTTATATGTATATTTGAATAGGTAATACATCTATGCTGTTCATAAATCAAAACATACATAAAATTATACAGTAAAAAGTTTCTTTCTAATCCTTATGTTCATACATCCAGTTCCTATATGAAAGTTCCAGTAATATGCATTCTTCCAGAGGTTTATATATGTATGAATATACAAGCACATATTTTTATTGGACTGTATTTCTGAATTACGTTATTTACTTCATATGCCATATAGCAACTTGATTCTTTTCTTTAAGAAGGTCTGGCCAGTTTTATTAAGGAAAAATTTTGCATGATTTATAATTTACCAGTCTGTTCTGACATGCTTCTAATGATATCAGAATCACCTGGATCAATGAGAGCCAGTTTGCACTCTGTAGTACTTCCCACATGCTGTGCCCAATTCAATATTATTGCCACATAGTGACAAAAGTTTGGGCCAACATAGTGGACTACTTTATTTCAGATTTCCTGAAGGCTGGGCAGTCGTTAAAGATGACTAGTTTTGTTTTACTATGTCTCATCATTTTCTGAGTCCACTTGTACCCCAGCACATACTTTCCACTTTTCATAATGAGTTGGAACCTAGAATTGATTGACTCCACTGACTTTTTCTTCTTTTCAGCCGCCACCTCCATGCCTTAAATGCAGGACAGCCCCAACCAAGAGCAGCTGCCAAAATGGTTGGGAGAGAGAAAGGAAAGAGCTCCCACAATGCCTTGATTCTTTAACTTAACATTATAGCTTGGCTGTCTTTCATATCTCTGTATAGGAAACTTCCTTATTCTTCTTCTGTTTTTTTTTTTTTTTAATTAATTATTACAGTTGGGGAGGTTTCCATTGTATGGACATACCTTAATTCATTTAACCATCAAATGCTACAGAAATTTAAGTTATTTCTGCTATTATAATAATACTACAGTATAAAATTTTTAATGCTTTTTTATTTTGGTGTGTGTGTGTGTGTGTGTGTGGGTGTGCATGTGTTTTAAGTAAATTCTACCCCCAATATGGGGCTCGAACTCATGACTCCGAGATCAAGAGTCACATGCTCCACTGAATGAGCCAGTCAAGCACCCAACAGTATAATTTTTATACAAATTTTATGTCATGAATATTCAACCATAGAACCAGTAATAAATTCATGGGAGAAAAAAATGTCTGGGTTAAAATATGCATGGAGTTTTAATATTTATAGATCTTGCAAAACTGTCCATCATGGGAGATGTACTGTTTACATTCTCACAAGCAACAAGTGAGAGTGTTATTTTGCTACTAGTGACTACACCAATAGTGTGAGTTTAACAAGCTTACAGATGTCCATCAATTCAAGAGACTAAAAAATTCTATCAATGTTGCTTTAGGATTTGAATTTCTATAGGATTCTGATGGACATTAGAGTTAGGATTAAGACATAATTTCCTATGTACAAGAACCATTTCATCATCTTCTTTTATTAAAAATGTCTTCCCTTTGGGGCGCCTGGGTGGCTCAGTAGGTTGAGCGTCCGGCTTCGGCTCAGGTCATGATCTCACAGTCCGTTGGTTCGAGCCCCACGTCGGGCTCTGTGCTGACAGTGCAGAGCCTGGAGCCTGCTTCAGATTCTGTGTCTCCCTCTCTCTCTGCCCCTCTGCCTCTCTCTGTCTCAAAAATAAATAAAAACATTAAAAAAAATGTCTTCCCTTTGTGTACAGTTTTAATTTTTGTGTTATTCTTGATTTCTAGAAAATCTTAAGCAATATTAATACATTCCTGTGATATAAATCGCAAATAGTTTTCCCGGCCTATGTATTTGATTTTGGGATTTTTGCGATACAGATTTTATTCTAATGTAACTGATTTTTGTAATGTTATCATTCTTCCTTCCATGGGCTCCAGACTAGGAGTTATGGTTATGAAGCACTGCTCCATTGTAAGATTACAAATTCTCTCAGGTTTTCCTCTTATATTACTAAGAGTTCATATTTTACACATAAATGTTTTATTTTTTCATCTTGGAATATGGTTTTTTGTTTTGTTTTGTCTTGTTTTCTGCTAGTTGGCTAACCATTTCTCACAACACGACTAGTCATTTGTCTCCGTAAACAAAATTATGTATTTCTACAACATAGCTGCCAAGATTATTCATCTTGATTTTCCACTTTTTCCTTCTCTTCTACAGGGCACAAATGCTTAAAAACAACAAGAAATTACCAAGATATACATGCATATATACATGTATGTGTATATTTATATATGAACTGAATGTTTAGAAGAACAGAAGCCAGAACTAAAGTCAACAGATAAAGTCAGTGGTTCTGAATGAAGATAAGTGCACAGTGTCCTTGGCTTGGTTATTCTTTAGGAAATCTGCCTAGTATCTGGTAAAGACACCAATTATTAACAAATTATTTCAAACCTGAGAGACACTAATCCTAGCCAATAAATGTAACATGATTCTCTTACAAGTTATTTGAAAAGCTGTCTTGGGCTTGGGGAGGGGATTCTGCGTGGAAAAAATTCTAAAGCTTTTTGGGTAGCAGTAAAACTCAAAAGGGCATATGTAATTAATAATTGATGTTTTTTAAACTACCTTCTAAGAAGTTCCTATTGACCCAGGATTTGTTATTAAACTAGACAGTAATGTGAGATAGGAGAGAAAAAGAAAACACACACATATTTAATGGCCCAAGGTCACAGATTAGATCATTTAGGATGAAAATCGAGCACTGAATGAAACTTTCAAGTTCTTGAAGTTAAATATGTAATATAGTCACTTTCTTAAGCCTCCCCTACAACATTTTCAGGCTAAATTACAGAAAAAATTAAAAGAATGTATTTTTATAATATTCTGACATGTAATAAAAATGAAGAGCTAAATGGAAATCGTTTTAATCAGAGCATCTGATGTAAACCACTGAAGTACTGTTACTAATGGTGATTTATACAACAATCATATATCCAAGCACCATTCAAAGCCCCTCTCTTGTATTAACTCATTTATTCCTCAAGTAACCAAGTGAGCTAGATATGAGTATTATCTCCATTTTATAAGGAAGCTAGAGCAAACAGATTAAATAATTTGCCAAATGAGCCAGCTGTGCAGCAACAAAATGAAAAATGACAGCTTCATCACCAGATTTGACATGCAGGCATCTATGACAGCTGCAGAAACTAGCTATGGTGCCCTAATGAACACAGCCAAGATGTCCACTGCACATTACTGAAAGGAACTTCTATGTCCAAGAATCGAAAATCACCAACTGGAAATGGATATAACTGACAGAAGGCATGCTCAGTAGCTGTCAGTGTAAGCCAGAATTGGAAGGAACAGGATCCAGTCCCAATTACAAGAAGACTCAGAGAAAGCAAACAGGCAACCAGTGGTGCAAAGCTAGAGGATGACCAGGAGACGTTGGCTAACCAAAGACTTTTATAGATAGAGATCTAGCTATTCAAGCTGGGCCCACACTAGGGAAAAAAGAATGCTCAAATTTGTCAATGAGGTAGGTGTCAATGAGCCTTAAGAAAGAACCAGCACTCCACATATTCGGGAAAGGGTCAGGGGCATGGACATTTGGCAGTCACTTCTAGACCTACACACATCACTGCCCAGGGGTGTTCGCCCACATGGGGCTATTTAACTTTAAACTGACTAAGATTAAACAGAATTGAAAATTCAGTTCTTCCATCACAGGAGCCACATTTCGAGTGTTAAAGAGTACAAATGGCTACGACTATTATATTAAACAGCAGTGCTAGAGTATATCAACTTTATCAAATATCCCCCTTGCTAAGTATAGGGTGATTTTGTTCTCTATTATTGTTTTACATCAAATTTTAGAATGATGTGACTCCAACCCTAATGTGGACAGCATGTATGTATAACCATAAAATTTGAGAATACAGAGTCAGGAGAAAAAAACAAGGAGTGAGTGACAGCCAACATTGCATATTGAAGTCATATCATCATTCTTGTCTAAACCAACAGTCCAATATGTTCTGTTTACCTTGATCCTTACTACTCACAAACTCCAGAAGTAATTGCTGACAAGCCCTTGCAAAGAACCTCCTACCCCACGGAAAGGTCCTAATAGAAGTCAGAATTTTCCTGGCTTTTTTTTTTCTTCCTTACCTGAACAATTCCTAAAATACAAAATTGAAACTTTAAAAGAATGAAATCCAACAATAAAAACAACACTTTCATCAACTGAAAATTAATTCTTCTAGCTCGCATTTTTCCCTCAAAAACATGCATGCTCCCTACTTAAAAAGAGCCTTGAGAAACCACAGAGGGGGAAAAAATGCAAAATCTATTGCATGATTCACTTGGCCATTCACAGAAGTATATTTCATTTGAAATATTCATTAAAGAAACTACTCAAATATATCATCTTTGTTGGTTAGTGTGGCCCAGCACAGCATACTTTAAACACGTCCCATATCAGTTTTCGTTTCTGAAAAATGGGGACAAAACTAGTATCTTCCTCTATGGCTAGGATTTTGAGATTGTTTAAATTGTGAAACTCTTCTGTGCAAACTGGTTTCAAACATTTCCTCAATGATCCAAAATTACAATCATGAGGTTTTGCAGAAAATGTCCTCTACAACCCAGAGATACATTTCCAATGTCATGATAATCATATGATAAAATTACTGCACTCTTCCCTTTGCCTACCAAAAAAGAAAAAAAAAAGTGTAAAACTACTCTAAATGGACTTCAATGCCTTGTAACCACAATTACTACTCAGGGTGTTGACAAAACAAGAAAAGCACAGATTAAACAATTTTCTCTCAAAGGCACCTACAGACATCCAGATAACATAATGTAAAAACTCTTAGAATATGTGACTTCTTACCATCTTTCAATTACTGTTAATAATACAGATTCTTCCTAAGAGAACACAACAGAATGCGGTTAAATTTGGAGTGAGAAGTGGTCTCTGAAGAAATCTCTCTGGTTAAAAGAAAATACCCATGAATTAATATACAACCAAACATATTGAACACTGATGCAAAATATGCCTTGATAACAAAGTTGGTAACTTAAATTTTATGAAATATTCAGTCACAATGGAATATGAGAGATGTAAAAATAAATTTAACACAGTATTATAGTTGGATTTACATTTCTAACTAGAAATGGACATATATATCATAAAAGAAATGTAATTTGTAATTTAGGTGAATAATGGGTATCAGTTGTAGACATTAAAACTGCAATGGGTCTTTTTTAAAGAACCACTATTCTCTTGTTGAAGAGAACTTCAGCTTCATCTCATTCCTGGTTTCTAAAAATAGAAATCGCATGTTTTTACTAAAAATTTCAGAACTAAAAAAGGTAAGAAACTAAGCAGGATCATATGATAGTAAAGTGTATTTGCCCTTGAACTGAATATCCTAAATATTTCTTCTTTGTGGGTTGTTTTTCTGGTACTCTGATGTTTATCATTTCTTACTTATGTAAAATGTGTTTCACTGACTGATAATTAACACTGCCAATCCAAGAAATGAGTAAGTGGTGGGAGAAAATGCCCCGGTGGGCTTCTTGCACTGGATGGAGGATAGATTAGAGACTTCTAAGTCCCACCCAATTACATGGTTCTCTGAATGGTACTTCTTACCCCTTCCTTTGATAGTCCCTTATAGAAATTCCTAATGTAATCTGCTGCTCTACTTCCTTGGTTTTCTTTAGCCTTGGTAAGCAGAAATGTCCCTAGTAGAGAACACTTCGGTAGCTGCAGTAGCGTATCATTGTCTTACACCTGGCCACAAGCACCTACCTGCCTAAACCAATACCGGAAACCAGACAGCATGTGGATTCTGAGAACATCCATTCTCTGAAGAGCCAGATAAGGAAGTCAAATTTAAAAATGGGCATTTTCAACCCTTCTAGTCTTGATATATAATATATATATTACATATATAATATAATAATATTGATATAGTAAGCAAAATGTATATTTTGAGGAAAATAAGTATTATTTTGTAAGTCAGAAAAAGCAAAATGACTTACTGACAAATTATCATGTGCTGACCAGCCAGCTGAAATACAATCATTGGAACCCAGACATTTGGCAGTTACCCTGCAGATAGAATTACTGTCATCACACACAACTTGTCTTCTCATGTATTGATTTGTGTGGACCATATCTCAATTCAATCAATACGAACACGTTAGGAGAAAGTCTTTTAAAAATTCTTTCTGATTGGATTCTACCTCACAGTAGAAAAACAATTCTTCTGAGATTGGATGTACATTGTATAATTATTCCTAAGTGGTTTTTTAATGTCATTGGATTAAAAAAGAAATTCCAGAATGTCTGAGTGCTAAAACACCCCAAGTAAATTAAGAACTTATTTACTTAGCTCTCAAGCTAGTGAAAGTCAAACTCATTAATCTTAGTAATAAATACCACCAAGAAAAATTGCCACTAGGAAAAAAGATACAAAATGTTGGCACAAATAACTGAAAATTGCTTTAAACATGTTCTGGCGTGCTGTTACCTTTTGCAGTTAGAGAAATAGCATATATTTTGCATTTTTAAATACTGTTTACTTATTAGCTATTTTGGACACCACTTTAAAATTTAGTTAAAAGAATAGCATGTAGGGCACCTGGGTGGCTCAGTCGTTTGAGGATCTAACTTTGGCTCAGGTCATGATCTCACGGTTCATGGGTTCAGACCCCGCGATGGGCTCTGTGTTGACAGCTCAGAGCCTGAAGACTGCTTCGGATTCTGTGTCCCCCCCACCCCCACTCTCTCTCTGCCCCTCCTCCATCTGAGCTCTGTCTCTCTCTCTCTCAAAAAATAAACATTAAAATTTCAAAAAAAAAATTTTAAACAATAGCATGTAAACTTGTGAAATCACTGTTGTATACCTGAAACATTGTGTGTCAACTACACTTCAATATAAATGAATGAATGAATGAATAAATGAATAAATAAATAAATACTAAAGGTGTAACAGCACTCGGATAAAATTAGCAACTGCCTATGGGAGAGAATATTACTGTAACTTTAACTCCTATGTATTCCATACAAATGATCTGCAAACACTTATAAGGAGAGATTAATTTTGTAGTTATGTTTCTGGGAATGATGGAAGGTGAGGTAAATGAGGATATTTTCCCAGTGTTTGTAACACTCAGGACTATTATGTGAGAAAAAAAGGGGAGGAAAGAAATAATGGAAAACATATTATCATGATTGTTACTGTGAACATATGAACAATTTCAATCTAAAGTAAACCTATTTTGGGGGTGCCTGGGTGGCTCAGTTGGTTAAACGTCCAACTTCGGCTCAGGTCGTGATCTCACAGTTTGTGAGTTCGAGCCCCGTGTCAGGCTCTGTGCTGACAGCTCAGAGCCTGGAGCCTGCTTCAGATTCTGTCTCCCTCTCTCTCTGCCCCTCCCCTGCTCACACTCTGTCTCTCTCTCTCTCTCAAAAATAAACATTAAAAAATTTTTAAAAATAATAAGGTAAACCTATTTTTGTTGTTTAATGTATATTGATCAAGCTGTATCCCTCCCATGAGATATTTTTCATTTTCAAAGAATAACATATTTGATTTTTATATCAGCTCACCTTAATATTTAAGTATAATCCCTTTATAAACTAGACTGGACAGGTATCATTTACCTTTTTTCTCCCTATAACTAGTAACTCTTCCCACATTCTCTAATTCCAAGTTCATGGCTCCATGTCCTGCTTTGTTTGCATGAAGACCAGCTTACAGAGCACATGTGAACAAACAAACTCTCTGCCAGATTCTCACTAGGCTATCAATGCACAACTAAAATGGACAGTCACGTTATGCTAGAAAGTGAAGAATGGAATAATTCTTATGAGCAGTTGCTTTACATATGAGCAACGTTTTCTAAAAGGAAAATTATACTCCATTCAATTGATCCTTCCTTACTCTTATTTTTTTCTGATATCTAGATATTTCTAGGTACTCTTCCCGCTCTGTCTCTATACAAAGGATTCAGAGTAGATTAGAAACTAGGAGGCTTTCCCCTACCAATACCAAGGCAAGCAATTTACCTCCTATCAGTTCTTTCTGTCCTGTGACGCTCTGTACTATGTCTCCCAGTCCTCTTTGTTTTGGTGAGCTGTGACCTTCTGGTTGGCCTTTCTGTCAACCTCTGGCCTATTTACATCAAGGGATCAAAGTGAGTCCTCTCCAAACAGGAAGAAGTATAAACACCTACCTGAACTCTGGTCATTCTTCTTACCATTATTCAAACTAATAATGAAATCCTAGTTTTTCTCTCCATAGCACAGTGGTTTGACTATACTCCTGAATCTAACAAACTATGAGTAACACTTTTTTAAATAGAAAGATCTTATAATTTTGCCAAATTACTCAATATCCATTAACCTCAGCTCTCTCATCTGTTAGAAGAAAATGATAATGTTACCCTAGCTCTCATGTTTCTAAGAAAATAAAATTAAACTGTGGGTAAACAATTTCCACAGTTCATGCAGACCATAGCCAATAAAAGCTATCTCTTTATAAAGTAAGAGGAAGAGGAGAAATAAGAACAATAGTAAAGACTGCCTTCTGATTCACATGGCATCCCTTCTGTTGTTGTCAAGGCACAACTTCATAACGTATGTGGAACCATCATGACTCCTAAATACAAAGTACAGAAGACTCCTAAACACAAAGTACTCCCAATATAAGTTATGGGGTGATTGTGCTGTGGCCACTTGGTTAAGCTGGGAACTATGCTTCACAGAATTTCCTTCTCTGAATTGCCCAGGTGAGAGTCAACCAAAAGTTGAAATTCTGCAAGATTTAGAAAGCAGAAGTGAAGCATCTATCCAACTTCCTGACAGTCTTTTTGCAGACAAACATGGTTGCATAGTCATTATTTGGTATTTAGCATAGAAGACAGTTAAAGAGTTTAATGCTATCTGGCATAAAAATTATGCTAGTACTAGAAATATAAACATGGGTGTTAAGAATGATGTGTTAAAGGGTACCTGGCTGGTTCAGTGGGAAGAGCATGCGACTCTTCATCTTGGGATCAGAAGTTCAAGTCCCATGTTGGGTGCAGAGATTACATACATACATACATACATACATACATACATACATACATACATAAAATAAACAAAGTAACTAAGAAAAAAAAAAAAGAATGATGAGAATGGTGTGCTAAACTACCTCTCAGTAAGAACCTAAAAACTTTTTTATTAAAATGAATGATGTGACAATTTAAAATGCTGTTCTGCCCTTCTCACATCCCAGCTCTGTGATCCACTTACTAAGTCTTTTTACTAAATTTTTTTACTAAGTCCTTTTACTAAGTCTTTTTTTGGGGGGAATGTGCTTCAAATTTGAAGATTCCTAAATGTTTAACTTTTGGATAAATTAGATCACTGTATTGGCAAATTAGTAAAAACCTACAGCGTCAGAACTCAAATAAAGATACAAGTTATTTGGTAGTAAGCAAATTATCCCAGAGTATCTTCTGAAGTCTCTAATCAGACAATAACATACTTAAGGACTCCCAGGGTTTGTGTTAATTCAAACAAAATATAAAAACAAAAATCCTCCATTGACCTAATCACCTTCCTAACTCCTGCCTTGCTTACATAACAAATCTTATCTACACTTTATCTACACTTCCTCTCCCCTGTATACTGGTTAAAGTTTTTCAGTTGTGTTCCTACCACATACTGAAATACATTTCTCTAGTTCACTGGTTCTCAAACCCCAGTCTGCAAAATAATCTCCCAGATATTTTTTTTAGTCAAGATCCTTAAGCCATATACCCCAGAGATTCTAATTTAATAGTCCCAATTTGGAAGGCAGGGGTGTGAATATTTATCAGCATTCCTAAACTATTCTTAACCACCCACATCAGAATCATGTCTTGAAGAGCTAACAACCTTATCTGTTGGAGACTCTTCAGCTGTTATTCACATTTGACCTTTTTGCAATATTTGATACATTTATGATATTTCCTTGAAATTTCATCTTCCCAGATGCTCAAGGCCCAGGTCCTAGAAAATTGCTGGCTCTCCCACAAATAATTTATTAGTGAGTTCATAAAAATGAGCTATAGACAGTAGCATCCGCCCTAAGTATTTGTTCACTATTTGATATAAAGCTTCAAGTGGCCTGAGGCCTCCCAAATCAATGTCTCTCATGGGATTCTCTTTCCAATTTCTCATAGCCTTAGTCTGCTGTTAAATATACATAATGACAAGCATTTCCCGAATGTTTACGATGGGTGCTAAGCACATACATTATATCCTGTAACAATCCTATGTGTCATGCTTTCCCTCAACACAAATTTTTGTTGTTTATGGTTCCCCCCACCCAAGCTACACGCACTGCTTGAGAGCCCTAGGTCACAGTCTACTCACCCCATCAAGGTTGCTTTCTCTGGGTATTTTTCCTGATGGCCTTACTGACACTCCTTTCCCTGTGCTCCATGTCATCTAACACGCTGTAAATAATTCATTTGCCTAATTGTCACCACCACCTCTAACCACTGGGTTTCTTGAAGGGTAAAGACTAAATCTATTAGCCCAGGGCCTGCTGTGGAGCCTAGTTGAATGATTTTCCTTAACTAATTAAGGCTAGTTATCATGTTTTATTTATTTAACTCTTCAACCCTTTTAGCAGGATATTATACAATATTTCACATAATGTGGTCCTTGGACCACTTATACTCAAATCTCCCTAGATGATGGTTAAAAAGATAGTTTCCTGGGACACCTGGGTGGCTCAGTTGGTTAAGCCTCCAACTCTTGGTTTAAGCTCAGGCCATGATCTCACTGTTCATGAGTTTGAACCCCACATCAGGCTTTTATGCTGACAGTATGGAGCCTGCTTGGGATTATCTCTCTCCCTCTCTCTCTGCCCGCCCCCCCCCCCCCCTCTTCGGGCTCTCTGTCTCTCTCAAAATAAATAAAAAAAAATTTACCAAAAAAAAAAAAAAAAGTTTCCTATGCTCCCTACTTACTATAATAAGATTTCCAAGGTTGAGTCCAGGAATATTCATCTTGATAGGTACCTCAGGTCATTCTCATAAATAGTAAAAATTTTAAAATATTGCTTCAGGAGCTCCTGAGTTTGTGAGTTCGATCCTCAGATTGGGCTATCTGCTGGCAGCATGGAGCCTGTTTAGGATATTCTCCTCCCTCTCTCCCATTCGTGCATACATGTGCTCACTCTCTCGCTCTCTCTCTCTCTCTCAATAAATAAACTTTAAAAATAAATAAATAAATAAAATAAAATAAAATATTGCTTCAGTTGGAAGAAGTTCCTACTCAGATTGAAGAAACCTGTCTTCTACTAGTGACGATACCAATAACTAGCTTATGTTTAATTTAGAAAACCTTTAAAAAGACTAGATTTTTTTTTTTCATTTAGAGGCAGGGGATTAGAATAAATTATCTACAATATGTACCTTTTATCTCTAAAACATTCTCTTAGTTTTAATAATTTGAAGAACCAGTGATATACTTGCAAGTTAAATTTCCTCTAAGCCATCTGAAACTGGGGTCTGTCTTTTGTACGTCATAGAAATAAATTTCAAGTCATATAAGGATGCAAGAGATTTAAGTGTAATGAATCCAAAGTTGGGGCTAGAGCTATTCTTACTGTTGCAAATAGGTAGAAAAAAGTAAAGGACTTGGCCAAAGTATCCTAACTTCTTTAATTTCTTACCCTAAGTAGTTCATAGAAGGAGAAATATTACCATTTTTTATTAAAGAGTATAATCCTTGGACCACATGAACCAGAATCACTTAGGTTTCTGCTTAATACTATAGTTTCCCAGGTAGCACCCACTACCTACTGAATCAGAATGTTTGACCAACAGTGTCTCTACAAGCACTCCAGGTGACTTACCTACCATCGGAGTACCACTAAGCCACATAATCTAAGTAGTTACATTAAGGTAAACATGACAAATGAATTGCTCCAATCTCTAGAACAAAAGGATAAATAAATCCTCTAATGTCTTATGCAAGCCAGTCTTCTGAACATGCACAGAAAATCCTTGCACAGTCATGTGGACTAAAACAGCATGTTTTCTGACTTTAGGAGTGGGAGAATCAAGGCTGTGGGCCAGGATACAATTATAATCCAGTATATAAGTAGTGCCTTGCAAATGTTCAAAAATTTTGATCCAGCATAGTTCTGGGTAGAAAGAAAGGCAATGAACAGGATCTGAGAGATGACCAAAGAGTAGAAAGAGGCTCTGGGGGCTAAGACAAACAACAACAACAACAACAATAAAAACAGTATACAGAGAGGCAGGAGAAAAGAACAATTAAGGAAGAGAATTATGAATTAATAAGTAAATGCAAAAAAATAATAAAATAAAAAAATAAGTAAGTGCAACCAGTTTTGCTTAATTAGATAAACTGGTGTTAACCCTAAAATCCGTGATTACAGGGGCACCTGGGTGGCTCAGTCAGTTGAGCATCAGCTTCCTCTCAGGTCATGATCTTGTGGTTTGTGAGTTCAAGCCCTGTGTCAGGCTCTGGGCTGACAGCTCAGAGCCTGGAGCCTACTTCAGATTCTGTGTCTCCCTTTCTCTCTGCCCCTCCTCTGCTCGCTTGCGCGCTCTCTCTCTCTCTCTCTCTCAAAAATAAACATTAAAAAAACAAAAATCTGTGATTAGAAATCATCTGATGGGTTGAACAAAAACTACATGTATTAAAATGTAGTGACCATTGATATATCATATCCAAGGGCATAGGTAATATTAAACTAATAGTAAATAAAGATTGTCCTTCTTTCTAAAACGAAAAATAAACAGTGAGAAAATTTTCAAGGCATTAAAGTATTTGAGAAACTTATGCTAAAAATTTGAAAAAGGTAGGGGCGCAGGTGGCTCAGTCTGTTAAACAATCAGCACTTGATTTTGGCTCAGGTCATGATCTCACAGGTTCAAGATCCACCCAGCATTGGGCTCTGCATTGTCAGCATGGAGCCTGCTTGGAATCCCCTCTCTCCCTCTCTCTCTCCCCTTCCCATCCACCACTCGTGTGTACATGCTCTCTCTCTCAAAACTAATAAATAAACATTAAAAAATTTTTGAAAAAGGTACATGTAATTCAATCTTTTAATAGGATAAATATCTGTCATTGGCTACATATGCAAAATTTTTATGAAGTTCATTATAAATTATTTACATTTACATGAGAAAATTTTGATATATTAGAAATGAATTCCATGGCACACATTGAACGAAAAGAAAAACGGTTTGAAAGATACAAGATTTTAGAGGTTACTTTCAGAGAGTAAAAAGTGAATAACTAAAGCATCAATGAATTATTATTCACCACTTTTCCTGAACAAAGTTGTATGTATTAATTAAGTCGTTTTTAAATTTTTTTTTTTCAACGTTTATTTATTTTTGGGACAGAGAGAGACAGAGCATGAGCGGGGGAGGGGCAGAGAGAGAGGGAGACACAGAATCGGAAACAGGCTCCAGGCTCTGAGCCATCAGCCCAGAGCCTGACGCGGGGCTCGAACTCACGGAGTGTGAGATCATGACCTGGCTGAAGTCGGACGCTTAACCGACTGCGCCACCCAGGCGCCCCTAATT
>NW_024412396.1:18947168-19291287 GCF_014898765.1 Herpailurus yagouaroundi | reverse complement strand
TTCATGCTCTGTCTCTCCCTGTCCCAAAAATAAATAAACGTTGAATAAAGGAAGATGGTCTAAGTGCCAATCACACACTTACCACAAGTATATCAAGTAAAATTATAGGTTCTTCTTTCCCCTTCATAATTCTATGAATAAAAATGCCTGTCTTTTCATTGGAAAATCAGTCTGGTATTTTCTCAAGGTCAAACATCTCTGACAAATGTGTTTTCAATATCTTATTCAAATGTAAAATACTAACAGCTATTGTCTCCACTGGGTCTAAAATGATTTATAGATTCCTGTGACATAACTCTTTAAGCACAGGACCCCCCCAAAAATAATGATTTTTTTAGGTGTAAGATTTAAGAAAATCTCTTGTTCCTTTAATTAATGGTAAAGTAGTATTAAATTGTTGATTATTTAGTACTTTGTAAATTATTAGACTACAGATGAATGTAATAATTCAGGCCTGAGTGCACCTAGCACGGTTGGCCACCCTGTCTTCTGGGGCCAGCTAGAACGCCCACAGTGCCCAACGGAGCAGCTCCAGCTAGAGGCCAGCATGGAGAAAATCAAGGTCTTGCAGGTGGCTATCGAGCTTCAACAGCACAACATTCTGCATGCTCGCAAGGGTGCCTTGCTGGTAGGTGCTCCAGCTGGAAGGAAACCCTTTGGGAGTCCAGATCCTATGCTTTATTCTAAAGACTGTAGGGAAGAAGTTCACTGAGGAATACTTGTAAGTGCAAAGCAATGAATGACTGCCTCCAAGTCTCAAGAAAACACTTTTCTCCAGCCAAATGACTTTTAGATATTTCAATCCTTTCCTGTCACCTGATCCTAGAGCCAAAATTCTACTGTTTCTCCTCTGATAAGGAGACTAAATAATAATGGCCTGATTCTGTTGGTGAAGTGCTTTTATATTTAAGACCAAAAAAAGTTACTGATGTGGGAAACTAAGGCAAGTGAAAAAGTAAATTTCCTTACTGTCTACAGCCCATGGACACGTCCTTGAAACAGGCAGTGACAATCCTCTAGGAACTCAGTTGCGGGGATGATGACACTTTGCTAAGGGCGGAAGGCAACCTTAGCTTGACATAAGCCAGACCTCCAGGACCCAGTAAGTCTTCTTTAACATATAAAAATCCCTTTGGAAACTTCCTGATTCTCCAACCCACTTCCCTGCCCCAGATATATGTTAGCAATAATCCTCCAAATTTATGGCCCACTGAAATACATCTAAAGGGTCTCATGACTAATATTTTACTAGACAATAGTAAATAACCTTATCTTAACAATAGCTAGCCCCCTCAAGGTCCTGGAAACCGTGCTTCCAAAATTCCTTAGAGGCTTAACACTGTCCATAACCCCCTCCCAACTTGAAGGTATATAATCAGTCACCAGTCAACCCTGGGCAGCTCTTTCTGCCATGGGTCCTGTCCCTGTGCTTTAATAAAACCACCTTTTTGCCCCAAAGATGGCTCAAGAATTCTTCCTTGAGCTCCAATGTTTTCTACATCACCACCACCAAATATATACTAAAATATACCTCTTTCATAAATGAATTACTAGTGTTTCTATACTTGGAATATTATGTTTGCTTTATTTATTGAATGTTTACATTTTGAGAAAGAAAACATTTGTGTTTGTTAAAAAAGGGCATATTTGTAATTTGTTCCTAAGATCTTTATAGACCATAACAAAACCTGTTTTTTTTCCTCATGAATTTACAGCTTCTAAATGAAGACAAGCAACTCTAAAACAGGGGGAAGAACAGGCTTTATTAATCAGATGATGTCTTGATTTTTCTAAATGAGAAGATTGTTTTATTTGTAACACTAAACATGGGAGCTGTATTTTTAGCAAACTTGTTTGGAAAGATTCACATTGTGTTGTGTATTAGATTGCACCATCCTGTTTGTGTATGGTTCAAATTAGGTCTTTGTCTTAAGTTCCTCTACTTTATAGTTATGGTTATACTTAAAAACAAATAAAAATGCATTATTTCATGTCTTTAAAAATTTTTTAAATGTGATCTTCAGAACAGTGCAAATGATTAAAAACAAAATAATGTGAAAATACTACAACCTAAATGAATTTTTTTCCATTTTCTAATGTTTATTTATTTTTTAGAGAGAGAAAGACAGAGCATGAGCAGCGGAGGGGCAGAGAGAGAGGGAGACACAGAATCCGAAGCAGGCTCCAGGCTCTGAGGTGTCAGCACAAAGCCTGTTGTGGGGCTCAAACCCACAAATTGTGAGATCATGACCTGAGCTGAAGCTGGACACTTAACAGACTGAGCCA
The DNA here is from genome assembly GCF_014898765.1 of Herpailurus yagouaroundi. NCBI lineage: Eukaryota > Metazoa > Chordata > Mammalia > Carnivora > Felidae > Herpailurus > Herpailurus yagouaroundi. Next base: position 19,289,001 of record NW_024412396.1, on the reverse strand, counting down.
CCCAGGTGCCCCTACTTTGATGATGTGCCTTTGATTTAATGTGGGATACTTTTAAAAGTATACTTTATTTGTGTTTGTAACAATTTTTGATGACTTAGAAATAAAATTCCTGCTTAATTCATAAAAATTAATTAAGGCTTGAAAAAATGCAGATATAGGCTACAGGGTTTTTTTCAAATCTCATATTCAAAAGCCTCTTTCATTTAACCAAACAATTCCTATTCCTATTCTCTGTGTAAAAGAAAGCAAGAATATTCCTGATGACAAATATATTTAAGACTCATCAATTCCATAAGGTGTCTTTGACAAAGAAAAGGAAGGGAAGGGGGGGTTGGACTTATTAAGTTATTTCATACCTATTCCCCTTATAACTAAGCTTTCAAAATGACTATGTGTGTATATATATATATATATATATATATATATATATATGTATATACATATATACACACACACACATACATATATATGGCTTTATCACGTGATCGCAATATTGCCTAACAAGTTATAAATACCTAAATATTTTAGGGACGTCTGGGTGGCTCAGTCAGTTAGGCATCTGACTTTGGGTCAGGTCATGATCTCGTGGTCCATGAGTTAGAGCCCCATGTCGGGAGGCTCTTCAGATTCTGTGTCTCCCTCTCTCTCTGCCTCTCCCCTACTCATGCTCTGTCTCTCTCTGTCTCTCAAAAATAAATAAATGTTAAAAAAATACTTAAATATTTTAAATGGCTTTAAATGTTCTTCCCATATTTTGAAGGTGCCCATAAATATCAAAGGGTTTTAAATCCCGTTTGTATCTTAGTTACAAAGGAATTTTTCAAGTTACCTTATGAGCTTCCTACCAAATGCAGTAACTATTTTTATACAGTTATTTTATATTTAATTCTAAAATGCTACATTTCTGATATTCTCCTGAGATGGGTCAGACAGGAGAACTAATTCTGGTGACAAGCACAGTTTTCTACTTGCTCTTACATCATTTATGGTAAAAGTGAAATGCATATGCACATGCTGGCTGAACCGATTACATAAGGACCCCAAACCTTTACTGAAAACAGGATTGTGAAGTTATTTTATCTGTCTTGTGTTTAAAACTTAATTAAAATATAACCTTGCTTCTTCTCCATAAAACTTTTATAAAGAAATGCAAAAGCTCAAATATCACCTTTTTTTTTTTTTCTGCTGATTCGGACAATTCTGATACGTAAAGACCAATATTTCATAAGCAAACATAGGTCCGAAATGTAGATGGGAGATACAGAGGACCCACTGGAAAACAAGGTTCTATTCCTGTCTTTCCACTTAGTAAGCAAATGACCCTGTGATTTAGTTTCCCTTGGCCTCAATTCCCTTTTCTAATAATTAGGAATAATTATATCAGGCTAAGAAGCATAACTCCATGGGTGAGAGAATGAGGATTTTTAGTTTAAAATAAGTCTACATGAAGAGATACCTGCGAGCCGCAAACTCCTATAAAATAATGAACAGTGGTGGTGCTATGTGTTCCTACCTGGTTTAAGAAAAACATACAGGGCTTTTTCCCCCCAACTTCAGTCTCAGTAAGAACCTAACAACTGAAATGAGGTGAACAAAAGCCACCCTCAGTCCCTTGGTGTTCCTTCCTTAATGTTTGCATAAGTGATCAAGGCATTCAAAGCCTAACAGCAGTGTTCCATAGTCGTACCCTGGCAGCATCTAATATGCACTAAGGTGTGGAGCCCTCTTAGGTTGAATGACTTAAACATATATTCAAAACTGCCTTCTGCCTCACTCCCTTCCTGGGTCCAATGTTCATCCTGAGTGAAAGATTTGGGTTCATTAAATCTTTTTAAAAGTGGTTCAATAGAGCTGCTCAGGTCTCAATAAATCCCAAACTGCGAAATATAAAAAACAAATCTCACCAATAAAAACATTCAAATATCACCAAACAAGAATAAAACTCAGTGTGAATGACTAATGCATTCAAATTCATTTCTTTCATGCCTTTAAGTGGCTAGGATTAGCATAAAGAGCCTTCTCAGAGTGTAGGCAACAATAAAAACTGCAATAACTCATACTTTGTAGTGACTTTCATTTTTGAATCTAGATATTCTTTAATTTTCATAATAGCCTTGGGAGGTAAATATCATTATCCTCATTTCATAGGAGATGAAATTGAGAGATTAGTAATTTGCCCATAGCTACACAGTAAGTGAACTATATGCTGATTTCAGTCCTAGTCATTGGCACTAGGATTACTGCATTACTAAAATTTATATAGCTAGATGGTTAGCAGTTGACAGAGAAAGCATTAAGGTGTCAGCCAAGTTAAAATCCAGAAGTCAAAAACATGAAAACAAACATAAAGGCATAAAGAAAAGAGTGGAAAAAAGAGTGACACTCATGAAAAATAGTAAAAAGCCCATATATATTGATTGTTTATCACGTTCTAGGCCTTGTTTGAAAATGCTTTATATGAATTATTTATGTAATCTTTATCATGCCCTAAAATTAATGGCCAAAATTGTGAAGCCATCCTTGATTTCATTTATTCTCCCACATTCTACATCTGACCTAACAAATCCTGCAGTCTTCATCTTCAAAATATGTCTAGAATCTGACCTCCTCCCACCAACTGCCACACCCTATCTGCAGGATAATATAGGATCATTGCAATAACTACTCTTTCTCTTCCTAATCAAGTCTGTTCTGTAACCATTTAGCCAGAATAATCAATCTCTTTAAACCATATGTGATAGTGTCACCATTATTCTCTCGAAACTTTCTAATGGTTCCTCACACCCCAGGCAGAATACAGGTCTCTACAAATTTCTAAAAGGCCCTCCTGACATGGCTTCATCCTTGCCACTTAACTGTGCCTCCTACTGACCCAGGTCCACTGCCATGGCCACCTGTTCTAGAACATTCCAGGTATCACTCACCCTTTTAAGGGGTTGTGTGCTTGCAGTTTCTTGTCTGAAAAACTCTCCTAGTCATTAGCATGATTTAGTGCTCAACTTGCCTCAAGTCTCTGTTCAAATATTATCATTGAGCACTTCTCCAACCGGTCTGTATAAAATCGCAGGCTTCCCCAAAACCACCCACCCTTAGCCACTTTCATTTTCCCTTGGAACCTATCAGCATATACACATATATATTGTTTGTCTGTTTGTTTTGGAGGGGACGGGAGTCTATCCCCCCATGACAATGAAGGCTTCCAAGATATAGTTTGCCTGTCGTGTACACAGCTGAGTATCTGTCACATATTAAGTGTTCAATAAAAATACGATGAACAAAAGAACGGAATCACAATTCAATGAGGTAAGTTCTATGTTACATCCCTTTTAGAGATGAAGAGGCAAAGGCGTACAGAGATAAAATAACTTAGTAAGTCACAAAGGTAGATCAGGTGCAGCTTGGAAAACAACAACAACAACAACAACTGTGTAATGTGGTGGTAGAGGGCACACTCCTAGCCACTGAACACACTGCTCTCTAGATAAATTCCAGTGACCTAAAAATTACCTATGCTACTACAATAGCAGTACTGTAGGAATGCCCTGCCCTCACTTATTTTCTACTTATTGTTAAAAGGCTGCTTTTTTAAAAGACATCATTAAACCTAATGCCCAGACCTTGGTTTCTAAACACAGATCCTATTAAGAAGAACTAGAATTCCTGGAGACATAACTGATAACAAGACTGGTAGGAAGAGGACAAAGCAACCTTCTTGTGCCAGAAGTAAGGAAATACTGGAAAACTGAGAAGTTGTATCAAAAGGATATACATACTTCATAACTATCATGTACAGGGCATCATTCTGTGTGCTCTCCCCAAATCAACTCTGCATATGACATACATTTTACTGCGTGTGAGGAAGCAACGTATCTCGGATGTGGTAGACACCACCACAATGTCTTTGCCTAGTGGAATTATAGAAAAGGAAACTGAGATCACAGTAGGTATAAAGCATTGAATCCACGAGTCTGCAGTGAAGTCACAGAAGGAAAGGGAAAAAGGAAGGTAGGAAGGAAAAGAGGGCCAGACAAAACAAGAGAGACAGGTAGTGTGTAGGGAAGGAATGACACGGGAACAATCAAAATAGAAATAATCACTTTGCCATAAGCTTTTAACCCTTCAGTTCAGTCAATGTTCTTCAATAGAATTAAAGTTGTCAAGGAAAGCTATTTTTACATATTCCTAAAATATCATCTCTCTGATTACTTATCAATGACAAAAGGGAAAAAGGTAGTAGCTTTCCAATGGAGAAGTCAGACACCACTGTTAACTACATAGACACGTGACATCAGCAATAATGGGGGAAACTAGTATCACAGGCGTCTTAATGCAATACCCTACGACAAATGTTCAACTTGAATCTACTCATGAGGAAATGACCAGACAAATGAGAGCTCAGAAACATTCTGCAAAGGACTAGCTTGGACCCCTCAAAAATGTCAATGCCATTAAAATATTATTTTTAAAGGCAGAGAAAGCCATCCCAATAACTAAGTGCAATGCATGATCTCTGTTTGCATCCCAGATTAGGTTAAAAGCTAGCTATAAATGACATGACTAGACAATTAGAGAACTTTGAATGCACGCTATATTTAGATAACAGTATCACATTTGTGTTACATTTCTTGCATGGCAAACTGTATTATTTGTATACGGGAGAATGTCCTGGTTCTTAGAGGAGATTTACGCTCAAGAATATAGAGGTCTTGGGTCATGATAACTTGTATCTCTAGCTAGCTAGCTATCCATTTATCTGAGAAAGAAACAGGAAGAGGGGACAAATATGTGACAAAATATTACTCATCTCGAGGAAAATTTATTGGAAATGTATTTTTTCACCTTTACTGCTAATTTTTTTTTTCAAAAATAGTTGGAGAAAAGGCTCTATTTTGGGTTCCTGGACCCAACATGTGTGTGTGAAGGCTTCCTCATACCAACCAGCAATTCTCAAACACCAGTGGGGTGTCCTACAATTCAATTCAATTCAGACACTATCTACCCAGAGATAGATAGCATCAGTCCTACATACAGGACTATCCCCCACCCCCTCCTACTTTAGATGCCCAGGCACAAGCCCAGGTTGTTACCATTGCTTCTGACCAACCTGCTATATCAGAGGCTCCAAAACCTCCTCCTTGGATGCAATTAACCTGTTAGAGCAGCTCACAAAACTCAGAGAAACATTTTACTTACTAGAGTGCCAGTTTATGGTAAAGATATAACTCAGGAACCGCCAGGCTGAAGAGATGCATAGGGCAAGGGAGAGGGAAAAAGCTAGGAGTATCCATACCCTCTCCCGGAGGCCACTCCCCCAGCATGCACCAACCAGGAAACTCTGAACCCTGCCCTTTTGGGTTTTTAAGGAGCCTTCATTTCACAGTCGTGATTGATTAAATCATTAGCCTTGGGCAGTTGTTTCAGTTTCCAGGCCCTTGCCCCTCCCCAGAGCTCAGGGGTGGGACTTAGAGTTCCAACTCTCAATCAAACATTGGTTCTCCAGGCAACCAGCTGCCATCCTCAGGTGGGGGTCTAACAGTCACCTCATTAACATAACAAGAAACACCTTTGCTGCTTCTGTCTGGAAATTCCAAGAGTTTTAGGAGCTCAGTGCCAAAACACAGGGACAAAGACCAGATACATATATTTTTTTATTACAAATCACACTATCACAGTCTGCTTTCTAAAAACATTAGAAATTTTGAAACATTTAAAAAACTTTAAAAAGTAAAAAAGAAAAAAATTTGCTGTCCCAGGCCCATTTGTATTACTACTGAGTTTTTTGTACCCTGCAATTCTTCTATAACAATTCAAATTCTGTAGCTTTTCTCCATTGTTTGCATTGATTTCTCAGATATTAGAAATTTAATATAAAAACATGTCAATAACAATGGTTAAATTTGAAGATTACACAATAACTGAAAGTAGAATTTGTGTCAAATTCACTTTTTTTCTACCACTGGGATTCTCCTAAATATTTCAAGTTTGTAAATGGGGTCATGGGTTAAATTCTAGGAGATTACTTCCATAGAACACTAGCATTAGCTCCCAGAGCACATCATACCCACTATTCACTTTAATCTCTGACCCAAATTTAAAGGGTTAGGTTTTCTATGTGCTGGATGAAAATATCTATTTAAGCCCAGCATTTCCTCAAAGGTACTAAAGTTAATAATAGTAACAGTTCACTTTCAGTCATATTGTTCTCTAAGTCAGCTTTTTATGAGGCTAGTTATCTCTCAAAAATGCAAGTGTGTTTGTTTCTGTTCCTGTGGCAGAGACAACTAACTAGCTACTAAACTAGTAAATGTCTCCCTCTTTTGCAGAGTACTGGGAAGCAGTTTCTCTGTCAAGGACTGTGTTTCCCAAATGCCTCTGTTCCACCCTGCCCGTGCATCTCCGCAGGCCCATGTGACCGCTCTCTGTGGAATGTGAGCAATCTCTTTTAGGTTGAAATTATTAAGTATCAGATACAGAATCTTCCTCAAGTCAGCCCAGTTCTTTGGGCAGCTGAATGCTGTCGATGCAGCAGGGGAATCTGAGGAGACCCTAGAGAAAACAGAGCAATGGGAAGAAAGGAAAGGACATGTGGGTTCACACTGAGAGGAAAGCCACCCAATCAACCTCCATTTGCTTCAAGGGAGCAAGAAATAAATTTTTGTTAAGTCAAGCCTTTGAGATTTGTGTTTGCTACTGTATGTATTGTTAAACCTACTATTACATCTGTCAGAAATCAGTTGGCAGCAAACTTCCCTAAGAAGAACCACCTACACGAGCTTACATCCCCCTATTGAAGTTGTTCCCTAAACCCAAGTCTTCCCTGTTCAGAATATTCATCATATTTAATTAATATGTTTTGTTAGCATCTACCACTGTAGCAGACAGAAAGCTTTATGCAGTCAAGGATCCTGTTTGTTCATTCCTTACCTGTATTCCCAACACCTAGCCTACTGGCTGACACACACATAGGCTTTACCATAAATATCTCAGAAATTAATGAGTGACTTGTTTCAAGTAACATTTGTGTCTAATTGAGAATAGAAAGGTGAATACGAGAAAAGAATCGATAGTATGCTGGTGAGGGCAGTTTCTGATTCTGGGAAAACAGTGTCATGATCAGGAGTCACTTTATAGCATTTCTAAGCTACTCAGCAATATTTCAGAGACATATGCTTACATGAGTACGTGTGCACATGTGCATACACACACACACACACTACAAATCCACTCAAGATTATCTCTCTCCAATTATCCAGTGAATGAGGCTCACCTTTTATAAGTAACATCCATGGGGCAGCCTGGGTGGCTCAGTCGGTTAAGCATCCGACTTCGGCTCAGGTCATGATCTCACAGTTTGTGAGTTCAAGCCCCGTGTTGGGGTCAGTGCTGACAGCTCAGGGCCTAGAGCCTGTTTCTGATTCTGTGTCTCCCTCCCCTGCTCACACTCTGTCTCTCTCTCAAAATAAATAAAGATTAAAAAAAATTTGTAACTAACATCCATTATCTCTCATAAATGACTTTATTTCTAAAAAAAAATCATGAGAGAAAATTTGATGATCCTAGTTAATACTTCTTAACTTCCCAACCAATGTAATATTAGATTGGCTGCCCAACCTCAGGTGAATCATCTACATTGGGGAGGGGTGGTTTTAGGAAAGGAAAGAATTCACTCTGGTAGTTTAAGCAAAGGACATTTATCATAGGATATACAATGGTTTAAAAAAATCACTGAGATGGGGCACCTGGATGGCTCCATCGGTTAAGTGCCAACTTCAGCTCAGGTCATTATCTCACTGTTCATGATTCTAGCCCAGGGTCAGGTTCTATGCTGACAGCTCAGAGCCTGGAGGCTGCTTCAGATTCTCTCTCTCTCTCTCTCTCTCTCTCTCTCTGCCCCTCCCCTGTGCGCTCTCTCTCTCTCTGTCTCAAAAATAAAATAAACATTAAAAAAATATTTTTTAAATCACTAAGAGAGGGGCACCTGGCTGATTCAGTCAGTAGAGCATGCAACTCTTGATTTCAGGGTTGTAAATTCGAGCCCCACATTGGGTATAGAGATGACTTTTTAAAAATCCACTGACAGGGCCCAAGAGGCAGATTCCAGGCTATGCTTCCAAAAATAATGCAAAGGAGATGCTACTGTTTCCACTAAAACCAGGTGTTGGGGCTGGGAACTGCCAACTGCACAAGCATTTTGCCCTCTTGCCATCTGTACCAGCAGAATGATGATGGCCTTCTTCCTGTGCCTTCCTCCCCTTAACTCAGTTCCAAATTCAATTTATACTCAAATCCATTTGATTGACAAAATCTAAAACACATACAGAAACTCTGTTGAAATTTGGCTGGGTACTATAGCCTTTAGTCTTCCAGCCTTTGTCGTACAGGAAGACCCATTAGATGGTGGTTGGCATTGACACTGATTTAAGCAATTCAGGAGATGACAGATACCTTCCTGACTTATGTTCTACAATGACTTAAAAATACCTCCAGCCACAGGAAAATCCAGAGCCCTCCTCCACCCAGAGTCCAGCCCTTCTTCAATCACCTCCTTTTTCATGCATTCATTCTCCCAAGACTACAAACAACTTCCTTGAATGGTCACTGCAAGTTTTTCCTTCCTTGACAAAATTTCATCAGTCCCTGGTGGTAGGTTCCCTGATATTTTAAATAACATCCAGACCTAAGGACCAGAGATATTGCTATGATACCTTACAACTTTTCTTTATTCATCCATCATTAAAACACCAATTGTTGTGATTATTGTATTTAAAACAATATAATTCAATTATTGTATTGTATTCCCTCACAAGACTTACTATTATTCCCTTTAAAACTTGCTCTCTGATTCTCTAATTCTTCTCTGAAATTCACTTCAACTTATTACTCTGATACTTGGCTCTTCTTGAAGACATGCTTCTCCTTCCCCTGCTCAAGAAGAGGCTTTTTTCCCCCTCTGATACACAGAAGTAGAGGAAGTAAATAAGGAGAGTAAGAAAAGCATGGAGGTAGAGTAAGTGTCCTCTTTGCTCTTCCCTGGTATTTTTTAACGGTTTCCTCCCTCTTTCAAAACCCCAACTCCTTTGAAATGCATGTCATCAGACTTTTCCACTCCATATCCTTCCCAGTTGTTCTCACCAGCTGACATTCTTTGTATCATATTCCTCATTCAATCATGATTTTTGGTTCCTGGTTTACTGTATCCTCATCTACAAATGACACCCTCATCATTCTTAGCTACATTTAAAGTCAGAAATATGATCCATCTAACACCATGGCCTTTTATTTCCTTGTATCTTTGGCTCAGTGATATTGTCTTCCATCATACCTCAGTCACTCAAGCATATGGTTGTACAACAGACCTCTCATAACTGAGAATAGCACCTCCTATCTGACTATCACATCCAATCCTTCCCAGTCACCCTTATTCTAAAATAATCACTTCAACAGCTTTCTGATCTTATGGAGGCCTCTTCTCTACCATATCAGATTTTCATTATTCATCACCTTCTTCACATTTTCAACATCCTTCTTGCTCAGACAACATTCATTTCATTTTCTCCCATTCTGTAGATTGCACAGAGAAGGAAACCATCAACAAATGAAAAGGCAACCTACAGAATGGGAGAAAATATTTTCAAGTTACGTATCTGATAAGGAATTAATATCTAAATATAAAATGAACTAACACAAATCAATAGCAAAACCAAACAACATGATTTAAAAAATGGGCAGAGGATCTGAATAGACATTTTTCCAGAGAAACATACAGATGGCCAACAGGTATATGAAAAGGTGTTCAACATCACTAGTCACCAGGGGAATGCAAACCAAAACCACAATGAGATATCATCTCACACCTGTCAGAGTGGCTAGTATCAAAAAGACAAGCAAGGGCACCTGGGTGGTTCAGTTGGTTGAGTGTCCAACTTCGGCTCAGACAATGATCTCATGGTTTGCAAGTTTGAGCCCTGCATCCGGCTCTGTGCTGACAGCTCAGAGCCTGGAGCCTGCTTCGGATTCTGTGTCTCCCTCTCTCTCTTCCCCTCCCCCGCTAGTGCTCTGTCTCTCAAAAATAAATAAAATGTTAAAATTTTTTTTAAAAAAGACAAGCAATAACAGGTGTTGGCAAGGATGTACAGAAAAGAGAACTCTTGTACACTTTTGGTGGAAATATAAATTGGTGCAGCCACTATGAGAAGCAGTATGAGATTAGTCAAAAAATTAAAAATAGGACTACTACCACATGATCCAGTAATCCCACTTCTGGATATTTATCAGAAGGACATAAAATCAGTATCCCATAAAGATTACCTGCACTCCCATTGCAGCATTATTTACAACACCTAAGACATGGAAGCAACATAAGTGTTCAAAATGATAAATGGATAAAGAAAGTAAAGAAAATGTTGTGTGTGTATGTGTGTGTATATATATATATATGTGTGTGTGTGTGTATATATATATATGTATGTATATATATATGTATATATATACATACACATACACACACACATATACATACACATATATATGTGTGTGTGTATGTGTGTGTATATATATATGTATATATATACATATATATATATATAGGATATTATTCAGCCATAAAAAAGGCTAAAATCTTGCTATTGGCAAAAACACATATAAACTTTGGTGATATTACGCTAAGTGAATTAAGTCAGACAGAAACAGGTAAATGCTGCATGATCTCATTGATATGTGGTATCTAAAATAAAAATTTTAAAAAGGGCAAAAAACCGACCTCATAGATATAGATAACAGATTGATGGTTACCTTAGCCAAGAGACTAGGAGGTAAATGAAATGAGTGAGAGGATCAAAAGGTACAAATTTCTAGTTGTAAAATGAATAAGTCATGGGAATATAATGTACAGAAGTATGACTATAGTTAAAAATACTGTATGGCACATTTGAAAGTAGTAGGAAAATGGATTGCAAAAGTTTTCATAATAAGAAAAAAAATTGTAACTGTTGACAGATGTCAACAAGACTTCTTGGGGTGATCAGTTTGCAATACTTACAAATATTGAATTAGGTTGTACACCTATAATTAATATAATGTTATGTCAACTATACCTCAATTAGAAAAACAAAAAACTCAGTGGTTGAACATTACTGTTTCACTCAGCATGACCTGTCAGCTGTGTTTCCAAAATATATCCGAAATGTGGTGACTTCTCTCCATTTCCATTTCTCCAGCCCTTCTGGAGTCCATCTTTACCTCCTTCCAATACCAGTAGAGCAGCCATTCTATTGGTCTCCATACTCCTCGCCCAGCCTCCCTTCTGAGTAAGAGTGATCTTTCTTAAGTGTTTAGGGGGTCAGGTTACTCTCCTGCCTCAAATTTTCAATGGAATATACTTACACTTAAAACCTAAACTTTATAGTGAAACTCTCAAATCTCTCTGTAATCTGAAGGCGTCTCTCTCTCTCTCTCTCTGTCTCTGAACACAATCCCTCCCTCCACTTTCTTTTATCACACCATTTTAGACACAATCACCTTCTTCTGCCCTTTCAACACATGGAGATCATTCCATCCTAAGAGTCTTTTTATAATGTTATATTTCTCTTTATATCATGGATATATCAAACTTCTGTCTCTCATCTACACTAAGAATATCTTTTACCAACTTATCATTTGCTTATTAACTGTTTTTTCATTTCTTTTTATCAAAAAGAAAAACATAATGTTTAAGAAATGAAATCTGAAATTCTTCATGATTCTTGCCTTGGAGCACTACAAAAGTACAATTTGTTCACCTCATTTTATCCTAGTATTTGAATAGCTAAATATTTTATATTTGGGTCTTTATTTTGATCTCTGGTGATAAGTAAATATCTTACCTTAAGTGTTTTCCAAATTTAAAATGATCTCAACATTATCTGCGAAAGTCATCTGAGTAACACTGCATTAGTATAGCGTAACTCGAACACTCATTAAAAGTTTCCATTAAAGAAGCTCAAATTGACTATGGTTGTGGAGGATTCTTGACAGTGTTGTGATAGCAAATAATCTGCACAATTTGCTCTCTTTCCATGAGCTGAGCACAGAATCTATTTGCTGTTTTCATGTCTAAATAAATAAGACAATACTTATAAATAGGCTTATCTCTCCAGCCACAAATTAATATATGCTTATTTTATATACAAAAGAGTACAAAGAAGAAAATGAAAATAATTTATAGGCCCAGCATCATTTTTGTGATTTTGGTGTATATATTTCCAGCAACTGCATATTAAAATCATGTCTCTCTCCCTTTTCCTCTACCTGTCTGTTTTTTACCTAATCGGATTGTATTACACATGTAGCCTGTAGTATTTACCTAAGAGTATATTGTAGACATGTTAGTTTAAGTATTTGGTAGCCACACCATATTCCAGTATATGTGTGTGTGTATGTGCGTGTATTTGTATACAGCAATGTACTTTAATTTAACCATGACTTTTATAATTTAAGATGCTTTTCTTTTCTAGTTTTATAATATATTTTGGTATTCATATTTTTAAAATTATTTTTTAACAGATATTTCTCAGTGTGGATTTTTTGAACTAAAAGTTTTGTTTACCTTCAAATTTTATACATACAATCAGGTGGCCCTTCAAAAGGACCTATCAATTTATCTTCCAACAAAGAGTTCATGTAAATTCCCATTTGCTCACAGACTTGCACATATTTGTGCACTGAGGCACATATTTGACTGCCAATAAATTTAGTTATATCTTCATTGTTATTGGCTTTGACCATTTTGCCTATTATAAATTGCCTAATCATTGCTGGTCCTTTTTATATTGTCATGTTTTTATTTATATCATGGACATATTAAATCTTTGTCCTTCATATGCAATGTAAATATCTTTAATAGTATATCATTGACTTATTAACTTTGTTTCTGTTTTTTAACAAAGAAAATAATGTTTACATACTGAAATCTTTTTTTCTTAATGATTCTTACTTTAAGCACTACAAAAGTAAATTTTATTCACTTCTTTATATTTTAGTACTTGAATAGCTAAATATTTAATACCTGGATGTTTATTTTGGCCTATGGTGATAAATAAATATCTTCTCTAAGTATTTTCCAAATTTAAAATTACCTCAACATTATTTACTAATCTGATTTTTTCTCAAGATTGTAAAAATTCTAGCTTCAAAAGTAAATTGCCATATTTACTTGGGCCTGCTTCCCTAATAACTTTTTAGTCCCAATGAATTCCTTGTAAATTTTTTCATCAATATTATTTTTTTAAGTTAGTTTACTTACTTTTGAGAGAGACACAGACAGCGTGAGCAGGGGAGGGGCAGAGAGAGAGGGAGGGAGAGAATTCCAAGCAGAGTCTGTGCCGGGGCTCAAACTCACGAAACTGCAAGATCATGACCTGAGCCGAAATCCAGAGTCAGATGCTTAACCAACTAAGCTACCCAGGTTCCCCTTTTTCATCAATATTTTAATTACATGTTAGAAACTGACATGTTAACAGAGCAAGTTTTATATTATTATTATTCTTTGCCATATTTTTGCTGATTTATTCTTTCAATATACAGGTTTATTCTTCAAATGAAATTGGGAATTATTTGGTCATGTCCCAGAAAAAGACTTGTAGGGAGTGGGTGATACAGGGACTCTAATAAATGAATAAAATATTTTGGGAGAAATGATATCTTTAAAATATTGGGACATCTTACCCAAAAGAGTTGTTAATGCCATTTATTTGTATCTTAAGTTTCCCTCATGATATCTTACAGTTTTATTTACTTAAAAGATTCTATACATCTGGTTGCTATCATTCTTGGGTTTACTATGCTTTTGTTACTATTTTGACAACAGAAGCATTTTATTATTGCTGATTTTCAAAAGCAACCTCCTCAATTGTACATATTTATATTCTGACCAGGCATATGAATCAATTCCTAGTATTTCTAATATATTTATTTATTTGGGGAGAATTCCAGATTGAAAAATGAATCTGCAATTAATAATAAACAGAACTCTTGATTTCCAACACTTATTTTTTTTTCTAGTATACTTCAATGAGAACAATGTAAAACAATAATGATAATTTCCATTCCAAAACCTTGCTAATTTTATTTTCTTTTGATTTTTTTAAGTAATCTCTATGCCCAGTGTGGGGCTCAAACTCAAGACCCTCAGATCAAAAGTCACATGCTCTACCAACTGAGCCAGCTAGGCATATTCCAGAACCTTGTTAAATAGTATTGGTGATAACAATAATCACTGCTATTGTTCGATTTCCAATAATGGATTTGATGGTTACCCACTAGACATGATGCTCACATAGCTTGGATATTAGCTTCAAAAATGTATGCCTATTTTTAAAAAGCGTTAAAACAATATGAAAATATAGAGAAAGATACAGATGCAGATAAGTTAAAACGGGTTTACATAGAGATAGATCTCAAACTACTAAGCTGAATAGTTCTCTTTGGTCATTATTCTTATTAGCTATGATTGTATTCACTTTTATTTGCCTACGTAATCTTTACTCTTCGTGAAATTCCCTGGGTTTGGATATTGCTCCTCCTGTTATTTAAAATTTGTCATTATTCTCCCTACCATGTAGGTCCATTCCTCTCAATTTGATCCCAATTGATAGGCTTATCCATCTAATCACTTCAAAATTTCTCTAATTGACCCCAAATCTCTTGATCCAGCTTTGGCCTCTCTTTTTACTTTTATTTTATATTAAACTATCCTGCTCTTATCCTACTTGCAACTGAAAAATCACCTTAAAATCAGCATGTTTAAACTGGCCTTCCCTCTTCTTGATGACCCAGATTCTCCAGCCTTTATTACCCTTGTTAAAGTCATAATTCTTCCATTAATGAATCAGACAAAAACCCCATAGTATCATTTCAACTAATCCTTTCCTCCTTTTCTCTTCCCCCTTCATTTGCCAGTGTGTGGATTGTGCTTCTTCGTGGCCTCTTGGTCTTCTGCTCATACCTACTGCAGGTCTCCTGAGGAACCCAAATCCCATCTCCTGTGTATTGTTATCCACGTGAAATTGCTGGTCATAATACTTCTTGCCTAAATTCCTCCATAACATAAAATATTTATAGAGTAATGTTCAAATTCCTTTTTTTCTGATATTTGATGACTGATATGCTTTTCCAGATAACCTGGGGCCACAGGCCCATTATATGACCCTGGGTACCTAGCCAGGGATTGTTATGTGTCATCTTTTGTTCCTGTGATATGGTGAGTGGTGACCACTGAAAGCATTTTAGGATATGCAGAAACAAAATATCTTCATGATGTCCGAATACATAAATTATAATAGCAGGATGAGAGGGGCTATTGATTGCAAAACCAACAAAGTATAAACTACAGGGGAACTTGATGAGACAGGGCTCAAAGAAGGTGGGAGCCAATTCCTGAAATAATTTTTGAGCTAATGTCCAGGTGCCTATATGGATGTATAACAATAAAAGCATAATATGCACATCTACACTTCAAAACTCTTTCATCAAACTCACCTTTCCAGTTATGTCTTCTACTTCCTCACAGACTCCTGGAAAACCAATGGAGTCCTAGAGTTCTCTGAATACTCTCAGCCCTTGTGCAAATTTACATTTGTTAATGGTGGTGACCGCACAGGTTCTGCCTTGATCCAACTCTAAATCAATTAGACTTGAAGGCTCTTGGGAAACATCCTGTCAGTCACCCTTGTCCACAAGAAGGTGGCTCCCAAACTTGTATTGAGGCCCACGGCCATTATCAAAGGTGCTTTGTGAGGAGAGATCCCCCAAATGGCAGGGAGCACAGTGTTGCACAGCATAGATACTCAATAAATATTCACTAAATTGAACTAAACTTTCTAACACAATTGAGGATATACTAACATTAAAAAAAAATTAGCCCCATGTAAACTGATACTGTGAGCTCATCAGAGCATAATTAGTAGGCAGATTTCTCACATTATCTTACATAGCTAAGGAAAGAATTTTGGGGGTTAGTTACAGGGGGAAGTGAGCCTGGGAAATGGGATGGAAACAGGAAGTTTGTGTCCCTGAGACTTCTGCCTTGTCTAGGGAACACTATTTCTCCTTCCCCTTTGAATATCCTCACCAGGAAACTGAGGCAATACTTGCTCTAGTCTGGTAACAGACAAGATGTTCTCAGGGGCTTCAATTATTTCTATAGGAATAGAGGGAAATTTCTTAACTAAGACTTAAAAATATCAATTAAAGGGGAGCCTGGGTGGCATAGTCGGTTAAGCACCTGACTTCAGCTCAGGTCATGATCTCGTGGTTCATGGGTTCGGGCCCCTCATCGGGTTCTGTACTGATGGTGTGCAGCCTGCTTGGGATTCTCTCTCTCTGCCTCTTCCCCACTTGTACTCTCTCTCTCAAAATAAATAAACTTTAAAAGAAATATATCAACTAAAACTAAGATATACATGATGAAGGAAACATGGCAATAGCATCCAATCATAGGGACAGAGAATAAAATCATTTCAGATTTTGAGTTGGCTGCAAACTTGATTTCAGTGATGCTGCTCAAACCATCATGTGCAACTGCCTCAACATAACAAGAAAACTTAACCTGTTTAAAATGAAATGTGCAACTGCCATCATATGCAAAAGTGCCATCGGCAGCAGAAGCAGAGAACATAGGAAAGGGTGGTGATTATTCTGCTTGACTCTGCCTGTCCAATCTGCTACAAGTACTGCATTGAATATCTACAGAAATATTAATGCATACTCAATACCAAGAGAAGAACAGTCCCAATGATAAATCATGACATATGAAGAGATCAAATAACTTTTTAGCCTTAGAAAGATTTAGAGAAGCGTTACAGGTACTGAAATCCTTACTTAAATGGTTCTCATTTGAAATGGACAGTCCTTTTGAATAACTTCCAAAAGGCATAAACTCTTCTAAGGTGTAAAAGCATGCTTGTTTGGGACTTAAAATATGGGGAAAACTTTTTAATGAGCTCTCCAACAATATAATCATATAAAAACAACTGCTAATAGGCATTGAGAGTTTTCTTCCAGGCACTACGCTATACTTGAAGTGCATCATCTCTTTTAATCTCCTCAACCACTCTGAAATAAGTATCATTATTACTAACTCTATATTACAAAGAAACTGAATCATAAAAAAGGTTAAGCTCTCTGAGCTAGCAAAGGTAGAAGAGATAGACCCAGTTGGACTTACCCACAGCAATAGCTATTAACCATTACATTAGTTACTTTGCTGTGGTTGTTCTCAAGGAAGCAGACAGCTGCTTTTAGAAGACTATAAAAAAGAATTTGTGCTTTAATTTGGAATGGTAAAGATGATCCTTGAAATTTCTTCTCATCTCACTTTTAAGATTCTCTGAGCTTGTCTTCTTTAGGAAAGATAAACCCGTGTCTTTAGCCAACGTTCTCCCAGGATTTCAGCTTCCATCTGTTCTGGTCTTCGGTGTCTGAGATTGAACTATCAAATAATAGAATGCCTGAAAGTTGGAGGAAGCAAGGGAAGGACATAGAACTCATGCTGACAGAAACATACATTTTACTTAGGATCATCCTTGTTTCCCCTTTCATTACAGGCATCAAAAGGTATCTTCAACTTTTACCTCTGCCAACACACACACACATACTCTCTTTTTCTTTCTGTCTCTGCTTACTGCTATCTGCCATAGTATGTGCTGTATCTATATGGTTCATGATATGTAATGAAACCGATGGCATACAGTAGGATACGTGTCATTTTATAGATTATACATTATATATAATTATTATACAACATAATTTATAGTTTATAGATTATTATGCTATAGAATCATTAAAAAGCAGATTCAGGGGCACCTGGGTGGCTCAGTCAGTTGAGCGTCCGACTTCAGCTCAGATCAGGATCTTGCAGTTCCTGAGTTCAAGCCCCACATGGGGCTTGCTCTCAGTGCAAAGATTGCCTTTGATTCTTTGTCCCCCACTCTCACTTGCACTCTCTCAAAAATAATAAATATTAAAAAAAAAAGAAGATTTAAAGAAACTATATTTCTGGTTACATGATAGTATTGAACAGTTATTGAAAGCAACATAAATGGCTTTTGTGGTTTTTATCTTTTAATGTGCACTAAGATAAATCCATATTATTTAAAAGAGATTCAATGACCAACTGATAACACTTGGAATCTGCCTGCATGCACGCTGTAAATACATATGGTTTCAGTTTGCTGGTCTGAAATTCATATACGAAGTATCTGAAGTACCCAAACTGGTTACAATCATTTTATAGGACTTTTAGGATTTCAGAGTGTCTGTTAACTCTAAAGCTCTCAGAGTTTGCACAAATAAAGCAGCCAGTGAATAGTATCAAAAACAAAACACCACTTCCATTGTCAACAGTGACTTCAAGAAGCAGGAAAAGTATTCTAATTACTTCTGATTTCAATTTTCTACATTAGCAATTTATTTTTACATCACCACCTGTTATATGGGGCAATTTGCCAAACTGTGCATTGGCTACAGTGGTTCTGAGGAGGAAAAGATTACTTTTGGAAAAGTGAAGAATTCACTTTGAGACTTTGGCAGGTAGAGATTAGAATAGGGAGTATTCCGTCCCAGGAAAATCTGAGCACAAGCAAAGAGAGGGAAACAATGGTTTCCTGTGTGTGAAAAGATGAGAATACTAGAGCACCTAAAGTGGACAGTTAAAGAATATATGGAATTGACAGTAAATAAATTTAAGCAGGAAGTGTGTGTGTGTGTGTGTGTGTGTGTGTGTGTGTCCCAGTGGAGAGGGAGAGGTTGTGCCCAGGGAGGATAATTTTTTTTTAATTTTTTTAATGTTTATTTATTATTGAAAGGCAGAGAGAGTCAGAGCGTGAGCAGGGGAGGGGCAGAGGGAGAGGGAGACACAGCATCTGAAGCAGGCTCCAGGCTCTGAGCTGTCAGCACAGAGCCCGACGTGGGGCTCGAGCTCACAAACTGTGAGATCATGACCTGAACCAACTTCAGAGGCTTAACCGACTGAGCCACCAGGCTCCCCAAGGGAAGATAATTTATAGAAGAACATGAAATGACATTATTTATGACATTATTGAATTTACCTTTTTTTTTTTTTTTTTTTTTTAGTGCCTGCTGGGGAGCTACTGAAGATGGAATCAGGATCTTGAAGGAACCCACTCGTGTAAAAACAATGGATTTTCAAATATACTAGAACATTTAGAAACTAATATGCATAATTTATTAGTGGGTTGGGGAGATATTTTATTTAGCTTTCAAAAATATCCATGAAAGGAAATACATTCTAAAATATTTCTCCACCTCAATATTTTCACAGGATATTGTATAAATCAAAATATATATCTTTAATTGCACTAATATATATTCAACATTCCATTGGTTTCAATTGTTTCATTTCTGTTTGGCCAAATTTATTTATACACAATGTTCTAACAAATATAGTGAAATTTAGACTATTTTAAAATTCAGATTGGTATCTTTTCCTCTTGATTTATTTTATGAAAAAGCTACAAAATTCATACCTGTACAATCCTAAATTAGTTTACCAATAAAACATCTGGAGAGTCAAAAGTACAAATGATTTTCCTAAGCATTAGATTTGCTCAATAATAAATCAATTAAAATGTATTTTTATACTGAATTTAGTGTGACTGATTACAAAAGGCCATTAATCCGTTTTTATTACATTTTGTTAATATATATGGTATAAACTGTGACAATGAAGGATGAGGTATCAGCATATAGGCATACCAAATTATTTGCATTTAAATGACTGGTGATTTAACCCAGCTAATTAATGTTTCTCTAACCTTTACCTAGCATTCAAAACACCTATGTCATATTATTTACAATTTTGTACAAGACTTCTTTTTTGTATAAGACAGCCTTTTACTTCAGAGTGCAAGATGCCAAGGAAAAAACAAAAAAGGAGGAAAAAAAGCTGGTTAATAAGTCTACGAATCATGGTGCAAATTGTCTTTCTATCAATCCACATTGGCCATTTAATTCAAGTCGTCAGGAATGGAGAAGTGGGGAACAGGGCTAAAATCTCGAAATTTATGCCAGTTCTTCATGATTACCCATGTCTCTTGGCAGACAGCCTGCTTTGATCTTAGAATGGGAGAAACCAAATGTCAGTGAGGAAGCACCTGCCTTAGCCAGTAGCTTTGACCTACACATTACCTCAATCTGCATAGCAACTTTCTTTCAAAGCTCTGTGAGCTATTCGAATATGCTGTCTCATCTATTTCTGTAACATTCATTGAGCTAGATGAAGACTAATGTTATCACCATTTTCCAAATGGAAAATGTGAAATGCAAAGGGATGATATGGTAAATCAGAAAAGCTAGTATTCAGGTTACAACACAAACATCCGTTTGCTCTAGAGTCTATCTTCTCTGTATGTTTACTAGACAGGTGTACTTTGTAGTAACACAGATGATTCAGCATCCATATATATATTTCAACACCTTGTCAGGGGACAAAAGTGTTATAAAAGTTATGATGGATAATCTGTTAACTCTTACATTGAGTATAAGGCTTGTGATGTTTACCAAATGTTACAAAAAATTCAAATAGTAAGACAGGTCTTACAATGTTTTTTTGCAATGGAAATTATTTTTGCATCTCTATTAAGGTATAAAACAATAAATATCAACAACATGAAAGGAATCTATTGTCAAATAAAACATAGTTTAGGGTTAATTTCAATAACTTCAAAGTATTACAGAAATGCACTTTCAGTGATCAATATACATTTTTCTTGCTCAAGAGGCTTTTATGCTGATGCACTCATTTTCAACAAGGGAAAATGTGTTGAACTATGAAAACAAAGGGAAATCGGTTGATTTATGGACTACAGTAATGTTTCACATTATCAATTTGTGATGTTTCAGGGCACTAGAATTATCCTTCACCTTTCAAAATCTTTTAAATCATAAAGCCATTATCAAACCACAAAGAACCACATGAATATCTGATATAGGACACTACAGACCTGATAATTATGACTTTGGCAACATATTTGTGGAATTTAAGGAGCAATCTGGTGTGAAATTTTGTGTTATCTTCCCAAGAACTCTAAATATATGCATATAAAAATGCATAGGAAAGTCATGTCATACTAAACGTACTCATGTGTACATGAAATGAGAAAAATAGTAATCTTATTAGTATAGCATGGTGTTTTAGAAAAATATACTATTTTCAAAAATATATTATCATAAAATAGCTAAAATTTGTAATTTAAATTAACCAAAATATTACTCTTCCAACCTATAAGCATGTAATCAAAAATGATTACATGGTCATATTTTCTCAATGTTGGTGAAACAGAAATAAGAATTTATTGCATCCATCCATTTTTTTTCTGAAATCCACAATCAAATGCATTCCCATTTTTCTGGAATTCTCTAATATAATACTTGAATGTATAGCTAATATTTTATATGACCCATCCAGTGTCCTTTTCAGACCTTCAGAATATTGCTTTCAAATGCCCACCAAAGATCATCCTGTCTCCAGAAATGATCAAATATGTCTCAAGTTACTGTGCTGTGGTTTTACATTAGGAGGGGGATATCAGCCGACAGTTTATATAATTTGCACTTGAGAGAGAGTGATTTTTTTTTATTCTTTGTCTACTCAGCCATCCTATATCTTTGAAAAACATAAAGTTCTTAGTGCTATTTCTTCAAATACTCATCCTTGAAATTCTAACACCAGGGGATTCAGATATAGTTCTAAGGTAATGCCCTGTGTATTCTATTTAGACCTGAGATCTTTCATCTTTCGCTGATATAAGCTACCAAAGATAAAAATAGGTCATTTAGGTAGAGAATCTCAGAAGTATGCAAGACAGAGGTGTAAAATCATGAGATATGAGACAAAAGGCAAAGAAATTTGACTAAGAAATTTCTTGGATAATCTTTTAACTTGATACTGTCTGTTATCCATGGTATATTCTTTGATAATAAAGAAAGTTCTGATTTATTTAATTATAGTACCCAAATACAGGTTAATCAGTGACTATGATATATAAATTTAATAGAGAATATATATAAATTTGATAAAGAATGAAATGACCTACTTCTGGGCATGCTGAGGGCATTTAATTTTTCATGAGTGCTCCCCACATGATTCTGTCTTCACAGTGTCCTAGTCTTTCCTGTGTGTCGCTCCTTTGATGATATAAACGCAAGTAAAATGTGATATAATAAACATCACGATGGAAACAATCACGGGGTGGAAACACAACTTCAATTTGCTTATCCCAAAACAGAAGTTTTCCTGTAGTGTAGAACTGCATTACCATATAGTGCTCTGATGTCTTCCAATGTTGGAATTATTATACATATTTCCACTTGCTTTGGCATAAAAAAATATGTTTTTATATTAACAGCCCAAGGAAAGGGAAAAATGGCACTCCAATCTACCTCAGACTGTAAGACTATATTGACAAAGCTTACTTGGAATGTCAGGATCTTCAGACTGACAATTAAGTATGTTTTTACCTCTGACATTTCCATCACCTAAATTTCCTTTCACCTCTGATCCTAGTAGATAATGGCACCTAAAGAATGTGCTAGAGGGGCGCCTGGGTGGCTCAGTCGGTTAAACGTCCAACTTCAGCTCAGGTCATGATCTCTCAGTTCACGAGTTCAAAACCCGCGTCGGGCCCCGCGTCAGGCCCTGTGCTGACAGCTCAGAGCCTAAAGCCTGCTTCAGATTCTGTGTCTCCCTCTCTTTGCTC
The DNA here is from genome assembly GCF_014898765.1 of Herpailurus yagouaroundi. NCBI lineage: Eukaryota > Metazoa > Chordata > Mammalia > Carnivora > Felidae > Herpailurus > Herpailurus yagouaroundi. Next base: position 19,266,250 of record NW_024412396.1, on the reverse strand, counting down.
CCTAGTCACTCACACTCTGTCCCTCTCAAAAATAAATAAACATTAAAAAATTTAAAAAAAGAATGTGATAAATATTGTCAAGGTGGCAGTTTTTATCATAACTCCAGTTATCTGTAAGGAATTTCTCAACACAGTATCCAGAATTAGACATTATTAGTCTGTATTTGTTTAGTCCTCACACATTTTTCTATTTCAATTTCACCTAAAGAATAATATTTTTTCTTCACACCAATCTTATGAGGTAAGTGGGGTAAGTTTTAATATGATTGTTTCATAAATGAAAAAAGTACTGAGAAGTTTACATGATATTCTCAAAGTCATACAAGTTAGTTTCAGAGGCAAAGACAAAAACCAGATGTCCTGTTCCTAGGAGAGTTCCCTTTTTAAGGCTATCCACTCCAACTCAGCAGAAAAAAAAAGAAGTAGATCTGGATTCATGACCTTCTCTTTGCTCAATTAGTAACACTGTAGGAAAAAAAATAATACTGAATCTTATCATTTGCTAAGGGAACAAGAGGCAAATTATTCCCTATGTCTGTGATTTCCAAATTAGGCTATGACATGGTCTATAAAAAATATTAACCAGACCATCCATCCTTTGAGGGCGAAGGCAGTATTATCTACTTTGCGTTCCCAATGCCTAATAAAATACTAGTCATAAGAGGAAAAGAATGGATTCCTGCTATTGATGAGCAGTTCATGAGCTCTGTCTCTGGGAAAAAAAAAAAATTATCTTAGAATTTCAACAGAGGCAGGGCACGTGGGTGGCTCAGTCAAATAAGCACCCGACTCTTGGTTTTGGCTCAGGTCATGATCTCACGGTTCATGAGATTGAGCCCCACGCCGTGCCCTAGTGCAGACAGCACAGAGTCTGCTCGGGATTCTCTCTGTCTCTCTCTGACCCTCCCCTGCTCATGTGTGTTCTTGCTCTTTCTCTCTCTCTCAAAAATAAACTTTAAAAAATTTTTAAAAATTGTTAGAATTTTGATAGAGGGAAAATGGTACTAGGAGTCAGAATAATACTAAGATACTAAAATATTAGGAATCCATTTCTGTCACTTTTCAAGTATGTTTTATTGAGCAAATTTCCTATCTGTACTGTAACGACAATTATACCAACCTTTTCTACCTCACGGTATTTCTGTAAGGATTAAATAAAATGACATGAGAAAAATGTTTTCTATCAAATGCAAAGAGACACACAAATATAAATTAATATCATTCTTTCTGTATTATAAGTACCACATCTAATGTATTTCCAGAAACATAATTAAAGGCCCTGATAAAAATATTTAATGTATGTTAACATATTTCATTATCATTACTTCTAAGCTTTACACAATTTAAATTTGCTTCTGTTGCCTATAATTTAGCTTGTGTTCTAACAATACATATCTCATATAATTAGGTTATATTAATTTTAAAACTGACTTCCAAAAATTAGGATTGCTTAGAATTACTTTTTTTAAGGACTAGGATCTTTTCCTCAAAGAATATAAATTTTAGTGAGTACTGATATTCAACACTAGAAGAACTGCAAACTAGAAGTTAGCAAGTCAGATATTTTTCAATGCTTTTTTTTTCTTTTCATTTAGCAAGAGAAAGCAATTAGAATATTATACGAAATGTTGGAACTTTATTTTTTCTTCCCTAAATGGGTAGTGAGCCGCCTTACAGTAACTTCTGAGGACAGCAGGCCCTGACAGTGTGGAGTTGCTACAAAAAACCCCGCTGAATTCGAAGGAAAATGCAACAGCTCTTGGTAGAACCATCCTGAATCTTAAATGCCCTACCATTTTAATTAGGAGAAACAACTGATACCTAGTGTAACAAGAATATATATTAGCATCAATAAATTCCTCACTAGTAACAGCAGAAATCCCAGAGGTCCAAAGTCCTCAGGGTTGCATCATGTCTGTGAGATGAATAAAGAATCCAGGGTCTCATGACCCATGTAGATGGACTCATCTCATATGATAGCATCTATTCAGAATGTCAGAACTCCTCATAGGTGAAGCCACAGGGCCACAGCCAAGTGGGTTTGGTGTTGATGGGAGAGGCATAAATAAATCTGGGAATAAGGGAAGGTCTTAATCTTAAATCTCTTATATCCAAGGGAGTAAACAGAGAACGGAATCTGTTTCATGCAAAACCTGGAAAGATTCCCTAAGGAAAATTTAAACTTGAGAAAGAAACCTTCCTAGGTACCCACAGTGTAGCCCAGGGGCACAGAAGAACTGTTCAAGGCTCTGAAATGACTTGATCAGGTTCCTGCCACAAGGTTTTAAAGACTTCCTTGAAATTGTGAAGAACGTCATCATATCGCAGGTTCTTAATTAAAAAAAGCAAGTCAAGCAGCTCTTAATACTTTTGATCCTGCCCTTCGACATATACTGCAATTTTCACTTATCCCTAAGCAACCCTATATTTATCTAACAACGCTAAATGAAATGTAAAAAGCTCAGAACAAAAAAATAAAATAAAATAAAATAAATACCCCGGAAGGCCTGGCCCTTGACTGAGATAAACCCCAAAACTGGGTAAATAGAATAATCCTAGTTCTGACTATTGTGCTGGGATAGCAGGCTAAGGGTAGGGTGTACAAATTCAGAATGGAATTCTTTAAGAGTTAGAGATGACTCTGGACAGACTCTGGATCTAATCACAGCACCTTGGCTTATGCCTAGAAAGGAAGAAAGTAGCTTCAGAAAAAGAAATAAAAATCCCGTCCTCTTCCTTACCTCAATTCTGGTAGTTTCAAAGTGTCGTGTAATTAAATCAAAACAAAACAATATGCCTGAGCACAACATGCTGAAAACTAAATAATTCCACCATCATAAAATGATGGAAGTACAAGAAGAGAGTAATTCTCGCTAATTAAAATCATAGACTAAAGGAGCCTGATTGACAAGGAACACCTCCCACTGAAGACCATTGCCTGAGCACCTTTTTTCTATCTGACCTAAACAATGGAACTGGTACTGAGGGGCCCAAAGGCCACAGCAAATGCCCATAGTCAGTAAGAGTGTGGGAGATCCATGAAACAAATTCCCTTCTATGAGCTTGAGATCAAAAGACAGTTTATTAATAACTCTTACTGTGATCTCACAGAAGAAAATGTATTAAAACAAAATTCCTGAATTCTAATGAAAGTAAACTGGAATTCACTGAGATCACTGAGCCAGATGCTTATTTCCATTTCTGATACAAACTCCACAATGCAGGTCCTTATTGCCTCCCACCCAGAATGCTTTCGCTGTCTTTTAACCAGTTTCTTTACACCCAGTATTTCTCTAACTCATCAGATGAACCATTTTCTGATTATACTCACAAGGAAGTTCCAACTGTGTAATTCCCCAATTCATTAAACTTCAATGGCTCCCAATTTCCATCAAAATTTCATATGAATTCCCTACCTCTAAAATATTTTCAGGCATTTTCTTCCATTGCTATCCTATTTATACCCTATAACTCCAGGAATATTTAGACTAGTCATTCCTAAATATGACTTGTTCATCCTCCTTTTGTTTTCTTCACACAGTCCTCTTGTTCTAAAATTCCTACTCTGGGGGCACCTGACTGGCTCACTTGGTAGAGTGGGTGACTCACTCTTGACCTTGCGGTTGTGAGTTTAAGCCCCATATTGAGTGGAGAGATTACTTAAAAATAAAATCTTTAAAAATAAAATAAAATGCCTACTCTCTCACTTCAAACCACTCAAATCCTACCAGTTCTTCAAGAACCATATCAGATACATCCTTCTTCCTGATATTTTCTGGGTTCCTAACTAGATCTTATAAGATATACTTATAAGATATACTTTTATAGATCTTATAAGATATAAGTATTTTCTGTCATAAAACCTCATAATCCCATGGTCTCCTATTGCACCATTCATATTCTGCTTTGATTAGATTCATTTGTGAGGTTGTCATATTTCCCCAAAATATAACTATTTTATTTAAAACAAAAATTACAACTTCCTTATCTTTTAATCACTCACATTATAGTACATAGTACATTATGATACTCGGGAAAATCTGTTAAATCATTATATTTACTTGAAGAATAAGGCATTTCAACTTAACTTTCTACTGCAGGTATTAACTTTTAAAACTGAACTCAAAATCTTGACATATGAATACTTGGGTTTTTTGACTTGTAAAGTTTCAGATATATTGTATATAGAGAGTCCTGTGAATATACAAGCTTTGTACCTGTCCTTTAAAATAATTTATAACAATTAAGACAGTTTTCAAAAATATCATGGTACAGTTTAAATGTTCTTTTTTGAAGGCTATATCTGAGTCAGTGTTCAGAATCCAATATTACAAAATACCATTTACTGCAAAGTAATGGGTTCTAGTTTCATCACAAAACAAAAATAATGCTTTTCTTAGTCCTAAAATCAAAAATATTAACATGCTGTCCTTTTATACTCGTCATCTGGGAACAATTTGTAACCACTGGTGAACTGTTTCCTAGAGGGACTATAGTAATGCAATTCCTAAATTATATACCATGTTGAAGAATAACCCAGAGGAACTTTAATCCACTATATGTAGAAAAGTGAAAGAAGAGATCTCACTTTCAATATGTAGAATCACAACTGAAAATGACAAAAATAAAAATGGGCCCAAAAAATAGAAATAAAAAAACCAAAATGGACCCAAATCTCACAGCTTAAAGGAAATCAGATCACTTTGGTATAATTTAGGCAACAGGTCTTTAGTTATATACTGGGACATACGGTTCTTAGAGTCAGTCCACAAAATATGTTACAGTTAATCATGCCTTAGAAAAAGTTTCATATTTCAATGTCTCATGAATTATATCTATACAGTGTTTTCATGAAAAATTACAAAACTCTCCTTTGACTCCCAAATTATATTATTCTCTATTTTATTTCCCCTCTTAAAGTAGAGAACCTCTCATAACTGGCCAACAGCACTTTATGTCCTGTCTCTGTATTAAGCTATTTGCTTTAATGTCTTCTTGACCACCAGGAGACTCCATGGGGAGAAAGTGCATTAGACGAACAGGTATTTCTGGAGGATTCCATCACTGGAAGCACCTCCCAATATAGAGAGACTTTTCTGGCACTATTAAAAAATGAGTATAATCTAGAAATGTTCAAACATTTAATTTCAGGAAAGTTAGAATCATTAGCGATTCACACAGGTCTACCACTGAGTGGATGTAATGAAGCTCATTATGGTGAATGTCCTTCACACACTGAACCCAGATTTGCTTAGTTTTATTAAAAACCATTACATAGTAATCTTGAATTTACTTTAGAACAATCATTGTAATATTAAAAAATCCAGTAACATTTAAGAATAGTGAAAGCCAATGAAAATAACTGAATTTAGAGGCAAGGCAAACCAAGATAATGCAAATCATACAACAGTAATTTAGCATTTTGAAACAACATTGCAGAAGACCGCATTGGTTTTTATTTCTTCACATTCCTATCCCCAGGAAAAAATGCAATTCAGTCACATTAATTGATGCCTAACAACTGTTCATTTGGATTGCTAGATATAAGACATGGTAAAATTTATACACACATACATATTAGAAAAATAGGGTCTATATTATTATCTTAGGGGTGCACATAACTACTTGATCTAAATACTTTTCCTTTTATGACATAAAAAAATCCTTAACTATAGAGGGCAACATTTACAAAAACTGCAGAGAACATTTTGCCTGCTGTTTTTTAAACATCTATATGTATAAAGGAATATCTTAACTTATACTCATGACATTGCACACATAATGTCATACTTGCAACGTTTTTTATGGAATCATACCTGATCCTAAAACCTGAACGCACAATGAACTAAAATGGACGTCAGGTGTGGTTGCAACAAACGTCAGTGGAATTTTTCACCAAGGAGCAGTAGCCCACAGTAAAGCAGTATCTAAAAGTGGTCCTTCATTGATTATTTTTAATTATTCAAATCTATTTAAAAGTACTCACGAAAGCATTTTAAAAGAAAATCAATATATGTTAAATATTTTTAAACATTTAAAGAGAAAATAAATTCCATCCTCCAAAGTAATATGAGAGCCTGTTAGCAAGGCATGACATTGGGATATTTTAAAAATTGAAAAATTAAACAAAGTTCTTAGTTGAAATTCATTTTCATAGCAATTAATTAGAAACAGATCACAGCTGTATTACTTTATATATATTATGGTATTGTATCCTTTGTCTTATCTATTGAGTAATTAAATCCAAAAATCTACATAATATGAACATGATAATAACAGTGACCATTTTGTTGTACTCTATTGTTTCAGGAATTGTGTCTAACCCATTTTGTTAGCCATTTGCATCCTGAAAACCAGTCTGAAACCTTGGGATTATTAGTTTCAGTGTATAGATAAGACAATGAAGTTCAGAGAGGCTAAATTATTTGCCCAAGGTGGTAGAATCGGAAACCAAGTCTAAGTATAAATCCCATACTTTGTCAATTATTGTAAGATTTACAAGTCCAGTAAAGTGGGTTTAAAAATCATGACTTTCACATTTAACACTTATTAGATTACAAAAGCGATATCCTTATTTATCTAAATATAGGAATTTAAAAATAAGTAAAGGAAAATCAATATTCTTAAAAGGGATGCAGGTAAACATAAATAAGAGAAAAAATTATCTATTTTTCTACCACTATTAACAATGTGGCATATTTATTCCTAGCTGTTTTTTTTTCCTTCTCTAAGAATACAAGAAGATAGATACATAGAAAATTTTCTTATAATTCAACCTGTCTTCCAAGCACCTCATATATAAAAATGTAACAATAATATTGAATACCTACTCTCCATCAGGTTGTTATAAGGTTTAAATAGAAATAATGGAAGTCAATAGCTTAGTAAACAACCTTGCACAAGATACTACTGTTAAAAATAAGTAACAGCCGCTTTGAAGAAAGAGTCTACAAAATGGTGCTGATATTTTGTGTGCGATTTCTTACCCTCCTTTCAAACATACTTCCTTAATTCACAAAACCAGCCCTTAATGTGGTTACTTCCTACACCAAATCCGGGTTCAATCCACCATCAAATCTTGACCCACGTAGCCTTTTGCGCTCCCTTGTGTTCCCTCTGTGACCTTGTAGTCTATTTCAAAGGCAGCAACCAGAGTGATCCTTTTTAATAATGAGTTCATGTTAAGTCTCCACTCAAAACCCTCCTTGGATTACTATCTTTCATGTTAAAAGTCAAAATCCTTGTGCTGGCTCATAGCACTTACTAACCCCTTTGGTGACTCTCTTGCTCACTTACTCATCTTTAGCCACCAGTGCCTGATGGCTATTTTGTAAACACAGCAAGCTGGCTGCTGCCAGAGAGGTCTTGAATTCACTCTCCTGCTTCATTCTCAGGACTTCTAGATATCTCTGTGACTTAGTCCCCTGCTCATTTAGGTCTCTCTGAAAATGTCCCGTCATAAGAGAGGACATATGCCTGATCACCCTTAATAATATATAAGGCCTCCACCTCTGATTACACATTCTCATGGCACTTCTAATATTTTCCTTCATAGTACTTATCAGCACTTAATATTTTATATTTTTATTTCCTAATTTATTTATTGCCTAACACCTTGGCCTAATAAAAATAACTCATTATAATAAAGCTCTTAACTGTCTCATTCATTGCACCCTTGGTTAATGCCTGACAGATAAGTATGTGTTGAATAAACAAATCAGGAGAGGCTTCTTAAAGACAGATTTCTGAAATAGGTTCTGAATAATCAGTTGAATTTGAACAGTCAGAAATGATACAAAAGCAGGTATTACAGGAAGAAGCCCAAAGAAATATAAGGAGTGAAATAAAAGACAGTAGAGTCTGTGAAAACCAAATAATTCAGTTTTATTGCTATATGTAGTGTGAACAGAGGAGTAGTCATAGTTGAGACTAGAAACTGGATCTTACTAGGGTTTGGAGGGTCATGAATGTCAGAGAACAAGTTTGAATTTAATTTCATAAGCAATGGGAAACATCTGGAGGTTTTTGACTAGGGAAATTACATGAGTGAAGCACTTTAGGAAGATTTATCTTGCAGGACTAGAAGTATAGATTAAAAGAGGGAAGAGTATAAGTAGAGAGTTCAGAACTTTACATAAGCCACTGCAACCTAATTCACCCTAACATTTAATAAGTCAGAAGAGACAATCAGATTTTAATTTGGAAGTCTTCCATTTAAGGTCAATAAATTAAGAATAAAAGATGTAAACAAAATGGTAAAGAACTAACACAAATATCAAAGGAAAAAATACTAAGAATACAAAATATATCTAATTGATATAAAGGACTTTTTTAAATGATCAAAGAAGATGAGAGTAGACAAATTCATGTCCAGTGATTAAAGCAATCATATGTCTTATATGATTAAATTATTCCACTGTAAAAGAGAATTATGTTTACACTAATGTCCTCTCAAAAGTATCTGATGCAAAATAGTAATGCTGCTGAAGAAATGAGAATCTTCTCACTATTTCATTATTGTACATCTGAATTGCAGCAAGTAAATGATAACTATACCATATGTACTATATTATCATATAGCATATGTATATATATATATATGAAATTATACTGCACTATAATGTACAACATGGAATTAGAATTTCTGTATTCTGAGAAAATAGTATGGATTCAAACAAATGGGAAGATTATAATCCAAGAAAGAGAGCTGTTCTAAAGTCATGCATTCCTCAAAAAGAGCCTTCAGAAATTCCTGAAAAGGATCAATAATTCAAATTATAACTTTGAAATGATAAACATTTACAGTATCTTCTAAGTTTACATGCTCTAACAGCCAATTCAGAACAATAATTAAATACCTGAAAGAAGTCATTGCTTTAAACTGGTTCAACACAGAGGAAATTTTTTCTTTAATTTTAATGGGGATGTGTACAAAGGTCCTTCTTAGTTTTTCCCAGTATTTTTTTTTCTGAGAAAAGGTCTTCAAGTATTATTTGACAGCAAATCCTTAGCTTGGTATCAACCAGCTTGGGAGAATTTTTGAGAAAATCATTGCCTGTATTTTCTGTCACCATTACGGCCTTACCCATAAATGAGTGATTCATTTCAATAATTCAATTGAATAATTTCAAACACTATTCTAGGCATTTGGATAAAAAGAAAATTTTAAATATGTTAAGTATACCATGCCCTCAAATACATCAGAGTCTGTCTAAGAAAATGTGGAGAGAAAGATAAGAAAACAATTTAAATAGAATGTGTAAGTGCTGTGATGTAAAAAAAAAATGCTCTGATACAGAATGGCCATGACATTACATTTGCATGGAAACACAGAGAACCACCTGAAGCCTCTCCAGGATATATGCTATGAGGGCAGGATGGAAACAAGGATGTGTGACAACAACCTCAACTCTGAGGCATCAGAAAAGCCTTCCCAAAAGAACATTTTGGAAATCCTGTTGAATAAATAATTTGAGGACGATGAGAAAATGATACTCATTTTTTTGTCTGTGAAACAAACAAAAGGAAGAGAAAACAGAGTAGAATCAAAGACAGAAACATAAAATAGCTAAGTATGTTTAGAGAACTGCAAATACTTTAGTAATGCTTGGACAAGATTTTGTACCCACTATACTGACTAACCAATTAGAAAATTCCATCCAGAGAAGTAAAATGTAAATAATGTATAGGAACCTTTGAACACCTGGTTATGTTGAAGAAAATGAGTTGAAGTAAAAAAAAAATGTAATTATTTTAACAAGTAAGTAAGTGTGAATTCTTTCAAGGCCATAAAACAGCATGGACGTGGAACCCACAAGTAAGTGAGCCCAAAGTTGATTGACTGAACAGTAAATTTCAGGCTCCAGTTGTTGGATAATTTATCTGATAGTATAATATAAGAAACAACCATAAATGCAAATCAAACATAATATGGTTTTGATTAACAGGAAATACTCTTCAAACAAATTTTTAAGCCAGCACTTGAGCCAGAGCATTATCTAAATTAGAAAGTTATCTAATAACTTTATCTAATATCTAATAAATTATCTAAAATAGAAAGAAAAGCAGGTTACTTCGGATTCTATGCCTCTCTCTCTCTCTCCCTCTCTGTCTCTCCCCGACTCATGCTCTGTCTCTCTCTCTCAAAAATAAATAAAAACTTTTAAAATTTTTAAAAAAAGACATAAAATCAGAAAAACCCTCAAACTTCATAAATAACCAAGGAAACGTATTTTTGTGTGTGTGTGAATAAAGAGATACATGATATTATACACGCATACGTATATAATCTGCAATACTGTTTTTTTAAAAAAACAGCAGGTGACGAATCTAGCCTAACATGTGAATTTTAATAGTTTGCAGATTAAATGAGAATTTACAGGGGACAGAACAGCAGTCCAGACAGAACAAGATAGCCCAGCATGCACCATGATTCATCAGCGTGCAGCATGGTCTCACACAGAAGGTGAGCCTGACGGATGGGATCCCACCTTGTCCACTCCCAGAGCACACTGGGAGTCAGAAGTCTCCACTCATGCAAAGCAACTCTATCTCTTTAATGCCAGCACCAGTTATCAGACACTTAATTGATGCTAAACAGAATGAATCCATGAATTCCCAAGTGTCTTTCTCCCTGCTACTATGTCCATTCCACAAGGGCAACAATCATATCTCTCTTGCCTACTGTTGGATCTCTAGATCTTACCACTATTTCTGGTATAAATGGAATGTTATCAATAAATATTTGTTGAATAAACAAATCAGTAAGTTAAAGATACAGCACCCAACTACAGAAAAAGAGAACCGGCTTAGAACTGTTTTCTTTTATCTATTCTGATAAATGGTTTCACTGACACTTAGTGAGAAAAAAGTAAATATTCTTTAGGAGAATTGAGGTATAAAAGGAGCTTAAAATATAGTCAACATTCAAGAACTCAGAATTGAGAGGCCAGATAAGCTTCACTCTGGACAGAACAGTCTCTGCACAGCGCATAGACCTTCTGTGCAATAAAATATTAAGTCAGCAATCTTGAAATAAGTTATCAGTCAAATGTCATTAAATCTTAGAATGCTAAATACTGAGAAAATATTAATTTTCTTATCTGTAATAAATAAAATCAATTCCTAATATACAGCAATCACAATCATCAATTGAATACATGGAATCTTTAAGTATATTTCATTGTCTCTCTCTAAACAGGGGGAAAATATATGTAATTTCAAATGATATACAAAGTGGCTAAAGTGTTCTTTCCTCTAGTCACTGAAATTTCCAGATTGTTTCAAGCAGCAAAAAGTATTGCTATAAACAATATTCACTACTGAACTATTCACTTATAGAACTCACCCCATTCAAATCTCTTTCCACTTACTACCATTATAGACAGATGGTTGGATAGATCAATATAGAGAAAGCTACATCTTTGACCACGTTGCCAATTTCTTTATCATTACTTTTTCCTTAAAAACATATTGCATATCTATAGTAAACTGCAATTTCATTTATAAAAATTAGTACTTTGTGAACTCAATGAAATGATGTGGAGTAACTACTAGAATCAAATGCCTAGGCAAATGAGGATCTCACAAAACAAAACTGCATTAATGAAAAAATATGTCTACAAGAATGTGTCAAAAGAAATCGGTTTACTTATCTGAAAGATTAAAAAAGGCCTTTGGGAAAATTAATTCTTTGAAAAAGCTCTAGTTTGTTTTCGGTGTACTTATTTTCTTTTTTGTGTTTTTTCTCCCCCCAAAAATTAGCCTCCTGAGAGGGGGAAATAGGGAACAATTGCTAATAGATGTAGAGTTTCTTTGGGGAGAGAATAAAAAAAAAATTTTGGAATTAGGAGTGACTGGGTAGCTCAGTCAGTTAAGTGTCGACTCTTGATTTGGGTTCAGGTCATGATCTCACGGGTTTTGGTTTGTGAGTTCGAGCCCCCCCCCCCCATTGGGCTCTGCCCTGACAGTGTGGAACCTGCGTAGGATTCTTTCTCCCTGTCTCTCTGTCTCCCTCTCTCTCTCTCCCTCTTTCTCTAAAAAATAAATAAATAAACTTTAAAAAAAGTTCTGGAATTAGATAGTGGTAATGGTTGCACAACCTTGTGATTATATTAAAACCCACTAAATTCTACACTTCAAAAGGGTGACTTAAATGGTATGTTAATTGCATATATCTCAATAAAAATGTGGAAAATAAATTTCAAGAAATATACTCCCTTAGAATTCAGCTGTGAAAGTTAAATGTGGAGTAAAAACTAACCTTTTATACAAAGGTTAGTTTTGTACAAAATTTAAATAATACTTTTAATCTTTGTTAATGTGGAATTTAGTGGTATTTTTTCCTCCAATTTTCTAGACTGGTCTAGCAGGACCTCACATATATTTGTGTTTTGTTTTATTTAGTCTGTTAATATGTTGAAGAATATTAGAAAACATAATTTTATCTTCAATTTACATTAAGATTCTAGAAAAAAAGCTAATTACTTTTTTGATTTAATGATCCAATCTTTAATCTATATGGCAAACATTGTGCTGGGGTCTGATGCAAATAAAATCCAGAATGAAACATCCTTTATCATGGAAGTCAAATTTTCCTATTACTTTATTTTTTTTAATTTCAATTGCTTATTTAAGTTCTAGTTGGTTAACATACATTGTAAAATCGATTCAGGTATGGAATTTAGTGATTCCATACTAATTAGTGATTAGTGATTCACTTACATATAACACCCAGTGTTCATTACAAGTCACCTCTTTAATACCTATCATCCATTTAGCCCATCCCCCGCCCACCTCCTTTCCAACAACCCTCAGTTTGTTCTCTATAGTTCAGTCTCTTGTGCTTTGCTTCCCTACCTTTTTCCCCTCCTTTCACTATGCTCATCTGTTTTGTTTCTTAAATTCCCCACCTGAGTGAAATCATATGGTATTTGTCTTTCTCTTATTACTTCAGATTAAATTAAATGTTTAAGTTTTAGAGATACTTTTCCTTTAAAAATTTGCAATATAAGACTGAGCAGAAACTCTAAAGCAATTGAACATTTGGTATTTCATATTGTTAAGGAAATCCACTCTAAGAGGCAGACATATAGTTTGTTTTAAACAGTACAAACAATATTGTAGATAAGCTTGGCTGCTAAATCTCTGCAATTTATCTATAAAAATAAATTTGCAAATATCATTCACATTTTTGTTGACTTATGTAATATTATACCATCGAGCATATAATAGCCTTTAATTATTTAGAAGATTCATTTTTAATTTTATTTGATCTATAACAATAATGGTCATTTAAACCTTATATTTAAGCTTTTTATTATTACAAATTATAGCATGTAAAAGTACAAAAGTTTCAAACTCTCTATAAGGATAAAATCGAAAATCATTTGACCCTCCCCACCCAGAGGAAACCACCATCTACTTTTTTGTGGGTATGTACCCTTCCAAAGAATGCTAATTCATAAATATGAATTTATGTGTATCTGCATGTGTGTGTGTATTAATTTTTATGCAAAGAGGATAACATTATAGCCACCATAACTTCTATTCTTATGTAACCATCTATTTTGGACAGCTTTATCAACAAATATAGATCTATTTCAGTTACTTAAAGAACAGTACAATATTCCGTTAAGAAACCTGCCTGTTATTGGTGAATACTCAGTCTGTACAATGTTTTGTAAAATATGTTTTTGCTGTTACAAACACTACTGCAATAAACTTTCTTGTAATGTACATTTAACCTAAGTAGCTGTTTCTGTGAGATAAATTTCAAAGCCACACTGTGATCCTATCCTTTAACAACTCTGAAGTACTCTGTAATGAAAAGCACTCTACAGTTGTACTCTCCTCTCTGACTCATTAATGTATCTCTAAATATCCATCACTTAATCATGATGAAGATAATACAGTAATCTATATCTTAGGAAAATATGAAGGCAAATACTAGCAAAAAGTATATCCTGAGAGTTGCTTCATTAAAAATTAAACTGGCAACTGATTAAGCTGTAATTAAGATATTTTATCTGGAATTAATCAATTTTTGGAACTAAGACAAAGAAAAAAGGAAGAAGGAATCAGGAGGGACGTTCTTCACTGATTCAAACAAAAGACAAAAGAATGGAATACAGAAAATTACGTTTTTGTGTATGTGTGAACTGTGAGAGAACCCAATATAAAAATGTATCATGATTCAATCATTTGTTCCTTGTTTTTGCTTTTTCCTTTAGTTAGACTCTATATTCCAATTAAGGTTCCCAGCAGCGTTGTAGAGTAACAGTATTTCATAATTCAACCAGTGCTTCTTCAAAATGTCACTTTAGTCTGTCACTGGTTACACTTCAAAAAGCTCAGGGTTACCTCAATTAAAAGTGAATCTCTCAGCACTCTGCAAATTTCATGAGGAACCATACAATGAGTGTTCGACTCATATTGTAAAAGACAGGGAAGAGAGTGCTATTTTTATATCTCTTGCTATATTCTATTTTTGCTGATAACCTTCCAGCTCAATGTTTTTCCTGTCTGTAGAATCATCTTAAGAGGTTGCAAATGATATCATATTATATTACATCTTCTTTGTTCACAATTTGCAACAATCTATTGTTGATTTTAATTAAAGAATAGCAATGATACTTCCACAAAAAGACTAAGTGCAGGAAAACTAACCAGTCGTTCACACTGCAGTCCACACCGACCGATTAAAAGTGCAGTGTCTTGGGGACGCCTGGGTGGCTCAGTCAGTTGAGCGTCTGACTTCAGCTCAGGTCATGATCTCAAGGTCTGTGAGTTCAAGGCCCGTGTCAGGCTCTGTGCTGACAGCTTGGAGCCTGCCCTCTCTCTCTGCCCCTCCCCCACTCATGCTCTCTCTCTCTCTCTCTCTCTCTCTCTCTTTCTCTCTCTGTCTCTCTCTCTGTCAAAAATAAATAAACATTAAAAAAAAGTGCAGTGTCTTTGACTATACTTTAAAAGATATACAAAATATGTGTTTTTTTTTTTTGAGGTCCACTCAAAATATGCCACTTCAGCATATGGACTATTTTGAGTTGAAAGCAGACTCTGAGGACTCAAGAGAAACCTTTGTCCATCCTTAACTACAGAGAAGAATCTAAAATTGGGCGTCTTTCTCAGAACAATTGTTATTACCAAAGATAATTTTTATCTGAGTGACCCATCTGTATGGCAGGGAAAACAGATCTAATTACCAAACATCCACTCCTCTTACGAGTGCCCTGTGAGCTGCATTCCTTCCCTTTGAGGTTCCAGACTCCTACCCCTTCTCCTTTGTTCAGAATGACATATATACCTCGTTTTGCCTCACTGTCTTTGGAATTTCCACGTCTATTTAGATTCCTGGTATATACGATATTAAATCTTATTTTCTCCTGTTAATCTGTCTCATGTCAGTTTGATTTTCAGTTCAGCTAGAAAGATTTAGAAGAGGACAGGAAATCCTTGCTCCCCAACAAAATTATTTCAAACCTTGGATAGCTGAAGCTCAAGGTATTTGATATTAAAATACCACATATATAGTGGCCAGGAAACATTTTCTTTTTGGTAATTCAGGAACTTAACTGCTGCATCTGTAATTGATTAAACTAGTCACACTACACTAGAGGAAACAGGAACATTGGCTAACCACACTACATTATTTTCTTCCCAGACTGCCACCAGCTTCTTCTCAATGAAGAATGCAGAGTTGTGATTTCACTATAATTAGTAAATTTTAGGGTACGCTGGCCAAAAACTGACTATGAAAAGGATGTTTCTATCTCCACTATATTGAAATAAACTAAAATGAAGGCAAATATCCAACTCCTAAAGAATGGATGATACCTTAAGAAGCCTCGAGCAATGAAAATCTAATAGAAACATGAGTTGAGGGGCGCCTGGGTGGCTGGGTTGGTTAAGCGTTCAACTTCAACTCAGGTCATGATCTCACAGTTCGTGGGTTCGAGTCCCGCATCTGGCTCTGTGCTGACAGCTCAGAGCCTGGAGCCTGCTTTGGATCTGTGTTTCCTTCTCTCTCTGCCCCTCCCCTGCTCACGCTTGGTGTCTCTCCCTCTCTCTCTCTCTCTCTCTCTCTCTCTCTCTCTCTCTCAAAAGTAAATAAGATTTTAAAAAATTAAAAAAAAGAAGAAAAAAGAAACACCAGTTGATATCGGGGGTACCTAGCTGGCTCAGTCAGTGGAGCATGTGACTTTTGATCTCAGGGATGTGAGTTCCAGTCCCACATTGGGCATGGAGATCACTTAAAAATAAAATCTTTAAAAAAAAAAAAAAGAAATATAAGTAGATATTGCCTACAGTTGTCAATTAAGGCTAGCGAGTCAGAGCTACACTTTTTCTTTATGACTTTTTAAACAGAGACACTGAAAACTGATTATTAAAACCATTTAATAGTGGGTCCATACACCAGTAACTGTATTATAGTAGAGTTCCCTAAAAAACACGGGTGTGTTTGATTACTTTTCTGATGTGCCACTTAATAGGAACTCAAACACACAGCCATTTTTTAAATCCGCACAGGTATGAATTTTAGCCATTTTATTTGTCAAATGGAAGTCTCTTTCCTTAATAACTGTAGGAACGCTGTGGTCCTGAGGGAACAGCAATGAGCCTTTAGGGAGATGGAAGGCTGAGCTTTAACAGCTGAGCTGACCCTATGCTGAGACAGCGGCTCTCAAACTGACCCTGCTCACCCCTTGCCAAGGGTTTCTTACTTCCTTCTTTTGGCTGAAAGCTTACCAAAAAGACAGTACAAAATGATGGCTTATCCCAGCTAAAACCCAGTTCATTATTATTGCCTATAACATTTAAATTAAATTATAGTAGAAAGTTAGAAAAGAGGTTCATCAGAAAATACAGACTTCTTATCAAAACAACAACAACAACAAAAACCAGTATGACTTTAAGAAATGAGTAAGCCACAATGGAGAATGCTACACTTCAGAAGGCTGAAAAACAGTGAGAACAAATGCAAAAGCTGCAATATGGCAGCATTTGTATGATCTCTGTTTTACCAAGAGAAAAAAAAAAGAAGCTACGTGCTACTTTTAAAAAGTATTATTTAAATTCAGTCATTGTCACTTTCTTATAATTTTACTGCACATTATTTAAAAGTGAATAAAAGATGATTATTTTTCCACAATCATTTAGCCTAGAATTTATTCACAATCTTCCTTTAAAGTGTGATAATTGCTAGCAGTACAATATATAGTATGCCTATTAATAATGATTTAGTTTTGATAAAATAAACAAGCTCTGTGTGTGTGTGTGTGTGTGTGTGTGTGTGTGTGTATGAATACCCTCTTACTCTTTTATTATAATAAAATGAAGCCTGCCTTACATAAATATTACAGGTGTTATTCAATTCTCTATGATGAACAGATGGATGTAATTTCCTTTGTAGCTAAATTCTATTAAAGCCATTCATTTTATCATTTTTTATTTATTTTTTAAAGATTTTATTTCTAAGTAATGGCTACATCTGACATTGGGGCTGGAACCCACAACCCCAAGATCAAGCATTGCATGCTCCACCAACTGAGCTAGCCAGCTGCCTCTAGAGACATTCATTTTAAAGATTTTACAGTCAGACTATGGCTTGACTACTTTCAATTTGTTTCCCCAAAACAACGAAACTTGCTAAGAAATCTTAAAGCAGTGGAGAATTTGACACCCCAAAATATGCCTTTTTGGCATAAACATTAATTTAGGTTGACTACTTTTAAGAAATAGCAGACATAGGAAAGGCTCTAAAAACCAAGTAGAAGTTACCCTTTTGTAACAGACATTCACATTTATAAAAGAAGTCTCCACTTGTAAGGGTGTCTTTCTCTCTGTACTAGGAAGAGGAGGACAACTAAACCTCTAAAAACTCTTATCCATAGCAGAGGCACAAACTGCATAACAACCATACCCATAACAATCATTACTGTGTTTGCTTGAAAATCTCCCATAACTGGCTTTCCATCCCCTCCAAAATTTTTTTTTTGTCTTTAGTTGGAGATAGTATTTTTTTAACGTTTATTTATTTTTGAGACAGAGAGAGACAGAGCATGAATGGGGGAGGGTCAGAGAGAGGGAGACACAGAATCCTAAACAGGCTCCAGGCTCTGAGCTGCCAGCACAGAGCCCGACACGGGGGCTCGAACTCACAGACCAGACCATGAGATCATGACCTGAGCCAAAGTCGGCAGTTTAACTGACTGAGCCACCCAGGCGCCCCATGGAGATAGTATTTAAGGTAATGGCTTCGGCCATTTAGGGGAGGTACTCAGTTTTCCTGGGTATCTCTACGTATACAGGAAGCATACACGTTGTTAAATTTCTGTTTTCTTCTGTTAATCTGTATTTTCATTACAAGGGGGTTTTAGGCAAGAACCTAGAAGAATAGAGGGAAAATTATGTTGGTGACCACTGAAGGAGCATGCTGAGTAAAACACCATACGCACGCTGGAGTTTGCAGATGGGATCCTGGAAGTTGATACATATCATGCTAAGAAGATAAATTCTTATGTACATCGAAACATGCAGCAGATGGAATATGTACTTGGTTATTTTAGAATTCACTAGTAGATGGGGTGCTTGGGTGGCTCAGTTGGCTAAGCATCCAACTCTTGATTTCACCTAGGGCCACAATCTCATCATTGGTGAGTTTGAGCCCCACATCCAGCTCTGTGCTGACAGTGAAGAGCCTGCTTTGGATCCTCTGTCTCCCTTTCCCCAGCTTGTGTGATCTCTCTCTCTCTCTCTCTCTCTCTCTCTCAAAAATAAATAAACATTAAAAAAAGTATTCACTAGTAGAAACTTCAAGTAATTAGCATAGCATATATTACCTACCTTATATTAAACTCTAAAATCACAGAAAGAAATAGCAAGAAGGAAATGTAAATAAAATTGATCATATTTGATATATACCAGAGAGACTTTCAAATCCATTGGACAACACCTTCATAAAAAATATTTAGGTGAATGTGACTTGCATTCCCACACACCTCCTCACAAATGTATCTCTTTTACTAAAAGTAAAAAACACTCAGTTTGACTGTATTCATCTTGTAATTATGTATTTTTTATAATTAAACAGTAATCAGAAAAGTTACGAAGCCATTATAATTATCCTGCCCCATGGCCTACACCCTGTACCTTATTATACCTATAACAGTATGTCAAATGCCTGTAGAGTAATTTGATACATAAATGAGAACATCATTAAAAAAAATGAGAGTGTATAAAGTCCCAGAATAAAGTAATTGTGCAATCTAGATGCAATTTACAGAAGAAATGAATAGTAAATATGAATCACTGAAACATAATTAGAAGGTAAAATAAAATCTTGGAGAATTGACAAACTGTCCCTCTGAACCAAACCAAGCTCAAAATGCAACTTAGAGAAACAAAGACCAATTCTCCCTTGGGCTTTAGGTGAATGGCATTATCCCTAGCATAAGAGGACAGCTCTTTCAGAGAAGCTTGTCTAATGCAGTGAAAAGTGGGTACAGCAGTAAACAGGCAAATCAAAATTAATCCCCATGTACATTCAGCCATGTTAGGAAACACCTTAGGAAAAGGAAATCTGAGGCATTTAAGGAATCAGCAAATTACTTCCAAAAGCTTAAGCACTATATTCCTCTTCAAAAATCCACGAATCCATACATGGGGGCAGCATACCTAAATCTAGTAGATATTTAACCAACCTTTGTTGAAAGGATAAAAAAGAGAGACAGGACTGTCTTCCAAAACAGGCATGATGGCTGGCTGCATCCCATCACCCCAGAGCATGTCTCAGCTATTTACTCCTACCCACAACTTAGTGGCTTAGAGTAACAATCAGTTTATTTGTTCATGATTTGTACATTATCAATTTGGGCTGGTTCTTCTGCTGGTCTTATATGGGGTCACCCGTGTGACTATAATTAGCTGGAAGCTCTACTGTGTCTGCATGCTATAAGGAGGCCTCCTTCACATGCCTTGCCACTGGTACCAGCTGTCAGCCGGGCCACTTGTCTCCAGCAGGGTAACCTGGGCTTCTTCACATGATGTTAACATTTTTTTTCCAGGAGGGCAAGAGGGATGACTGTATGATCTCTGGAGGATGCAGCTTGGAAGTTATATCCTATTACTTCTGCCACACCTATTGTTCAAAGCTAGTTGCAAGGCCAGTCCAGACGCAAGGGGAAAGGAAACATGACATGTACTCTTGATAGGGATACCTATAATGAGTTTGTGGCCATCCTGAATCCATCAGAGGAAGTAAGAAAGCAAATCACAGATGGGAACACACCACAGGGCTTAATCTAGAAATGGTCTGTTCTGCCAACAAATACATCTATACTTAAGCATCCAATTTTGGCTATCAGGCCCCTCTGTCATTGAAATAACAGCATAGAAATCCGGATTCAGGATGACACAATGAGTTTGTTATTTGACCATCTTTCCAGCCCTGTCTCAAAGGAAGGAGGTAACTAGGGGTAAAGACTGAAGCACTCATTAATGACAGCAACAGCAGCACAAAAGACATAGTAACGGGAATAAGAGGTAAGTGGAGTGCAGAGCACAATTAGACAAATACAAACATTTTAATGATGAATGATCATTAATGATCTCCAAGTTCCATCTCATCCTAACTAACATTTATAGAATTCCGATTTATTCCAATTCTTCTGTACTAGGAAAAGCGCTACAGGGAGCAATTACTTATTAATTACTTAAGACACACCAGCAAGTTCACAGTAGCTTGCAAGACCCTTATGTAGATGGAAATTAGGAGGAATTAGAAAGAGTAAATCACCCAAAATCACACAGTCTAGTTTAGCAAAAAAAATTTTAGGATATACTTATATCTCAGAGCCAGGATCAAACATTTCTCCATACAAAGAGCTACCAAATCCCCTAATGAATAACCATAAAGTCTTTCATAAACTTCCAGATATAAAATACAGTAATTCACAAAGTACCAGAAAGGAAAAGAAATTAAGAACAAGGTGCATATTCAGAGGATGGCCATCATCCTTGAAGGAGGTTAAAAACACATTTATGTAATAACAATCAACAGAAAACAGCTTTAACAGGGAGAAGAAAATGGAAACCTCCAAGGTATAGTAGATACAGCATGTTTTTTAGAATCAGAAGTATCTGGATTTGAATTTTAGCCCTATCATCTGTTAGTCATCTGATCACGGACAAGTTAACTGCCCTCAGCCTCAACCTGATCTTCAAAAAAAAAAAAGGAATACAATCATGCCCAAGCTGTAGGATTATTGCATGGGTTAGAAGAAAGTAAAAACCAATAGTATCCGGCATAGATGATATTCTAAGAAAATGTGTTTATGATCATAATCGTCATCATCTATTATATTTATTAGATAAAGATACATTATCATTTTTAAGTACTTTCCACATAAACTATATGAAGGAAAACTCATGTGCTTTCCTTAGCCGAGAGAGTCTTAGAATATTATTCATCCTCAGGTTCTTAGTTCACAAAGATATCTAACAATCTTGTCTTTTGTTAATAACTTCCTATCAGTGATTTAAAAAAGAAAACAAACCCACTGAAAAAGTTTGCTATATGAGAGCAAGGAAAAGAAAAATCATACACAGACAGGAAAGAAAAGAAACTGTGGAAAATGTCATATCCGTACAAACATCCGTGCTTTAAACATGACATGGATTGGTCCCTGAGGGCTTTCTGGCATCACTAACATATACAACAAAGACTTCAAGTCTTTCAGAAAAGGTTAACTGTATTTACAATTGATGTGTCAATTTTAATAACTATTACCATTCACATTAGAATTAAAACAACTTTTACGGGCACCTGGGTGGCTTTGTCAGTTAAGTGGCTGACCCTTGATTTCTGCTCAGGTCATGATCTCAGTTCGTGAGATCAAGCCCCACATAGGGCTCTTCGCTAAGTGTGGAGCCTGCTTGAGATTCTCTCTCTCTCCCTCTCTGCCCCTCCTCTACTCATGCTCTCTCTTTGTCTCTCAAAATAAATAAATAAATAATTTTTAAAAAGTAAAATTTCAGGGCACCTGGGTAGTTCAGTCAGTTAAGCATCTGACTTTGGCTCAGGTCATGATCTTGTGGTTCACAAGTTCAAGCCCCATGTCAGGCTCAATGTTGACAGCTCAGAGCCTGGAGCCTACTTCAGATTCTGTGTCTCCCTCTCTCTCTGCCCCTCCCCTGTTCATGTTTTCTCTCTCTCCCCCTTTCTCTCTCTCTCTCTCTCTCTCTCTCTCTCAAAAATAAAATAAAAATATTTTTAAAACTTTTTTAAAAAGCAAAATTTTAAAAGAAACATTTTTTAGGGGTGCCTGGGTGGTTCAGTGGGTTAAGCATCTGACTTTGACTCAGGTCATGATCTTATGATTTGTGAGTTTGAGCCCCATGTCAGGCTCTGTGCTGTCAGCTCAGAGCCTGGAGCCTGCTTCGGATTCTGTGTCTCCTTCTCTCTCTGCTCCTGCCCTACTCGTGCTGTGTCTCTCAAAAATAAATAAATGTTAACAAAGAAAAAGAAAAAACAAAAGAAACATTTTTAAACATGGCATCTAAAAAGAGTAACATTTCTAAATTATGGAGAATGTTGATAACCAAGACTCATCCTGTATGGATACCAGATAAAGAGAGTTTTACTGCCATTCTCTCCAGTATTCAGATTATTTTCCCCTTATTAGAAATCTGGTGACCTCATACAGAGGCTATAAAAACGGTTGGAAGTCCAATCATCAATTTTATTCAATTATGGAGAAGGTAACACAAGCTTAGTAAATATTCTAGAAATCAGTATCATCTAGGTTTAATGGTAAATTAAGAGGCAAAGATGCAAAAGTATCAAGACCGACTGAAGAATATGGTTGCCTCTCTGAGAGAATATTTGTTCCTCACTCTAGATTGCAGTTTCCCCACAGTGGGTTCTTTTCTTTCCTTTTCTTTTCTTTTTTTTTTTTTTTTTTTTTTTTTTTTTTGTTGGGTTTTTTAGCGTGCTTCCTGCATGGCTTAAACTCACAACCCCGATATCAAGGCCCGAGCTGAGATCAAGAGATGGGCCCCTGGGTGACTCAGTTGGTTGAGCGTCTGAATCTTGATCATGGCTCAGGTCATGATCCCAGGGTTGTGAAGTCAGACTCCACTCTGGATTGATGAGTTGTAGCATCTTGGAGGTCTATGTTAAGGACTCCAATGCCTTGTTCAGTCTCAAAAGGAGAGAAGGCATTGATGAAAGAGTAAATGTGACAGGAGTGCTGGATGGACAGTGACAGTATGTGCCTGCTTTCTCTGTTCCAAAAGCAAGAAAAGAATAGTTCTGCTCAACGCTACACTAGTCATGCCACATGGTTTGCTGGAGCTGGTATCACACTTCAGTGTAAAGTGAGACAAACAAACTGGAGTCCATCTAGAAAAGGGTGGTGATAAAAACTTACGATAGATAACATTTATTGAGTATAAAGTGTAAAAAGGCTTAAAATCATGACACATAGAAAACTGTCCCAAACCAGTTTAGGCCTAATTATGTTTAATCATAAGCAGAGCAATCATGGTTTGAAGATCTCAAGCAACTCAGTTTAAATATTCGAGGTACTGTCACTGGGAATTAGATTTATTATGTGCCCTTCCTTCCATATCAAAATTAATTTGAAGCCAAGGATGCCAGATATTTGGCTCAACTCCAGAAATAAATTTTATGATATGCCTATACAAAAATGGAATAATCTGGTTTAGGTGGAATGATTTTAGAATCCTTGAAGGTACTCAAGTTTTGTCAAAATGACCATTTGGCAGGGATGCTTTAGTGAAAATCTAAATTTGAATAGATGTCAGAAGAACTCAGAAGTTTTATAATGCCAGACCCATCAGGGGTTAAAATGAATTTAAATTTGAAAGTCTTGTGTAAATCATGCAATCACCAGAGTACCAGAGATCCTCCAACCTATAATTTCTTAAACCTCACCAGATTCCCTGCTTTACATGTGCCTGGTCTCTGAAGACAGTGGACTGTGGGGCCCTTGTTTTGAATAAGCTTTAGCATTCCCTGGAACCCTGAGGGTCTACGACCCCAGGCATAGACTCTGACATCATTCAATTACTACACCTTTAGTTTTTTCCTCTCCCCTCATGATAACTAATGATGAAATGATAATGACGATGGCAATGATGTTGGTGATGATAGCAGCTGAATGTCCTTTATCATTAGCCTCCTTTTATAGGTGAGGACACTGAGGCTCAGAGAGGTTACATAAGCCTGAAACACAGGTTTGTGCAATCCCAAAGTTCATGCTTCTAACCACTGCACAATATCAACCTCCACAAAACACATTAACAATTTCCCAATTTCCTTTGTCCCTCTTACTACAGAGTATAACATATCAAGATAGAATAAAAAATATCAGTTAACTTTCCAGCCTATGTATTTGTTTACATCCTTCCTGTTACTATGAAAATAAGTTCCTTGAGGTCAGGATCCAATGTCTAGTTTATATGCTGTTAAAGTGCCTGACATTTGAACAGTAAATACCTGGCCAATATCCTACAAAATTCCTATAAATAACCCCTAAATTTCAGTATGAAGGTAGGCACGTTCCTGTTAAATGAGGCATTTTAAATTAAAATATCTGTGACTATTAGTGCTATAACAGTATCTCTCCATGTAGAAAAAGTGTATGTGCTGCTCCATACAGTGTTCAATATCACCATGCAAGTCATATGCATTTTAATGTTGCTATACAAATGTCTTAACACTAATAAAATGAATGCATAGAAATCACTTAATAACCTAACTTACATACCATGGAAATATAACAAAAAGAGCTAATTGCTAAGAAAACACCACAGCCTGTACTTCCAAAGAAGATAAGAGAAAGTTAGTTTTCATAACAGAGTTGATATGTTCCCACTAATAAATCACTTTAAAGCAAATATCCAATAACTTTGGAAGCAACACCACTAGGATTCATGAAAAATCTATTAAGACAGGAAATGAGAAGTCAACATGGGGGATGGAATGGAGAAAGCAACTAATATGCAAACTTCAGGTCTCTAGCATTTCCTCAAAAGAGCTGCACAGAGCAAAGTAAAAAATAGAGAAATATAAACAATACTGTTTTGGCTTCTATCCCTGATTAAATACACTGGTTCTATTGAACTAAATAGTGTTTTCTTGCATTTTTCCATGAATTCAGAAAACTGCTTCTAGAGTTGGGAAAAAAGGTCCATGCTATCACATTATGCATTTATCCTATGACTTCTTTCTAGAGGAATCTAAAGTAGATTCAATATCCAATGGTAGGATTGGAAGGATTTTTAAAGCAATAAATTGCATATATGGTCTCACGAAGAAACAGAGTAGCATGAGGTTTAAGTTTAGACAGATTTCTTCTATAAAAAGATACATATTATCTAGGAAGACTCGAATTGATCAATTTGCATTTTCTTCCTAATGTGACCTAGTTTGTAACTTAACAAACATAGACCCTCAAAGCCAAATTCTGAGAAATCTTACTGATATAGCTCATAGCTTAATAATAAGGCCTTTTCATGTGGTTTACAGGCTGTCAATAAAATGATACTACATTTATATAACCATGTAATTTCATTATTATTTTCTATCACTTGTTAACCATCTTCATAATTAGTATTAAATTATGTCATAGTTCAGTAAAAAGCATTGTGTCAGAAGAGTATGTATCAGAACACTATGATGAAAAGCTTTAAAATGGCATTAGCCATTTCTAAATTAAATTCTTATATTTCTATCTCTTGTTACACTTATATGAAACTGGAGTTTTCATAAAAACACACAATTTATGTTGATAGGGCATAACAAAAATGGTTCACTTCTAACCAGAATAGCTTCAATACTGATAAACATAATTCTTCTTAATTTTACCATGCACACACCATGTAATGGACAAATTATACTGCCTTAGGTTTTAAATAGTTCTCAATGATTGAAGGATGCCACAGGAATAAAAATGTGGGCTGTAGAAATGTAATAAGCAGTCTCACTTTCAAGGTTTACTGAACAAGGCAGAGCCATACACATGTGTGACCGTGGAATGATTTAGCAAAATTACCTGTTAGTCGTGTGTCCTATCTATTTAAAGGCCTAAATTCTTGTATTTATTCTTCAATAAAGCATAAAAGTTAGAAGTGACTACCATATACACAAAACTATGAAAATAATGCCAAAATGTTATATTTCTAAGTAAATGAAAAATAAAAATCACTGGAATGAGTTAACAAATTAGCCAGTTCTAGGAAGTTTTATGTAGCTTTCTTTCTCGAACCTCAAAATTGGCACATATTTATCAGTAATCTTATCTATTGTCAATTGTTCTTAAAATAACTGAAGATATATGATATAGAGCTTATTACATGGTACTTTTATGCAGAGGCAGGGACACTGTTAGATATCTGCAAGCATCTCATCAGCAGAAAGCAAGATCCTAATTTCACCAGCTAGAAAAGTCAGCAAAACTACTGAGCCTAAAGTGCTTCAAGCAGCAAGAGAAAGCAGAACATTGGTGTGAATGAACAAAAAAGAACTGATGGTCATTCATGAAAAGATTTAAAGCAGATAAAACATGCGATGGTCATTCAAACACCAACGCCATAACCACACAATACTTTGCCACCAAGAATGCATTTAATGACAGAGGAGACAAAAATAATGGAAGAGGGGATATAGGTGGGACAATTTTCTTTCAAGTGACCAAAGCTCTTGCTAGCCCCTCATGAGAAAAAAGAAAAAAAAAATCATCTCTGCCTGGTATTAGTCAAAGATATATCTTAATGAACCCCTCCCAAATCACTCAAGCACAAAAGTCTCATGTTTCAAAACTGAAGTAGATATGCATATGTCTGTGTGTGTTCATATATACATCACATGTGTGAAGTGGGAAAGAGGTGTGTAAAGCACAGAAGACTGGTGTTGCTCAAGGTCATTCTCCTCTTGAAAAGAGAAAAGGAAAAGTAACTAAAAGAAATGGTCTGGGGGACAGGAGTCAAGGGGCAACTTCTTTGCACCTGCCTACATGCTCACATCTGTTCCCATGGGTGCCCTGACTTTCCTATTGTTTTTGCCCTCTTGCTGGTAAACATAAGAGAGCTTAAAAGGAAGGAACATTTTGCTGGGAAATTTCCTATTAACACCTGACAGTCTTAACCCATTAGTGAGCCAAGCCAGCTCTATCTAAGTACAAGGTCAGTAGTCTCAGATCTTCAAACTAACCGGTGTCTACCTCTCTGCCACTCAAGCAAGGGAGAAGGGAAGGGAGACAGAAATCTCCATTTTTAAGTAACTTCTATATATGAAACTCTGTGCTAGGAGGTGGATTTGGTTTTGACATTCCACCTAACTCCATGTACCAATGAATGCTGATCCTAAACATATATCACATAGTCATCCATGTTTAGGCTTCTAAGCACTCAACAACCAGATAATGCATTTGTTTTGCCTTCCCTCAGGGTGAGGACACAAGCCTGCAGAATAGTGAATTTGTGGTGAGACAAGGCCAGAGAGAAGTGAAATGAGGAGGGAAATAGAGAAAACCCACTATGTTCCCAGTCACTGATATTCTGCCCCAGCATTTCTTCTTTCTTGGGTACCCTCTAAAGAGGTATGCCTTATCTGCTAACAAATATTATGAATATGGTTTCTGTTGAAATACTATTCTGGAGATATCTGGGGGACAAAGAAGTGTCTTTGTCAGATTTTTAGTACACATAAATAGGTATTCTGTCCAGGATTTCCTGAGTGATGAGGGAAATACATAGAAGTTAACTTAAAAAAAGAAGATAAAAGATAAGAACCTCCCCCCATCTAATTCCTCCCAAATGCCCACTTATTTTGAGTTTTCATTCAGGCAGTACCCTTTTATTTCTGAGTCTTCAGAGAGGAGAATGTGGACCTGCTTTTCTGTTAAAGTCAAGTTACTTTCTATATCCTTTCTTGGTTCTCCCTAGAGCTGGAACTTACAGAGCAAATCTGTCTGAAGAGTGGCCCTCACAGCCCTCGTGTTTACTGGGCTTGGGGGTCGGGGTGGGGAGTGCAGTTGTCTTTTCAGTGGTATTTCAACTGGAGATAAAACAGGAGTATAAATGACCTAATTAAATCCAGGCGAGCTGGAGGAGAGGAGAGAGAAGAGACAGGAGGAAATGGAAATCTAGGAAAAACACTTAGTTTCAGGTTTCCAACCCTGAGAAATCAAGCGACATTTGAGTATCAAGGCATTTTTGCAGCCAGCTTTTCTTCTATGTTCTTGAATATTCATTTACAAGGGGGTGGAGGACTGCAGGCGCAGGAAGTCAGGCAGGACCTCACTGCCCTCCACGCGTCTCTCTCCACCTCCTTCCTCTCATATCCAGGCCGCCACCTCAGCCATGATGCGCCCGCTGTCTGCCAGGGGGCCCGCTGAGCTCTCCAGCCCCTCCTCAAAAAGTGTCGACCAGGGCCTGGCAGCTGCAGTGGCGGAGCCCAGCCCCCAAGCACGCTGCATTTACGGCCTTGTAGCACCACCAGCCTGCGAGGGCTGCAGCAGCAGCCGAGCCCAGACTCCAGAGCAGTCAGGGACATCAACGCGCAGAGACCGCGAGAGCATCCAGCTAGTGGCCAGCTTGTAGTCTGCAAATGCCATCATATGGATATCTATAGAAACGCAGCAAGCGGAGGAAAAGAGGCAGCGCCCTACACTTTCTAAGCGGCTGTGGCAAAGAGAAACCTTCGGTGCATCTCCAGTCGCTGCCTCCTAGAGCAAGGCGCCGAGCGCTCGGCCCGGCCACATCCTCCGCTGCGTGCACCCAGCAGGCAGCTACCGAAGTCTGGAGACAAACGAGCACTCCTTAGCTGAATTATTCAGACCGCCTTCACTATGGAATAAAACATTGATGAGACTACTTTGGAAGTGCTTTATCTTGTTAATCCGAATGTTCTCTAGAAGGGGTGAAATTTCTGTAGGGGACGCAGAGGTGATAAAAAAAAAAAAAAAAAAAAAAGCAAATGAGAGAAATAAGCTGCGAGGGTAAGGGGCTTTGGAAGTTCGCTAAATTTGTTCCGACTCCGCCAGCCCTGGGAATCTCCTTTTTAACGTATCAGACCCAATATGTTAATTAGGTAGTCGCAAACCCACCCTATTCCTTGTAAATCAATGCTCTGGCAAAAATGCTCAAAAATACATATTATACAGAAACAAGCACACCAAAACCAACCACACAAACCACGCGTACCCGAGCTCTACAACCGAGACAATACAGCTGGGGACAGTATTGGGGTGGTGGTTATGGTTTTAGCCTTGCTCCTCTAGACATAAAAATGACTTCTCTCTGGGATGTATTTTGCTACACAGAAGCAAACGCTGGCAGTTCAATACCATATCTCCGCACACACGCCGGTGACAATGAATTCCCTTTCATGCAGAGCAAGTTCCAAGAAAACTCCATTTCAGATTAAAGTCTCCAGATGTGTAATTTACAACTACTAAAGGATCTGGCAAGCTCCTCCACAATAAGGAAAGGAAAACAACCTGGCACCAGAGGTAGAGAAGGGTCAAAATGGTCCTTGCCTGAAATGATGGGTGGAAACCAAACACCCTCTCGCACTCCACGGTCTGGGGAGGGTTGGATACCAAATGGTCCGTGGCAACCATAGCCTGAAGGAAACACGGAATTTTAATCTCTGGCATCTTCAGACAGGTTCAATATGCCTAGCTTTCCAATATCATCACTCAGGGTGGAGCGTATCCATATTCCCTTAGCTTTCACTGCTAGATTAAATGCTCAGGTATAGATTTATATCCCACCTACTAGAAATTATATTACAACATCACAGAGCGCCCTTGGATATTTCAGCCCTTCCTGATGATTTTCGAAACATTAATAAGTAAAGTAGCCTGCAATGCAGATAAGACACTAGAAACAAGATCAGAAGGAAGCTGGGTGAGGCGGGTAGTCGTTGGGTTGTTACCTGGTGCCTCTAGAGGAAAAGACGGTCGTAGGAGGACTTTCTGCCCGCAGGTACAATCCCGGCAAGGTGGCTCCAGGTGGCTTTCACAGTCGTACGCGGGTCTCGCTCGTCACTTTGCTGCCCTTTGCCATAGCTCAGCACCCGCATCCTAGGGAGTCCGAAAGGCGGCTCCTGCCACTGCCGCCGCTGCCCGCAGGTCGCGCTGGGTGGGGGATCCGCGGAGATCGCCCCATGAAACCCGCGTTTCTGCGCCCGGGGAGCGGGCAGAGGCAGGGCGGCCGCGCACGCACACACAGACACACTCAAACACACACACACTCACACACTCGCACACAGGCGCGCGCGCACTCGCATTCACTCTTGCACACGCACATCCAGCCCAGCTCCGGGAGGGAGAAGCAGGGAGGGGACTGGTCCTTCTCACGATCAGCTTTGATCCCCACCGGACCACAGGCAGAAAAGAGAGTGGTTTGGCAAAGCCTTTTGATCACGTTTCCTTTAAGTTCTCCTCCAACCCAAATCCACGCAATTCAAGGGCTGATGACATTTTTGTGGAGAGGAGAGAGCCGGGAAAGGGCTGAGGAAGAGTCGGGAATTTTGTTAAGCAGTTTGAAAAGCAATCCTTGTTACCTTGTTTGTACAGAACCCAGCTCGAAGGGCTGAACTTTTGGCTTCAGATGATGTGGACGGAAACATAAATATCTCTGGCCAAGACAGGAAGGTCTAGATGCACGGAAACAAGACGGCTACAAGACCCTCTGGTGACCTTGTGATGTACCTGGAAGCAAGTTAATACTGGCGCTTTCCAAGCGTCTGGGTAAAGCGATCCACACACATGGGTCCACAGGCAGGCAGCGGTTCCGAATCCAGCCGAGAAAATGGGTCTGGGCGTCCTCCCTGCTCTTCAAGAACCTCGGCATCGAGGGGGCACCGACGAGTTAACATTTGCTTCTGGGCAGTTGGATAAAAGACAGTCAAATGCATCAGATAGGCGCGCGCGCGCACACACACACACACACACACACACACACGCAGACACACACACACGCAGCTAGCTGAAGAGCGGCTTACAAAAAAAAAAAAAAAAAATAGATGCCAAGATGATTTCAAAAGGTAGAAAAGATCCAGAATCTTTTCTGAAAACAGAAGAGTCAGCAGGAAGGTTATAAAAATCTTCCCGGGTCTTTCATTCTTCCTCTCTCTTGTGAATGTGTGTGTGTATTTCCAGAAGGTTTCCTCGGTCGGCCCCACCCCCGTCCAGTTGCGCTTTTTTCTCTTGATATAAACCGACCGTGCAAAATGGATTATATGGGTGGGTTGTGCTCACAGCCCAGAGCTCCACAGTCAAGAATCCTAAGGGAGCAGCCAGCTGCGAATCCATTCACATCCTCTAGGGAAGAAGGAAAAACACGCGCAAACACACGCGCACACCACACACACACACACACACACACACACACACACACACACACACACACGAGTCCTCAGTTCGGGCCGCTCTGCACACGGTGGCCGACTCCCTGCGAGCCGCTGCACACAGCGCCCCGCCCGCTGCCCACCTCGCCAGGGCGAGTCCGCAGCTCAGGCGTGCGGCTGGCAGCCAAGGACCCCGGCTGCGGCCAGGGCGGGCCCCGGTCCCAGGCTCCCCACCGCAGCCTGTTCGGGCAGCGGCAGCCGCCCCGCCGGGAAGGACTGCGTCCGGCGCTGCAGCATGGAGG
This sequence comes from Herpailurus yagouaroundi, assembly GCF_014898765.1. Lineage (NCBI taxonomy): Eukaryota > Metazoa > Chordata > Mammalia > Carnivora > Felidae > Herpailurus > Herpailurus yagouaroundi. The sequence goes on along the minus strand of NW_024412396.1, from coordinate 19,234,567 downwards.
CGGCGGCGGCGGCGGCGGGCGCGCGGCCGTGGGCCCGGCCCTCGCCGCAATGACGGAAACTACCGCGCCTCCCAGACTCAGAGTCAGGCGAGACCCCCGCCGGGGCCACCGTGCCTCCCTCTGCCCTCGCGCCTGCAAGCCCGGCTCGCTCCGGACTGATTAACCCCGGGCAGGAGGAGAGGGTCCACGAGGTGCTTGCAAATCCCCTGGCAAAGGAGTCGCGGGGGCGTTGCAGGGAGGGGGAGGGGAGGCGGCGGAAAAACTGGAGATAAAGGCGAACTTCTAGGGGCGTCCTCAAGCCTCTTGCAGAAGGCAACTTGCGGACTACGTACAGCCCCACAGTTACAGGATAAAGCAATGTCACCGGGTCAAGCTGCGACTACTAACAGCGGTGGGAAAAGTCATTAGCTATAACCGCCAGGAAAATCTGAGACGGAAGGCTGCTGACTTGAGGTCTCTGTCGCCTGCGACTGGCATCCAGGGTCCCCTTAGTAGTAGGCGGTGGTTCTCTCACTAAGCAGATTGGAAAAGAAGCTGAAAAGAACATTTATATTTGAGAATCAACTCAGCCCAGCATTAGACATTACAGTGCTGCAATTGGCCACATTTTAGTATGTCCAGGGCAGAAAGTCAATCCAGTAGTCGATATTAGCCAGGACTGACCACTCAGGTCACTGGGAAAGAGATCTGATCTGAAGCGGCAAAAAGAAGGGTGGTGGGGAGAATGCTAGACTGGGTCCTGCCGAGAGGGGTCGAGGGGGCGGCATATCTCTTGACCCTGCGCAAGTTCGTCGAGCTTCTCTCCTAGACCCTCCAGTCAGTCCCTCCAGTCTGGAAAAAGCTTCCCTCCGGGACCCCCCCGCCCCCCGTCCCGCCTCAGTGAAACCACGCCGTTGCTTTCTGCTGGAGCCAGGAAAGCCTTCCCCATCTCTTTGACGGGTTCCCCAGCACTTGGTCTTCAGCCCCAGGAGGCACCTGCTGTCTTAGCTCTGATCTAGGCTGCCCCTGACACTGGACACAACCCAAAGGGAACCCAAAGGGAACCCAAAGGGAAGGGAAGAGCTAGGGGTTGCAGAGGGGGGAAGCAGGCTACTAAGGGCCTCTTCCTGGCCTACTTGGCAAAACCACGTGTTGGTGGGCCCCCTCGGATGGGCGCTCTCGAATTTTGCTACCAATAGGGCTTTCCCAGGCGTGCGCGTTGCCCTGCGGAGGCACGAAAGCACTCAGACAGTAGCACACCCACTGAGCTCACCCACGGAGCTCACCCAAGCGCGCACACGTGCACCCACGCACAGGCAGGACCCACACAGCCGCCTCTTTGCGGAAAGAAGCCGAAGGGTGGAGTGCTGGAGGTGCCAACCGCTCCTCTCCTTGCTCCGCTCTGCTTCCCCTCCCCCGCCCCCGGCTCCGGGTCCAATCCAGGGTTTAGGAGTCGGCAACCCTCGCCGCTGCTTGGTTCCGAAGGAGCGCGGCTCCGGGGCTGCAGGTCCGGCGGCGCCTCCTTCCTCCGGGTCAGCCGGCGGCGCCCGGTCCCGGGCTGTGGGGGTGGGGGAGGAGAACCGCGGAGCCCGCGCGGCGCCGGACGGTCGGAGTTCCAGAGCTGGAGCGTCAAACTCACACAGCCGGGGGCTGCGCGGCCACACCTCACAAAGTAACCCCCGGGGACGCCGCTACCGTCCAGGCGAGTCTCCTCTAAAACCGTCAGTGCTTCCCCGGCGCCTTTTTGTCCCCCGAAGTGAAAACCCTGAGAGTCCGAGAAGTCTACGGCAAGCACCTGCGGCGACCTGGGTCCGGGGACTCCCCGTGGAGCAGGGAGAGAGAGTGCTGCCATCCCCGCTTCTTCACTTTGTAACTTGGCCACTTCTGGGACTTGGCTGGAGGGCGGCGGAGGTGCACCAGTGCGGAGGAGAAGCAGCCGCGAGCGAGCACTTCCAAATACTTTAGGACGCGGGGGTGACTCCTGCTCCTTCAGGATCATCCCACTTGCCACCCTTCCCTGCTGAGCTGATAGGAACCGCTAAAGTCCAGGAAGTGAAGGTCTGCAGTTCCTCCTGGGAAGTATAGAGAGATGTTGAATGAGAAATCCAAAGACCTTACATCGCTGGACCAAGAAAGTTTTCTTCTTCCTTTTCGTTTTTTCCCTTTCTCTCTCTCTCCCTCCCTCCCTTCCTTCTTTCTTTTTCCTTCCTTCCTTCCTTCCTCCCTTCCTTCCTTGCTTCCGTCCTTCTTTCCTTACTTCCTTATCTTTCTTTTCTTTCTCTTTCTTTCTTTCTTTCCTTCTCTTTCTCTCTCTCTCTCCCTCCCTCCCTCCCTTCCTTCCTTATCTTTCTTTTTCTTTCTTTCCTTCTTTCTCCCTCCCTTCCTGGCTTCCTTCCTTATTTCCTTCCTTCTGTCCTTTCCTTCCTTTCTTATTTTCTTTCTTTCTTTCTTTCTTTCTTTCTTTCTTTCTTTCTCTCTCTCTCTCTCCCTCCCTCCCTTCCTTCTTTCCTCCCTTCCATCCTTCTTTCCTTCCTTCCTTATCTTTCTTTCTCTTTCTTTCTTTCTTTCTTTCTTTCTTTCTTTCTTTCTTTCTACCTTCCTTCTTTCCTTCCTTTTTCTAGTGTCCGGACAGAGGTGAGGAGGAGGCATGCTTAACCAGCTGTAAGAAGTCTAGAGTTGAGAACAGGGCAAAGTTCAAATATAAGTATGTGCTTTTAAGAAAAGGTGTGTGTGTGTGTGTGTGTGTGTGTGTGTGTGTGTATGAGAAAGATGACATCAGTGTTTCATTAAAGTGAAGGAGTAATAATGTATAACTTTTCAATGTTCTCTTATGTTGCAAGCCCTACCAAGCTCATAAAAACATCCTTTCTTCATTTAGTTTAGCCTTTCTGTACATTATATGTTATATCTGAAAGTGCTTTCCTCTACTTTCCCAGTTTTATCTCATTTCAAGAAAGCACTGGCTGGTAAAGCCTTGTAACTCTTACTGTCCACATACAATGTTTGTTCCTTTCCCTCCTGTGGAAGCTGAGTAGTTTGAGCTTTTTTTTTACATGGTTGTCAGTAGAAGGTGGCAAGACTCTCAAGGAGAGGCTAGGATACTCTTTCCAAAAGGATCTCAAAGGTAACAAAGGGTAGTTTAATTTTTATTTCCTTCAAAGGCAAAAGGGCCTCTGAAAGCAAGAGAGAGAGCAATTTCTGGTTTGCCTATATGGTTATTGTATGCAGTAACCCACTATTGTAATTGGTGAACTTTTACGAGTCCAAACAAATTCCTGGTAGAACAGAGTCTGTTTTTACAGTGGCAACTAAAGAGATCTAAAATGTGTTTCACTAAATAATTTAGGTTTTGCTTTTCTCAGTATATCTTCCTGACTTTATTTTGAAATCCAATGTTAATGCCAAATCACTTTTAAAATTATGTTAAGCTTCTCTCTCCCAGGTTGTTTTTCTAATGATCATGGTCATAAATGTTGCACTGTCTTCCCAGAAAAATCCACAACTTGAAAAAGTTGTGTTTTGCCAATTTAAGACAACAAATGGAATTGTGAATGTTTTTCAGTTAAAATAATAACAACCAAAAGCTAACCTGAGTTTCTGGTTACATTATTATTTGGCATTTGAATTTCTTCTTAGGCAGTAAGATAGGCATGATTTACTCTAAATTTTTTGTTAACAGGTTACTCCATGAATTTTCTGACTTCTGTGGATTGATGTGTGTGATAAATTGTCTTTTCAGTTCATTGTGTGTTGTATACACTTTTAAAATCTTATTTAAGTTGGGATTGTGTCCAGATTTTCTGGGTGATGAATCGCTATTATGAAGAGCTTTCAATTCTTCTTACTAACATAAAATTCTCTGTTAATTAAAGACTGAAAAATGACATGAAGAAACAACAGGGAAATTCAAGTTTTGAAGTGAAGTAATAACATTAAAAATTAGTTAAAGCAAGTGAAATCCAAACATCAACATTTTAAAAAAATAACTGTCATAGTCGTGCCTTCCATAGTTTTGAAATGTAAAAAGAGATTTGATTATCTTAGAAACATGTTTCTCATGTTGTACCTGCCTATAAGTTCTAAGGTACAAATTGTGTTGCCAATTAGATTTAAACAAAAACAAAAACAAACAAACAAACAAAAAACCAGATTCAACTGAACTCTAAACAGAATTGAAGACCCAGTATATTTCTTTCATAAGTAAACAGATTTCTCATGTATCTATTTTTGGGTCTTCCAAAAAATCAAGCTTATTTACTATTTAACATTCTTACTAGATACAGAAGATATTTTCCTTTTTTTTTTTAAATAAAAACTTTGTCTTGATTTGTAATTTTTTTACTTGCGTAAAATATACATTTACTTTTTTTCTTCCTTTATCTTTGTTATCTTTTTAACCTTGATGGTTGATGGTAATGGTGTATTATGTGATCAGGGTCTACCTCATGAAAGCTGGAACTCGCCCTAAGAACCCAATAAATTATTTGGACAAAAGTGCCTATTTATTTTACTGAGAAAGGTCTTTATTGAAATTAATTATTGAAACACAAATGTAATGATTTTTAAAGATTGTGTCAAAAGCAAGAACTTTTTGAGAGAGTTCAAAGAGAAGGGGTTATTTCAGAGATAAACATTGCTGGAGAGGCAAGGCAATTCTTAGGCAATATTGCAAGCAAGAAGTAGATATTATCTTTCATATCCATCCATCTGTGTTTCTTCCTTATTTGCTTATGTCCTGGTATCAATTCCCTGTTGTCTGGTGCTTCCATTTAGTTAACCCAGAAGCCCCAAAGCACAGCATTCTACCTAGAAATATCTAATCCAGAGATGAATGGTACAATATCATGATTTATTTTCCTCTTGTCAAAACCTCTCTTTAGTCATATTATTAGATGGATCTAATTAAATTCTTAAGAAAACAGTCACATCACGCTAATTCAAACTAAAGTGTCAATGACTAGTTGTTAACCTACTTCAGAAATATGAAGTAACTTAGTATATAAAAAGTAGAATTTCTGGCAAAGTGTGTTACATGTCCAGGAAGCAAAGGCACCACAGTCATTCTTAAAATTGCGTTATGTTAAGTAGGGTACTACTTTTTCTATTTCTTTTTTATATTTTTGAAAATGCTATGAACCTAGTTTTTAATCTGGGAAGAATCATTTTGAAAGTCTTATATTTATAGATCCAGATAGTATTTCAGGAACATTTCCACTTGATTTTTTTTTTTTTTAAGTAAGCTCTATGCCGAATGTGGGGCTTCAACTCCTGACCCCTGAGATGATTGCATGCTCTACCTACTAAGCCAGCCAAGTGCTCCACCACCTGATCCTGACACTCTGTTTTAAAGTGAAGCCAGTCATTACATAATTGTCTTAAAAACAAATTATCTTAAAAAGTTGCATGATTGTTCTTGTGACTTGATTTGTGAGTATTGGTAGGCAAACCAAGTCATATCAGATGGCAGTAATGCTGTTGAAAGTCTATGGACTTAACTTCTTCAAACTGAATACATTACTCTCAGTTCTAAAAAAAAAAACCTGATAATAAATTATATGAGAAAGCTTTCACTTTTATGCTTTAGTGTTTTACAGAGTCTGTTTTTTAATGTTTATTGTTCTCCAAAATCTGCCCCTGAATTTCAGTCAGGTGGCCACAAGTCGGCAGTAATGTGACACACTCATGTGGTTGAAACCACAGGGTTTGGCTTTCCTCTTACAAGCCACCACAGATTTAGAATTAAGAACTATTTTCTATTTTATTAAAGATGCATTTTCATTAAGATAAATAATGTTAGATAAGTTTTTCATGTACATGAAAACAGATAATTTTTTTAGAACAATTACTTGTTAACATAAATTTCTAAAGCATGATTAGGTTATTTCCTCCTAATCTCTTCACCAGTTCCCTACTCCTTTAATTAAGGTCTCTTTAGGAAATTGAGTTACTTCTCACTACTCTACTCGTGTTTTACCTCCTACTCTTTTGGGTCCTTTCACTGATGGAACATTCTTAGGTAGCTTGGCAGTAAAGTTCTCTTGGATTTATTTCTCAGCTGCAGTGCCAGTGATTTCTGTAATGAACAAAGCCTTTTGTGATTGTTTACCATAAAACCTTCTCTCCATAGAATGACTTTTTTCTGCATGCAGTGCTAGTCATTTCATTGTCTTAGGCAGTGTCCAGCACTAGGTGCTGGGGAGAGAATAATCATAATTCTCTTGGTGTCTGTCCCCATGATAGCACACACTTACCATCTCATACAGATTATAGACAACAATATGACTTTGCTTTATTTCACAATGACGATTTGCTATTAAACCCAAATCTTCTTTGGTTAGACCTCTGGAAACCATCTCCCTTGACTCCAATAATAGCTTCTTTACTGCTGTTAGTTTCTAGTTTGCTTTTTCCCACATTTATCCAAACTGTCTTGAAAAGTAGCCTATGAAATATCCAGACACAACCTTTTACCAAAGTACAAGATACAACACAGTATATTTGATAAAATGTTAGAATATAACATGTCTGGGAATCGAATCTTGGGTCTGAAATTTACTGCATTGTGGAAATTCACATTTCACTCTAGCCTGAGTCTTTGACTATAAAAATTATAAAACTCATATTTGTGGTTGGTTAAGTGATTGTAATAATTTTGCCGTTTTAAACTACCCAGTAGAAGCAAGTACTCCATACATATCACTTCTGTTCTTTGTCTTTAGTCTAAAATTATGTAATGAATAACTAATTTTACTGAAAGTGTATTATAAATTTTCTAGTTTCTGAAAATAATCTCTTTATAATCAATAAAATTTGTTCATAAAAGTGAGATAAAAACCCTCAGGAAGATGCCTAAAACATTCTACTAATATTTTTATTTTCCTTTATATTAAATATTCTGTAATTTTAGTGACATATTGTTGAGAAAAATCTTGAACACTCAAGTTGCTCTCTTCAGGTACTATTCATCCTCAATATGTATTTTAAAAGTTAATACCTTTCTCTTTAAGAAAGGTACTCTTGCAAGAATATAATCAAAGAAACTTTCTTCAAATTTATGCAGCTTAACCCTGGCTCACAGACTAGTTACTACATATAAAATGTCTCTTGGCCATTACTCAGGTCATTATAAAAATGAAGAAGTATGTTGAGAATATGAAAAGTTGAACAATATGAAAATATAAACAGAAACATTATTGAGTACATATTTTAAGTTATTTGGCCTCTGATTTATTAAAATCCTTAGTAACATTTATATTTGTAGAAAACATATTTATTTTTAAACATTTATCTTTTTATTATGTTATATTGCTATACGATAGTATATTCCCAGTTTCTCGGAAGTGAATTTGTATCTTGGCAGCATTAATTTAACTATTATCCTTCTGTTGTATCTTTTGTTTCTGCTTGGATATGCCCAAACCATAAAATATTCTTGGTTTGTGTTAGATTGACGTGTTTTAACCTTTCGATAATATAAAATTAGAACCTTTTTAAACCAAAAAATGCATTATTGGATAATTAACATAACTTACTGATTGTGGAGATATCTTAGATATTTTATGTTGTTTCATTAGCAACAAAATTTAGGAACTAAGAAAAAGTTAGGTGGGAAATCTTTGTGAAAAATTATATGAGATTGCAGCCTTTCTATATGTTTTTCAAACATGTGGTCAACAGTAATTATAGTTAGCTGTTACAATTTTATAAATTTGAGGACTTGCTACATTTTATGGTAGAAATTGCTTAAGACTCTTGATTTCTATAATACTGATAAATGTTAACCACAAATGTAAAAACATTGGCATTGAATTCATTCATTCATTCACTCATTTTCATACATATTATGCTTCAAGAATGGGTCCTTCCTGGTCTTGACTACATTGACTAAGAGGTGTTTTGTTCTCTAGTTTCCACTCGTACTAAACGGGACAATATGTCTTGCGGGGGGTGGGAAGAATGGGAAACAAAGAATGTGGGCAAATTGTAAAGTTAATAATTGGCTTAGAACCATAAAAACAATTCCTTATATATTGTCTAGGAGTGCTTCCCTCTCCCCCCCCCCCACGACTTCCAACATTAATTCTCTATTTTCAAAAATATTTTCATACTATTCCACTGAGATGTTTATTTTATATACTTTTATTTTTATTTTTAATTTTTTAATGTTTATTTCTTGAGAGACACAGTGTGAGTGGGGAAGGGGCAGAGAGAGAGGGAGAAACAGAATCCAAAGCAGGCTTCAGGCTCCAAGCTGTCAGCACAGAGCCCGACGCGGGGCTTGAACTCATGAACTGTGACATCATGACCTGAACCAAAGTCGGACACTTACTGGCCGAGCCACCCAGGCGCCCCTGTTTTATATACTTTTAACAAGATGGAGATAAATGGACCATCTATCTTCATGGAAGATCTGTATAACACATTAAAGGTTTTATTTTTCACGTTGGTGAATAGCAGAAAGTTTGAAATGTAGTTTTAAACCTGAACTTTGTCTTGAATGTGGAAATGCTCATAATGCAAAAAATAAAATACATTTTTTATTAATTCTGAAAGATGGATATTAGTTTGATGCAATGAACTAGAATAAGACTGTCTCTTTTTCTAGTGACCTTATCTTGGAAATTTTGATTCGATTCAGTAGTACTACACTTACTCATTCATTTAGAAAATTGCCAGTGAGGTTCCAGATGGATTCCTTGACCTCCTGAACTCATTTCTGCCATTGTGTTCTGTCTTTACACTATGCAACTAGCTTCCCTTTCCAGCTTTTGTTATTTGATCACTTCTGGTGTCTCCTTAGCAAGAGAATACCCTTTTATAGGTGAAATGCAGGCCTGTTTTCCAACACCAAGCAACACAGGAATGATTCTGCTTGGAATTAGAAGAGAATTAGAGAAACTTCTTTGAATAGTTACAAAAGAGCCTTCTAGAAAATTTTGCAGATAATGCCCCAACTAGAACTTACACTGAAACTTAAAATGTTAGAGAAGAAGAACAGTATGTATAGAGTGGCCATACTTAGACTACTTTCTGTAAATGTTAAATCATTTGTCTTTATAAAATATTCAAGGTAATTTTTACCCTCATAGAGCGAATGTCCAGTTCAAGTGGCAACTATGCTTTGAAAGCTAATTTTATTTGAAACATTTTTTTTCTGCTTTGTGAAATATACAAATACACAGTTACCTTTTTGGATTATGTGTTGCTTTGACTTTTAGGTATGAAATCTCTCCCACTGTGGTTCATTTGCTATTTTTTGCCTTAGTACAACGTATCTGTGCTACAGTGCGCACTAGGAAGTAAATGCTGAAACAGAAAGGCAACAGTAATGAGTAGCCCAAGAGAGTAAACCCTGGATTGGAACAAAGCTGAATTTTGGAAAAGAAAGTGAGCATTATCCACAATATACCCAAGTGTGTTTGTAGTTTCAGCTATGATCCAGTCAGCAAATTTAGTGTTTCACGTTCTCTGTAGATCACATTTACACACAAGGTGATAACTATTTTTAAAATGTAATGAATGCAAAGACTTCTTTAATTTTTGTCTTTCGTATTTTCAAACATAATATTTATTTCTATATCTCATAAATGTTGCAGTAAGATAATATGAATATGCATAAGATAATGTACCAGGCTTTTTTCTTAACCATTTAGTCTGTGATTTCAAACAGTTCAATTTTTCCTTTGTTATTTTAATCTTAGAATTATATATATATATATATATATATATATATATATATATATATATATAACTTACGTGGAGCAAACTGTTCAATAGAGGTTTAACACTTTTTTTTTATAATTTTTTTTTAACGTTTATTTATTTTTGAGACAGAGAGAGACAGAGTATGAACGGGGGAGGGTCAGAGAGAGGGAGACACAGAATCTGAAACAGGCTCCAGGCTCTGAGCTGTCAGCACAGAGCCCGACGTGGGGCTCGAACTCACGGACCGCGAGATCGTGACCTGAGCCGAAGTCGGCCGCCTAACCGACTGAGCCACCCAGGTGCCCCAACACTTATTTTTAATTTTTTTTTATATATGAAATTTATTGTCAAATTGGTTTCCATACAACACCCAGTGCTCATCCCAAAAGGTGCCCTCCTCAATACCCATCACCCACCCTCTCCTCCCTCCCACCCCCCCATCAACCCTTAGTTTGTTCTCAGTTCTCAACAGTCTCTTATGCTTTGGCTCTCTCCCACTCTAACCTCTTTTTTTTTTTTTTTTCCTTCCCCTCCCCCATGGGTTCCTGTTAAGTTTCTCAGGATCCACATAAGAGTGAAACCATATGGTATCTGTCTTTCTCTGTATGGCTTATTTCACTTAGCATCACACTCTCCAGTTCCACACTCAGGTATCACCTCACGCCAGTCAGAGTGGCCAAAATGAACAAATCAGGAGACTATAGATGCTGGAGAGGATGTGGAGAAACGGGAACCCTCTTGCACTGTTGGTGGGAATGCAAATTGGTGCAGCCACTCTGGAAAGCAGTGTGGAGGTTCCTCAGAAAATTAAAAATAGACCTACCCTATGACCCAGCAATAGCACTGCTAGGAATTTATCCAAGGGACACAGGAGTACTGATGCATAGGGGCACTTGTACCCCAATGTTCATAGCAGCACTCTCAACAATAGCCAAATTACGGAAAGAGCCTAAATGTCCATCAACCGATGAATGGATAAAGAAATTGTGGTTTATATACACAATGGAATACTACGTGGCAATGAGAAAAAATGAAATATGGCCTTTTGTAACACTTATTTTTTAAATGTACTTTTTTTTTTTCTAATCCAGCAACCCGCTCATGGGTAAAACAGAATATCTGACTTTGAGAAACTGCAGCCCATGAAAATAAGAAGTTTTTTATATTTAGCGTCATGATGAAAAGGCAATTGACACTTTGTTCCATCTTCTCTTTCTGGTGGTGTTTGTGTTTCAGGTGTTAAAGCATGAACTGATAATGAAACATTCTTGGAACACAATCTATAGTGGTTACCTCCAAATAAGTAAGTACTTTTGATAGGGAAAAATTATGTTATAAGATGGCTGACAGGACTGATCGGGAAATTCCAGTCCGCACCCAAAGACTCCCCTTTCCTGGTTCTTCTTCCTACCCTGCTTGCAGCTGGCCAAATCACTACTAATGTGGAAGAACAGATTATAAATCGTCCCCCATGCTTGCGCTTGGGACTCAAGTGATCTCCTCTGAGCCCGCTGGTGTGAAATAAACCACCTGCCTGCCAAGATCGCTCAATGCCACTTGGTTCTTCCGCCAGCTGATCCAGACCAGATTCTGTAACACTTTTTCTATCTAATCTGGCATCTTATTGTACTGTATCTTTGATTTACTCAAAACTATAAGGGGATAATTGACATTTACATTAATTCCATAGATAGCCCCTATACTTCTATGTGTGTTACTATAATCAAAATGTTTTGTTGTACTTGCAGCTAGAGAGGGAGAAATTCATTAATATATTTTACTTTATATTTATAGAAGCAGTGATACATACCTTTAAGTACATATATATATATGTATATGGTGATCACTAGTGATTACTTTCCAAATGATACAGTTTATTAACAAACTTTTAATTTTTCAAGAACAGAAATTTATCATTAGAAGGGAATTTACAGACTACTTAAAATTTAATTATTCTGTTTATAGCTGACATATAATGTTAGTTTGCAGTGTGAAACATAGTAATTGAGCAGCTCTATACATTATGGTATCACAAGTGTAACCACGATCTGAAGACTGGCTATTTCAGCCACTAATTTTGTTTTTAAAAACTGACAAGCAGGGGCGCCTGGGTGGCGCAGTCGGTTAAGCATCCGACTTCAGCCAGGTCACGATCTCGCAGTCTGTGAGTTCGAGCCCCGCGTTGGGCTCTGGGCTGATGGCTCAGAGCCTGGAGCCTGTTTCCGATTCTGTGTCTCCCTCTCTCTCTGCCCCTCCCCCGTTCATGTTCGGTCTCTCTCTCTCTGTCTCAGAAATAAATAAATGTTAAAAAAAAAAATTAAAAAAAAAAAAACTGACAAGCAGAGACCCTACGCTAATTTATCCATGCTTCATGGAGAGAAGCAAGGGCAGGGTTAGAATCAACTGGATCACACTGCCAGCTTCTCCCACTCTCCAGTCCTATTAGTAAGGCTGCTTCTACTGTAAACAAGAAAGAATCACCTGGGCTACATTTGTATAAAAGGAGTCGGTTTAAAAAACGCTTGTGGAATTTGAGTAGGAAAAGGTGAATTGTGGTTCCAGGAATAATAGCAATATGTGGTACAATTTGAAGGCTGTGAAGAGAACCATTAACTTAACTAAGACTGGGGATTTATGAGTGGAAGGTAAACAGGGAGTTCGTTAGACTAAAATGATTTTGATGCCTTGCTGGCCTCCACAAGCAAGTCAAAACCTTAAACCAGAGTCAGTGCACTTTAATGTGAGAAAATGAAACAACCAATCATAAGTGACCACCTAGGCTCTCCCAAATAAGGCAACTGCTTAAGCTATAGCCAATCAAATCATTCCCTTGCTTTCTCCACATCTTCTCTATAAAAACTTCCCCTTTCCCCCTGGGGCACCTGGGTGGCTCAGTCAGGTAAGGGTCAACTCTTGGTCTCCGTTCAAGTCATGATCTCACAGTTCCTGAGTTCAGGCCCCACATCGTGCTGTGCACTGTTTGGGATTCTGTTTCTCCTTCTCTCTGCCCCTCCCCCACTTGTGTGCAAGCTCTCTCTTTCTCCGAATAAATAAATAAACTTAAAACAAACAAAAACCTCTCTCCTGTCTCCTGTTAGTGGATCTCCTCTAACCACCTTTGGTTTGGTGTTGCCCAATTTGAATCAATATGTGTTCAAATAAACTTAAAATTTTTAATGTGCCTCAGTTTATCTTTTAACATGAGCTCCTTGACGTTTAAAAGAAGCGTGGTATGAACTATGATAATTCTAAAGTTGCCCTTTTTCTTGGGGAGAAAGTGTAAAAGATTACGGCTTAACACATAAACCAGTGGTTAACCATTAGGATCCAGGAAATCTAGATCTAGTTTAGATTGTACTAGTAACTTCCTGAGTTTACTCATATTACAGTAAATAGACAAATGCTATGTAAAGATTGGAACATTGTTCTTTATCAACAATAACTTCATATTCTGGAAAGAAGGAAAACCATTTAAATAAAAGAGAGTAGATAAATGTGTATGTACATATATTCTAAAGGAAGGAATAGGGGCACCTGGGTGGCTCAGTCAGTTAAGCGTCTGAGTCTTGGTTTTGGCTCAGGTCATGGTCTCACAGTTTGTGGGTTTGTGCCCCGTATTGGTCTCCACTGACAGTGTGGAGCCTGCTTGGGATTCTGTTTCTCCTCTCTCTGTCCCTCTCCCACTCGTTCTCTCTCCCTCTCCCTCTCTCCCCCTCTCTCAAAATAAATAAATAAACCTAAAAATGTTAAAAAAAATAAAGAAAGGAGTAATTAGCTCTACTTGGTAGGTCAGGGAAGATTTGCAAATGTAAACACTGTAGCTGGGTCTGTAAAGATAAGTAGGAATGGTCCAGGCAGTAAGGGAAAGATGGTTATTCTAACAAGTAAGAATGCCATAAGCCAAATGAAAAGATACAAGACAGTAAAGCCTCAGGATAAGGCAAGGTCATCCAGGTTCTGGACATACAGTGATTTGCATGCTCTGCTTAAGGGGTTTGACTCCATTTGGTAGTCAGCAGGAAGTCATTAAATGGCTTTATGCAGAAGAATAATAAATATGGATTCCTATTTTAGAAAGATGGGTCCTGGGGGACCTGGGTGGCTCAGTCAGTTGAGTGTCTGACTCTTGGTTTCAGCTTAAGTCATGATCTCACGGTTTGTGAATTCGAGCCCCACACAGGGCTCCACACTGCCAGAGTGGAGCCTGCTTGAGGTTCTCTCTCCCTCCCTCTCTCTCTGTCCCTCCCCTGCTTGTTCCCTCTTTCTCTCTCTCTCTTAAAACAAATAAATAAATGTAAAAAAAAAATTGTAGAAAGATTAGTCCTGCAGCAGTGTAGAAGATAAAGGAACTAAAAACAAAACAAAACACTCTGAAGAAGAATTACAGTCATTAAGAAAGGTGAGGGTATGACTATAGATCGGAGAAAGAGAATTAGATTCAAGAGTAGATAAAATGTTGGTATCCATATGGCTTAACTGCTAATATGATTACTGTAAAGGGGTAAATTAGGTTGATGCTCAGCTACCACAATCTGAATTTACAGAATCTATACAAGAATATCTCAGTAATCCAAGAAAAAGATATACAGAAGAACTTAAAAGAGTTGTGAGAAAAGAGGGGAGTACATACTTACTAGAATAACACAGTTTCTTATTTCTGCTGCTGTCTTCATATGGGCTTTTTATGAAACTTTATTTAAGCTTGATAACTAAAGAATATGGCCCAGATATGAATCTCACATCAACTACTAATATCATGCTCCTGTTTGTGTCTCAACTTCAACCCCCAAGAGAGAGAGCAGTCTAGCCCAGCTGTACTGAAGGGATAGGGTAATATGGCCTACCACCTACTCAGCAAACAGCCATTAGAGTCAGACTCCTCTTAAGAAATTCAAGTAAGTTTTCTGAGAAGTGGGTCTAGAGACAGGAAACATTTTATTCTCTAATCTACCAATGTATGGATGTAGAAAGAAAGCCATTTTAGATGAGAATTCACTCAGTTCTATATGTGAACTTAAGAGGGCTGGAAGAAAGATACCTCGGAGGTATCTGAATCTATAAATTGAGCTCAGAGCAGCAATCTGGGAGGGAGATTTTCATTAGTTTCTAGGTGACAAAATAATGGGATTAAATGACAGTGCATGAGTGAGAACATCTGAGTAAAATGGACCCCAGAAGTACAGACTAGCCAAGGAATTGATAAAAAAGATATGGAAATAAGTTGAAAAAGAATATATCTTAATAGGGAGATGGAGAAAATGATATCACAGAAAGCAAAGACAAAAACATTTCAAGAAATGGGTTGGAGAACAGTGTCAAGTGTTGCAGAGAGATTAGTAATATAAAGAGTGAAATGAGGGGATATTTAATGGGCATCATTAGTGACGTTAGCAAGACCAGTTTCAGTGGAATAATATTTGAGGATAATCCCATTTTGCAGTGGGCCAAAAATAAAAGAGAGAAGTCTAAAAAAGAGTATGGATCATTCATTCAAATGAAAAGACTTAAGTGAAGATAGAAGGTGTTGAAGCATCAAAGTCAGATCCCATTAAGAAATAAGACATAAAATACGGACAAGAGTTAATAAATTGCTGGAGCACAGCACCCAAGGAGTTAGTATAAGATCTTATGTACAAGGGATTAGCTGCTGGAAGAAAAGACTTCTTTCTAGAAGCATGACAGAAGCTGGTACCTGTTGTCTTGTCTAAGCTCCTCCATAAATATTTAACTTTGCTGTTGCATATATTTTCTTACTGATATTTTTTAATTGAATAGAGGATAATGGCATGTAGTGAAAAATATTTAAGTATCTGTCATTTGAGGTGCAGAGGTTCTGTGATAGATGTATTATTATGAAAACATTGCGCAAAGATGTATTATTATGAAAATCTGCAAAGAAACTAGTAGCTGACTAATATGTTTAAAAAACTAAATAATCAAAGACAACATAAAAATGTAATTTAAAACAAACAAAAAGGTGACAAGACAGTTTAAAGACACCTTTGTTTTTCTGTCAATCATCACAAATTGTACTAGAATTCACATGGGTACGAGTTTTTCTTCTAACAGCACACGCAAGCACTTTGATTTTCCAAGGATAAATACTTTATGAGAAAACAATAATATTATGGGAGAATTGTTTTATAACATGGGAAACAATAAATTCAGAATAGATGTTTGAGTTATTGAATTTTGGAAAATACACAATTTTCTTTTAGAAAATCCAAGCTATTTGTTTTCTTCATCATAGGCCAACTAGTGGTGGATGCGTTAGAGGTGGTCATCAAGAGGACATGACCGCTGATTGACCCTCAGGCTGGACCCAGGCATTTGGAGGCTCCTCACCCACTCCACTGACCTTGGAATGTCCATTTTACCCACTGTTCCTACACTGCAAGCCACTTTCAAGGAAGCAGTCTGAGAGAGCAATGTGTGACAAAACCATCTGAACTGTATACGTGACTGGCCCCAGTTAAGGCCTCTGTATCAATTTTTAAGACTCAGGCAAGTGGGTGTGGAGATCTACATGTCTTCCGGCCATCCAAGACAAGACTTGTATCTAAGGTTTTTTGTTTTTTGTTTTTTGTTTTTTTTTTTTTTTTGCTTATTAAACTTACCACCTACCAACCTGCAGTCATTTGCCTCTTTCTTTGGTTTTCCCTTGCCCTCCATGTACAGGGGCCAGTTTGTGAACCAACCAGATAATAACCTCAAAGAAATTTTCATTATACTTCTTAAAGCAAAGATGCTAAGGTTTATTAATTAGGCAACACCTCAATTAATGTTTCAAAGATTTAAATAATTTGTCAGTGTGAGAGGGTGGTTAGCCTTAATAAACTCAGTATCAAAAAGACAAGTACCTTTAGAGCAGTACTTATCATAGTATGATCCCGGACCATTATCTTGTTAGAAATGCAAATTCTCAGATATACTCCAGATCTATTGAAACAGAAACTCTGGAGTGGGGCCTCGGACTCTTTTAACAAACCTCTATGTGATTCTGTGCTTCCTATACTTTGAAAACCAATGTTTTTAAAGTTAATACTTACCTATAATAAATTTTACAGGGGCCAACTGACTCAAAACAGATATTCCAGTTTTACATTGATTTTAGTTAATAAACAATTTTTATCAATTCTGTTTAAATGATAAAATATTTTATTTAAATATTAAATTCCATTGATTACATTTGAATGAAAAAGCAGAAGAAAAGCACTTTAATAAAGCTGCATTTTATTTAGATTTAGCTTAATTTTCTTTTGTTTTTCTCTCCCCTCTATTCTAGTTGAACTTGTGCTTTTAGCTTAAATTAATTAATTTTTAAGAAAAATGCTTAAAGTATGTAGACATACCTAATACTCTTATCTATTGACAAATGTATATTTGAATCAAAAATAAAATTATAGCTTTAAGGTAAGTATATTGATTTAAAATATTTCTTTTTTTAAGAATTTCACAAGATTGCAGAATCTATGGAATCATTTATGAATGCCAATATTTAATTTTATGGAAGATGACAAATCTTAGATTTTGAGGTTAGAACTCATGTGTTAGATAATGGTTTTCATTTACTAAGCACAGTTCTGTAACAATGTGGACATTATGAGTATAAAAACAAAAATAGAAGTTCTAGAGAATTCTAGAGCCAGAGAATTACCAGTAGGAGAAATCTCAGCAGTTTGGACAATGTTGCACAGAGTACACAGCCAAAAAGGAAATTTGATTCTGGAAGGTATTTTATAGGTTTAAAATTGCTACTGGCTGTAGAACACTGGTAAATGTTTAACAACCAACTTGGCAGAAGGGTATAGGGAAGGGAAAAGGGAATGTTTTGATATATAACCAATTGGTTTGCCAATATCCGTGGTTTAAATGACCCAACCTTGGGTGATTTCAATCTACTGTATGAGGTCAGTGAACAAGATTTGGGAAGAGATGAACACAGCTGGCTCCAGCTAGCCAATGTGCTGGTCCCAGACTATAAGTGGCTACAGGGTTCTAGAAGTGTCCTCACATGGCTCCATTATTAAACATTCAATAGCTTTGGCCAACATATTCACTGCCAAATGCTCTCAAATCTGGGTGGTGGTGATTTTTCCCAAATGGAACCGTGTCTTTGATGTAATATTAAAAGATAATTTTTAAAAAATCTGCTTTACATTTAGTAGGCTACTGAATACATACTTCAAAAAATGAAAAATATCTGTAATTCTCCTTTCTTCAATTAATCATTTTTTTTAATATGGTGGGCATTTATTTTTCCTGGCACTCATACAATTTCCATTTTTTCATACTGCTTAATATAAAAAAAACTACAGTATATAGGGCCTGATGAAACTTTAAAAATTGACAAATTTAAATCATATATTATATAAAATAATTTCATAACTATTACTTTTTATACATGCAGATGCAATTTTTCAGGAATTTCAGAAAAAATTCTTTTACCTAACTTGTTTTAAATAAGTAAGTTTTAGGATTTTTAATTACATTACTTATGCAATCATTATTAAGGAGATCTGAAGTCATTTGCTCCCTATTTTCTTTAGCTATTTTGCAAGACTGAAAATGCTTAATATTTGTTTAAGTATTGAGTCAAACTAACTTGGAGAGATAATTACTGAATACTGTTATTAAGTGATCAAAATATAAGAAAAAAGACTGTGAATGGGAATATCATCTTTTTTTAAAAAATACATTTATTTAGTTTTGATAGAGCACAAGTCGGGGAGCGGCAGAGAGAGAAGGAGACACAGAATATGAAGCAGACTCCAGGCTCCGACCTGTCAGCACAGAGCCCGATGCCCGGCTCAAACTTACAAACTGTGAGATCATGACCTGAGCCGAAGTCCGACGCTTAACCGACTGAGCCACCCTCAGTGGCTCAGTAGGAATAACATCTTTAAAGCATACAGTCAAATAAATGGAAAATTTATTTTCTCAGAACACGTTAAAAAGCACTTAATATCCATGGTATTTGTTTATCTTTAAAAGATAAATTTTAAAGATCCTAATCACTGGGATATTTGCAGTTTCTTTAGGGTTTTATGTTCTGAGAAGATCATGTAGAAATAATGGATCCTTTGGGGACAGGTATATCAATGATAAGGTTTATCTTCTTTATAAGAGTTAGGGAAAGAAGATAGAATTAACAAAATAAAATATAGACACTGTTAATATTATTTATCAAAAGAATTCCAGTTTATATTCTTTAGTCTGTAAGATGGGGGAGCTATTGCATTACACAAAATACTGGCCACTTCTGTTCCTCTGAGCATTTTTCTTTGATTAAAACCATTTGTAGTAAATGATGACCCAAGCCTTTGTAAATGACATTTTAACGGGGGTTGTGGTCTAATGAAATTGTATTTTTAAAGGGGTTTCAATTATCAGAACTATAAAGTATTTGCTTACTAGTAATGTACTTAAAATGAGGTATCAATTCTTTCTATAACTCCAGTACATATTGGTTATTATTCCATTTTTGGACTAACAATTTTGAGGCTTTACATGGCAGAGTCTGTCTATCTGAACAGCATGAAACTACCTTTCTTTAAAAATAAATTATCTGCCGTTGTTTAGTTATGCTTCTTAAAATCCTGATAGGTCTGGCAAGTCTCTTAATCCCTGTTAAGGGTATGAAGGAGAAGAGCTATGCATTACAAACTTAACCTTGAATGAATCCAAGCCCAAGAAACAGAAGTAGAATGTCTTAAACTTTTAATCCTACAATATAAATATTGAGAAAGAAAAATATGAACACTGCATAAATTATAACTTAAAGTCTTGCTAAACTAGGTTGAGAATGTGTTCATGAGCAGCCAATAACATATTACCTTTATATCATAGAATGCTTGTTGTAGAAAGAATTTTTGTGATGCTCTAGGACCTTAACATTAGCTAATGTTGTTCATATGAGAAAACTGTGACAAGGAAAGGCTCTTTGCAGTATGTAGTTTCTTTTCTTTTGCTTTATTTTGGTATTAGTAGAAAGTCTTCAAGTAAGAAATGTGTATTGCCAACCCTGTTCTTTAGGTTAAAAAATGGAGGTGCGGAGGTGTTATTATTTTCTTTTTTTTTTTTTTTTATTTATTTTTGAGAGAGAGAGAGAGAGAGAAAGAGACAGACTGCAAGCAGGGGAGGGGCAGAGAGAGAGGGTGACAAAGAATCTGAAGCAGCAGGCTCCAGGCTCTGAGCTGTCAGCATAAAGCCGGGAGGGGGTGGGGCTCAAACTCACCAGCAGTGAGATCATGACCTGAGCAGAAGTGCAGATGTGGGTCGCTTACCTGACTGAGCCACCCAGGCGCCCCCAGTTGTATCTTAAAGATACCCAGCTAATGAGCAGCAATCACAGTGCTCTATGAATATCAATTTTTTCACCTTTATACAAAAACTATGGGGGAAAATACCTGCCTATGTAACTTAAGGTTCTGGAATAGAAAATGTATGAAAGTAACGCATAGTTATGAAATGTTCTAAAACTGTTGGTTCTTGGTCTCTCACAGCCATGATAAGTGGCTAATCATCATGTATATTTTTATGTGTAATTTATTTGTGTTTGTAAGTATTCTAACTGCAACTCTAAATATACAGGAGAAAATGTTAAGTGGTAGATGCTTGAACGTAGCCTCACTCTCTTTCCTTGATGTCTAGTCTGTAATGTCTAACGATTATCTACTTGGACTGGTGCATGGTGAAAGATGGGAACACGTATTCATTTAAGATTCACAAGTTTTTCTTTTTTTTTTTTTAATTTTTTTTAACGTTTATTTATTTTTGAGACAGAGGGAGACAGAGCATGAATGGGGGAGGGTCAGAGAGAGGGAGACACAGAATCTGAAACAGGCTCCAGGCTCTGAGCGGTCAGCACAGAGCCCGACGCGGGGCTCGAACTCACGGAGTGTGAGATCGTGACCTGAGCTGAAGTCGGCCGCTTAACTGACTGAGCCACCCAGGCGCCCCTAAGATTCACAAGTTTTTAATTTCCAATTACACTTATCCAACTCTGTTTGAAAAGAAGTAAGTGCTTTCTGTTGTTAACCATGACTTTAAAACATCATTACCAATTAATGCAAAGAAAGCTACTGAAAACAATTTTAGAAATAAAAAAATACTCATCATAAAATATGTGTGGTGATATTAGAAGTATAACTACATAAGTAATTCAAGATTACTTGTAGGACCACTGTCCCTACAAGTTATTAATCCAACTTTCCCATTAAGCATATACTAAATCAGCCTTCTAATAATGTCCCTGGATGAACTGACTTGTCAATAAAATATTAGAATTGGATTGTAGTTGGATAGTTTTACTTTGTGTGTGTGTGAAAGAGAAAGAATGATAACTGTTGACAATTTTATTAGCCCAAGATACGCAGTCTAGGATAATGGTTATGATCAGAAATTTAAGAATCAGATCTCAAGTGTTTTTCCTGTGTCTGCCACATTTTAGCTGTGTGATTTTGAGCAAGCGGTTTAACCTCTCTGCATTTTTTCAACTAGAAAATGCAGATGACAATAGCCACTGCCCACAGTTGGTGGAAAGATGAAATGAAGTAATATTTGTGGAACACATAGAAGAGTGCCTAGCACAAAATAAGTGCATAATGTAAAAGTATATTTAAAAATTTAATATTAAGAAGAGCTCAAAATGTATGGTTTTGCTTGTTGTTGTTTTCATTCAAATAGACTTTAGGGAAATTATAAATTTATCCTAAATCCATAAATTAATGCTTTAGTTGGAAAAATCTCTGACCGAGCCACAACTATTAATTTATTATATATCTGGGAGAACCATAATTTTCATTCTTTCATAAACATAGAAAAAGTCATTTTTGAGGTCTTTAAAAGCATTATTTTTTAAGATTTCCTTGTATTTTGTCAAATCAGCAATAAAATGCTTTTAAAAATTCAGATTTTAGGGGTGCCTGGGTGGCTCAGACAGTTAAGTATCATACTCTTGATTTCAGCTAGGGTCCTGATCTCACAGTTTGTGAGATCAGCGTAGAGCCTGCTTGGGATTTTCTCTCTCCCTCTCTCTCTGTTCCTCCCCTACTCTCTCTCAAAAATAAATAAATAAATAAATAAATATATATATATATATTTAATTCAGATTGTAGATATCTGGCATCCAGTTTTAGATAAACCAGCCTCAAGAGTAGGTTTGACAAATTTGTACTTCCAAACCCTATTCAATTTACTATTTTATGGTGAATAGAGCTTTAATCATCAGAGAAACTCTGACAGCCACTAAATTTTATTAGTCTAAGTAAATGTCTATATCTTCACTGTTTTTTATAGTACCATGTATCTATCTTCCGTCCACTAGAAAATATTATCTATTTTTGATACTAAGTGCAATTCTTCTAGTGATAACAATAGGTAACAGTAGATAGAAGTTGAAATCTCAGTTTCCACCATGAGGTTACTCGAAGTCCAATCCTTGGGCACATTATTTAACCTGTCCCTGACCTCTGTATTTTCTACTGTAAAATGCAGTACTAATAATATATATCTAAAAGATTGTTATGAATATTAAATGAATTGACACGTGCCAGGGGCCTGGAATAGTGCTTGGTCATCATAAGTATTTCTTAACACTTGTTATTGTTTTTGTGTAAGAAAATAACACATAAGCAATCACTTGGATAAGATATTTCAAAAGCATGTATTGATGTTAAAGTTAATCGGCAATTACTGAGGGTATGGAACATATCCATGTTCTATTTTCATATCATTACAATCAATTATGTAAATTCCTTAAGAAGTTTTTTTTTTTTTTTTAACTCAAAGTGTTTTCATCTAAAATGGGCTTTCCTCTCTTCCTCTGGTATGAGTAAGGTGACTGATAATAAATGTATAAGGTTTATCAGGGCTCTCTGGAGATAATATAGTTTTTCTCAGAGGCAAAATTGAAATAAGGATATGCCATTTCTGGAATCAGATCATTAAGCACAACCGCTTAAAATTCCTTCACATGCTAAGACTAAAATCAGAGTTCAGAGAATAAAGCAAGAAAAGATAGGGAAGAAATTCTTTTTCAAAGGGAAGAAGTAAATTAAACAAGTTTTTTTCCCATAAGCCATTAAATCTACCTTGAAAATAGATAAAGGGGAAAAAAGCAACAACAAGAAAACAAGAGATTTGAAGGGAAGAGCAATTAGCCCAAAGCTACAAGAAAAAAAAAAAAAAAAGCATTTTTTGTTTGTTTGTTTTCAAAGCAATCAAATCTGGTTCTGAAATAGCTTTTCCATTTTCTCCTTCTTAGTAAAAACAAACATCACACAAATCCCCATGTGAAGGGAATACTGAGAGAATAACTTCTCCAACCAAATTTGCATGTGCCCACAAACCAAAAGCATTTGAATAGGCACTTAATTTATTTTAAATTATATCAGCTTTTGCTTATTAATTGACATTGTAAGACTTTGTGGTTAAGAATTCTTTAAATTGTTTTCAGACTAATAAAAACCACTTGGAAAAAGGATGCATATTATCATGTATATTGTTGGTAGCTCTTTAAATCATGTGAGTATGCGAATATTTATGACTGGATTTGATTTGAACTTTCACTGCTTGATTATGAAATCACTAGCAATTACTTTAAAATGTTTCATATGCTTAAAATAAATGAACACACCATGAAACCATCTACATTTTAATCATATGTAACACATAAAATGGCAGTTTACATGTGTATCTTTACAGATTCTACAATATACAGAAAACTTATTTTAAAATTCCCCACCACACACTTCAAATCCAAACTTGAGACCAAAACAGGTTTACAATATCATGTTAAATTAAAACACATATATGTTTACAAATACATGTGGATATTTTTTTTAAGGTTAGAAAAGTAAAAGCCAACATAGTCAAGTGATTATTTCAGAATGTGGTAATTATGGTTGAGTTTTAAATTCGGTTTTTATTAATCTGATTGCTTAAACTTCCTCATTTTCATATTTTATATTTTAATGCTGTAGTTTCTTTTAGTATATATTTTTGATTTATTTTCATAGTGGTTTCCCTGGGATTACAATTTACATCTTAATTTAAGACAATTTATATCAGATTAATACCAAGTTAATTTCAATAGTATATTAAAACATTGCTTTCAGTATAGCTCCTTCTCTCCTCCTTTTCACACAAATTACCTCTTTGTGCATTATAACCCATCAATACAGTTTTTAAAATATTGCTTTATGCAGCTGTATTTTAAATAAGATAGTGGAATAAAAGAGTTACAAATGAAAACTACATTTGCATTGTCTGTTATGTTTTTCTATTCAGTTACCTTTACCAGTACACTTAATTTTTTTTGTATGGATTGAAGATAGTATCTAATTTTCTTTCATTATATCCTGAAGAATTCCCTTCCAGGGCATGTCTGCTAGCAACAAATTCTGTTTTTACCTTGGAATTCTTAATTTCTCCTTAATTTGTGAAATACAGTTTGTCACAATGTAGTATTCTTGGGCTGACCATCTCTTTTCTTTCAGCACTTTGAGTACATCACCATCCTGCCTTCTAGCCTTTATGGTTTCTGAAAAGTCAGTAGTCAATATTATTGAAGATCCTTTGTACGTGGTGAGTGACTTTTCTTTTGCTACTTTCAAAGTTTATTCTTTGTACTAGTCTTACAAATCTTTGATTATGATATATTTACATGTGGATCTCTTTGAGTTTATCCTACTTGGAGTTTGCTGATCTTCTTAAATGTGCAGATTCATGTTTTTCATTAATTTTGGGAAGTTTTCAGCCAGGATTCCTTCAAATATTCCTTCTTTCTCCTCTTCTCTTCCAGGATCTTCCATTATATGCATGTCGATATGCTCAATGCTGTCCCACAGGTCTCTGAGGCTCTGTTCATTTTTCTCCATTCTTGTTCCCCAGTTTCTTCTTCTTTTTTTTTTTTAAGTTTATTCATTTATTTTGAGAGAGAGAGAGAGAGAGAGAGAGAGAGAGATTGAGAGAGAGAGAGAATCCCAAGCAGGCTCGACACTGTCAGCTCAGAGCCTGATGCAGGACTCAGACCCACAAAACATGAGATCATGACCAGAGCCAAAGTCATGTGGAAGCTTAACCAACAGAGTCACCCAGGCACCCCTGTTCCCCAGTTTCTTAAACTGGATAATCACAGTGGGCCTGTTTCAAACTGATTTATGCTGCCTGCTCACACCTGCTTTTATTACTCTAGTGGGATTTTTATTTCAGTTATTGTATTTTCAACTCCAGAATTTTTACTTGATCCTTTATAATATCTATCTTTTTATTGATATCTTCTATTGGTAAGACATCTTTCTCAACTTTCCTTCTGTTCTTCATGCAAGATTTCCTTTAGATCCTTGACTATATTTAAAATGCTGATGGAATGTCTGTGTAGTAAGTAC
This sequence comes from Herpailurus yagouaroundi, assembly GCF_014898765.1. Lineage (NCBI taxonomy): Eukaryota > Metazoa > Chordata > Mammalia > Carnivora > Felidae > Herpailurus > Herpailurus yagouaroundi. The sequence goes on along the minus strand of NW_024412396.1, from coordinate 19,209,491 downwards.
CCATTGTCGGATTTCTTAGGAACATTATCTCTTGACTGCTTTTATTCCTGTGCTTTTATTCCTTTCCTGCTTCTTTGTATGTGTCATATATTTCATTGTTGGAAAAATGGACATTTTAGATAATGTGATGTGCTAACTCTGGAAATCATACTGTCCTCTTTTCCCTCAGGTTTGTGATTGTTGCTGTTTGTGTATTTAGTTACTTTGCTGGACGTATTTTGAAGAGTATGTATTCCTTGTCAGAGGTACTATTGAAGTCTCTGCTTGCTTCAGTCAGAGGTCAACTAATAATTATAAAGAGATGTCCTTCAATGCCTTAGACCAGTAAATTTGCCAGACATTGCTGAGGAGTGCTGTGTTTGTACTGGGGTATTCCTTACGTGTTCTGGAAAGAGGTTGCTAAGTCATCTGTAGTATTCAATGTTTGCGCAGACCCTCAAGATCCACTGGCGGGCAGAGATTAGGGCCTTCTCACATCTTTCCTTAGTATGTTCACAATGAAGCACATGAATTTGACTTTCTAGATTTCCAGGAATATGTTGGCATTTTTTAAAGCCCCTGTGGAAATGTCATTTCCCAGTGTTTTCCTTTTATATTTTTTGATCAGCCTCTTATTAGCCCTACCCGGTAATGCTACCCAGGAGCTATGATGGCAAACAATTACTACTAATTGTTTTTGGTAAATGTCCTGAGGATAGAGCAGTTTTCACAGAGCAGGCCCTGAATCAGATCAAATAAAGGCATCCCTTGAGAATGGAGCTTTTTAATAGCTGCGAGACCAGTCAGATCAAATAATGGCAATTCTCCGGGGTGTGGAGGAAGCCCCAATTTTGTCTTATCCATTAGCTTCCAAGTGGCTGGTTTTTCACAGCATTTGTAAGTGCCATGCTGTCAGTTTTCAAGGCTACTTCAGAGCTGGGGAGGTGGGGAATGAGATAAAGGTAAAAGACGTATAACCTTGCTGCTCTTATCGAGATTCAGCCATTTTTCTTGAATAAACACACTTTAGATTGTCATGGGTCTTTACCTGATTTCCAAATTCTGAAAAGCTTGATTTCAAAATTGATTGATTTTTAAAGTATTTTTTTTTTTTAGTTCTCATTGCTTTTATAGAGGTGTGGATTTTTGGATTTTGGAGAATTGGCCCTCTCAGGAACTAAAATTGTAACCTAGATTTCCTGACTCTTAAGTACAGAGAACAATCTTATGGTTAGCAGAGAGGAGGGGGTGGGGATGGGTAAAAAAGGCAATGAGATTAAGGAGTGTACCTGTAATGAGTACTGGGTCATGTATTGAATTCGTGAATCACTATAGTGTACACCTGCAACTAATATAGCATTGCATTAACTGTACTGGAATTAAAACAAAATAAAATAACATTTCTGAATTTAAATCCATACATTGTCTGAAAATACCATTTCCCTCCACTATAAAGTATTTATTTGGGTAACTTTTGTCTCCAAACAATGTTGTGACAGCTGCTTGCCTACTTAAGTATATCTCTGAAAAATCACCTTTGCTTGGAGTCCACATTGAGTTGACTTCACTATAGCAGCCATTCCTGGTTTAAAGGCATGAGAATGACAATTCATACTTTCACTTCATTTTGTTTTTGTTTCTTATTTAAATCACATTCCAAAGATGCTCAATTCTGCATATTCTATTATCTTCCTTATTTTAAAACTGAGGTCTCCTATAGATTTCCTTCAGTCTTGTTAAAATAAAATATTGGAGGATTGGCCACAGAATATTCAGCATGATAGGGTGAACAGGTATAACCGGTTTTAGTTGTTGACTAGAGTTAAGGTCTTTCCCACCAAGGGGAAATGGTATGGTGCTATAAAACTGGGTAGAGTAGGGTGTGAACAGCCTCTAGGACATCCCTGAAGTTCCGTATTTAAATCACCATCAGAGGTAAATACTAGAGAAAGAATATAGACAAGACTATTGCAAAGGATTCCAAGTCCTTAGGAATGTAGGTTTGAATTACCTAATCTCCATTTCGAGTATAAAGCTGTGAGAACTGAAGTATTAGATGAAGGCAGGGAATTTTGGACAGTTGGTAAAGAAAGATGTATAAATACGGTATAGTCTAAATTTAGTGGCGGAAGCACTGACCTTATTAGTTACGTATATATGATTTCCTGTACATGATTTTTTTTCTTTAGCTAATTTCTTTTTTTTTTCCTATTTCTCCCCCCACTCTATTTGTGAAGGTTTTCCTTATAATCTATATAGCAATATCTATAAATGCTACATAAAATTCACTACATCACTATTTTTGCTAACTTGAAAAATTTGGTAAGTTTCCAAGAGTTGTCTATTCTTTTAAAGTCAGAGGATTGATATTTTAATTTTACTAAAATCTTTGTTCCCTGAATGTCAGTAAAGTGATAATTGTCTAACTACCACAGTTTTATTGTTAAAAATATTGTTATGCCTCAGGTAAAAATGATTAATTAGGGGCGCCTGGGTGGCGCAGTCGGTTAAGCGTCCGACTTCAGTCAGGTCACGATCTCGTGGTCCGTGAGTTCGAGCCCCGCGTCGGGCTCTGGGCTGATGGCTCAGAGCCTGGAGCCTGTTTCCGATTCTGTGTCTCCCTCTCTCTCTGCCCCTCGCCCGTTCATGCTCTGTCTCTCTCTGTCCCAAAAATAAATAAACGTTGAAAAAAAAATTTAAAAAAAAATGATTAATTAGACCTAAAAAATATGTTCCCAACATAACGATTTAGTGTGTGTGTGTGTGTGTGTGTGCGTGTGTGTGTGTGTGTGTGTGTGTGAGAGAGAGAGAGAGAGAGAGAGAGACAGAGAGAGAGACAGAGAGAGAGAGAGAGAGGGAAAGAGAGAGGGAAAGAGAGGAATGGAAGGAGTAATTGGGGTGTATTGCATATTTGCAGCATTAGTCATTTTCAAAATTCATTTGCTGACGTTTAAAGTCAAGAATTCATTGCTATACCATAATTAGTGCTATAAAGTTCCAATGAGGCTTTTCAGATATGCAAGTTCAAATATACTGAAAATTGTTGCTAGTCACCTGGTCTGTAGAGAAGCAGTTTGTTTTTGAAGTTTGAATATAATGCCAAGAGAATTTTTTCCAGCTGTTACATATGTACACAAGTTAATGTTATCAGCAGAATAAAGGTGCATGTACATAGAAAATTTTCAAATTTATCTTACCACCAAATATGCACCATCTCAGTATTTAATGCCTTTCCCTTCCCCTCCATCTCCTCTTAATACTCACTTTTCATGTATTTACTGATTATTCAAACTTCTACCAAGGTGTTTGTGGAAAAATATATGACAGATATTGGTTTTCCTTTAAGTAATAGGTCATGAGAGACTAAGAGAAAAATTACCAGGTGTACTCACAACTGCAAAGAAAAGACCTCTCCCCCTCCCCACCCCCCCCCCCCCTAACCCCCCCCCCCACCCCCCACCGCGGTTCCCGGAACCAGCCAGGGCGTGCGATTGTGGTCTGACCTAAAGGCGGGAACCAATCAAGTTCTGCTGAGTGGTTTGAAAAAAAAGGCGGGAACCAATCAAGTTCTGCTGAGTGTTCAAATTTAAATGTCAACCAATAACAGCTCTGTAACCGCAAAAAAATCCCTAACTTGTTTGTGCCTGTCTATAAAAGAAGCTGTAAGATCCTCACTCGGGACCTCAGCGTCACCGGTAACGAGTGCGTGGAGGTCCCGGTTCGAACCTGTAATAAACAACCCTTGCCGCTTGGCTTTGACTCTGGACTCTGGTGGTTTGTTCTTGGGGGTCTTTCGAATTTGGGCATATCAGTCAGGGTATAAATCATCAGAAAATTTGAATTTTGAGCCAGTCTTTGGGATGTGCAGAAAATGCAGCTACATAACAGGTACATTTGGGGAGACAATGCACGAACTGACCCTGTCATAGTGTCTGACATTTTCACATTACTCACTACCCTAGTCTCAGCTGAGAAGAGAGATTTTAATGTATGAAAACTTATTTCAAAATTCTGTTTCAGATTGTACAGTTATGCACCAATAGTGAACCCAATATGTTAAGAAGGGAAAGAAGAGGAATAAAATCTAGAACAAATGTGCTATTCAGAAGGGCAGACTAAGGTAGCATACTGAATTGGGACCCCCCCCCCCCCGCCCCCTGTCTAGGTAACAGAAGTGGAGCTGGAGAGAACAGCTGATAATTTGGGGGCAGTTACATTGTATCAAGTATTATTAAGCCTATATGAATTGTTCTCAGATCGAAGTGGGAGGGCTGATATAATGACTAGCATTCTGTAGAGATATAGTAATTTAATTAAAAAACTCATGTTTATGTTCACTTGTTATGCACACACATTCATATAACACATGCATATTAGGAATTACCATTTGGCACCTGTAAGCAGAGGGATCAACCTCATGAATGGGGATAGGCAAGTTCTACAGCTTTTTGACAGCTTAGTCTCATCAGGCAGTATCATTTCTTTCTTTTCCTTCTTAGTAAACTTTTGCCTCTCCTAGAATTTATATTACCTTGAGAGATTGTATGATAAATGCCAGTGCATTTCTGTGTTTGAAGAACATGTTCTAAGATAGTAATGTCTCCTTAGTGAGTGCCTGTTAATGGCAATTTTGAAAGATGTCTAAAAACTAACTTCTTTTATGGATTGATCCTATTTTTGATTCTATTTTTCTTTCGGTCATTAAAAAAAAACAGTTTATATCCTAATGACTAAAATAAGAAGCATTTTATTGTGTTTGTTTAAAAAGATACAAATATATGCTATTAACAATCTAAACTTTTTCTTATCAGCAATCATAAATTTACAGGTGTATTTCTGATCTGGTATCGCTGCAAAATCCTCCTAACATTCAGATCTTCTGTATTTTGGAACAGAGCCTGATAAGGATCAGAGATTGAGATAGAAACTAGAAAAAATCATGTAGTAAACTAATATTTATTAAATACAAGTTTTATGTCAGAGATGTGGCTTAATTGTGGAATACTATCAGCTACTCTCAGAAGCATAGGAGGAATGTCCAATAGACCAGGAAAGTGCTTGGATGCAAGATGGAATGAAATAGTCTTGAATTAAGATATGTTTTCACTACTTCCCATAAAAATTTAACTTATTAAAAAATCAAATATAATTTGCATGTGACTGAAGAAATAATATAGGGGCGCCTGGGTGGCTTGGTCAGTTGAGCGTCCAACTTCAGCTCAGGTCATGATCTCACAGTGTGTGAGTTTGAGCCCCACATTGGGCTCTGTGCTGACAGCTTAGAGCCTGGAGCCTGCTTCAGATTCAGAGAGATTCTCCCTCTCTCTCTGACCCTCCCCTGCTCACACTCTGTCTCTCTCTCAAAAATAAATAAACATTAAAAAATTTAAAAAAAAAAGAAACAATATAGTTGTTGGGGTAAAGCAATGGAGGGAAGGGTTTTGTTTTTCATTTTTTTTACACTGACACCAAGTACCATTATTATAATACAGAACTTTTTAAAACATCGTTTTATTTGTTTTTTAAAGTAATTTCTGCACCCAATGTGGAGCTCCAATTCGTGACCCCAAGATCAAGAGTTGTACACTCTTCCGACTGAGCATCCAGGCGCCCCATAATACAGCACTTCTGTGGCTCATCATCACTGTATTTCTTTTGGAAAATAACACTTCCTGTCTTTTTATTATCAACCTAGTTTTGAAGCACTAAACTTATTTTAATAAAGAATTATATCATTTTATAGTCATCACCTTACCATCTGAAATCTGTATACTAACACTAAAACAGCTAAGATAATGTGATTTAATAAATATCTTTTTTTAAATGTTTATTTATTTTTGAGAGTGGGGGAGGGGCAGAGAGCGAGAGGGAGACAGAGAATGTGAAGCAGGCTCCAGGCTCTGAGCTGTCAGCACAGAGCCCGAAGCAGGACTCGAACCCACGAACCGCGAGATCATGACCTGAGCCCAAGTCAGACACTCAACGGACTATGCTACCTTGGCACTCCATAAGTATTTTTAAATATCTTAATGGCCATAAAAATTTTGATATCTATTAGAGGTTTCCTCTAAGTCATGTATTTTTTTTTTCCTAAGAACCTATTAACTTACTAGAAATAATTCTATAGATAGAGCTACTTTTTTTTAAACCAAGGAAAAAAGTGCAGTTATATATAAATTTAAGATTAACTTCTGTCCTTAAATAAACCCCCAAATTTTTTACCAATATTTTTACATGTACATCATTACTCAGAACTCCATGACTTTACCACTATTTAGGATTATACTCCAAAATATCAATAGCTGTAATTCATTTTCAAATGCTGAAGACATGTATATTCCATGACAAAATTTGCACATTTATTATTATTATTATCATTATTATCAGATAGAAGGAGATAATGGAAATGTTCACATTTAGCCAAGCTGTTATAGGGTGAATTCTATGTCAATAATTGCTTAAAGACTTTATTTCCATTCTTGGTGAAAAGAGACAATGCCATCATTAGAAAATTATGAATACTGTGCCCAAGTGCCTTGCAAGTATCACATTTTTTTTCTAAAATCTGGTCGGTCTGGATTCTGTGTTGACACTGGCAGGCAGCTTTAATGAAAATCATCTCCCAAGCAGCTGCAACTTCAGTTTTAGTCACAGCAGCTCTCCTGATTAGCCCCTGCAGGAGCTGCCACAAGGCTCAACTGAAATCTGCTCTCCAGAATCACAGACATGCGAAACACAAGGCCCCTCGTTACCAAAATTCATAAGCACAACGTGATAACCTTTCTGTTTGGCTTGATCATTTGATACGCTCAGAATAGCCATAGATGTTCACATAATACCCATTGTCTAAGAACTTTAGGCATAAGGCTAGTAGTTTGTTATTATGTGATTTTTGCCCACTAATGATATATGATGTACAAGAGCATGGAGAGTTAAAATAACAGCAGAAACCATAACCACCTAAGGTTTTTATTCTAATCTTTTGTACTTAATCACATGCACTTGAACTCTGGGTTTCCTGTAGATTTTCTGTATAACTCAACAGGTGCAGGATCTGCATAGTTCTCTCCAATTCTTATGTAGAAATGGCACAGCATGGAGGTGAGGTTTTTTTTAGAATAAATTCTACCATCAAAGAGTCTAATTGAACAGTCCTTGGGCTGGCAGAGTTGTTTTTTTGTGTGGGTTTTTTTTTTTTTTTTTTTTTTTTTTTTATGAACGTGCAAGGTTTTTCATGATACAGCTGTAAATTTGTGCTTTACTTGGTCTTTCTGATTTAACTTGCTATAAGGTCTTAGATTCTGACTAATTACTCTGGACTTCAGGAAAATTTTACACTCATGGGGGTGTGAGCATGAATATGTATATCTTGTGTGTATGCTTGTGTGCACTTAGCTCAGAAAATAGACTGGGCTCTCAAGGCACCTGATTAAATTGGGGTCAAAGGCGTACCAAAAAGTGGAAATCATGCAAGGGACTACATGAGTGGAATATTTTTTTTAAGTTTATTTATTTATTTTGAGAGAGATAGCATGCAGGAGGGGCAGACAGAGAAGGGAAGAGACAGAATCCCAAGCAGGCTCCATGCTCTCAGGGCAGAGCCTGATGCGAGGCTTGAACTCACAAACCATGAGATCATGACCTGAGCTGAAATCAAGAGTCAAATGCTTAACTGACTGAAGCACCCAGGTGTCTCAAGGGTGGAATATTTTTAGTAGACCAAAGGAAAACAATACTATGCCTTGTAGTGGGTAGGGAAAATATATGAAAGAGGTAGACTCTGTGTACTGAACAGAAAATTCAATGGCCTTTGGAAGGAAAAGATGAGCACAAAAAGACCAAAAAAAGATGTAGTAGGAATTTATGTGGCATCTCCGTATGCCAGTGAATAGTTTTATACATCCCTCCCACCACTCTCTACCCCCAACACACACACATTTTGGTAAAAGAAGAAGAAATGATTCGAGATAGACTACACAGCACACGCAATTGATGTCAGATAAAATCCCAGATCTTGGGTCTTCCCAGGGTTTGAAATGGGCAGAAGTAAAATAATAATAGAAGTTGATATTACTGAATGGCATTACTGTGCCAGATACTGTTTTAAGAGCAAGCAGCAAATAAAATGAAATTTAAAGCAATTTGTGGTCATGAAAAATGAGGAGAAGCTGAATACCCACCAAGGAGGAGAATGGGCAAAGCTATGCTGAGGCTCGATATCTGACTGATGGAGGGGACAGAGGGAAGACAGAAAAGGGGAAAGAGTGTCAGAAGAAAGAGAGAGAGAGAGAGAGAGAGAGAGAGAGAGAGAGAGAGAGGAGATGAGTATGGTTCTCAGCAAAACTGAGGCTGAAATCCACATCATCAGTACACGTTGCTATGTGGAGTAGCTTACAGAGTTTGAGCCGGAGTAGAGTCTTTGTTCAGCCCCCTGATCTAGACAGTGATCCCAGGCAGAGTTACAGTCACTGTGTAAAATAGCAATGTTGTACACAACACAGGGCTCAAATTAGACATAACATGGTTGATTAAAAAATGCCATTTGCAATGAGAGATAGAGAAGTATTTCAGGATCCAGACCATCTAAGCAGGTGAGCAAATTGCAGGAAAATGGCCACCTGCCCTCTAACCTGATGTAAGTAAGCAGTTCTTGTATTGCAGCTGATTAATGTCACAGAGGCTGCAGTGAGGCTGAGCTGTTTGTGAGGAGTGTAGACTCTGTGTGTACTGACAAGGGAATTCTCCCAAGGCAGGTAGAGATCTAAGCATGAGAAGAGTTTTGCAAATCTGAGGGAAGCTTCAAAAGAGTGAGCTAGATCAGTAATGTGAAACAATCTTTAGAATTATGGAAGATGAGGAAATAACTATTTACTTAGAGAGTAAGAGTTTGTGATAACTATTATATGATTTCAGAGTATTAAAGAGAAGAAAGACAAGAAACAGAAAATGGATGAAGAGGAAATTGACTCAGGAAGTATAAATTGCTCCATATGATCCTTGCCAAAAAAGAAAAAAAAAAAAGAAAAAAGAAAAACAATACTAGTGTGTCTTATAAGAAAAGTTGAGTCAAGGGGCGCCTGGGTGACTCAGTCAGTTGAAGGTCCGACCTCAGATCAGGACATGATCTCATGGTTCATGGATTCGGGACCTGCATCAGTCTCTGGGCTCACAGCCTGCTTCGGATTCTGTGCCCTCCCCCCCTGCTTTTCCCCGCTGTGCACTCTCTCTCTCTCTCAAAGATAAATAAACATTAAAAAAAGAAAGAAAGAAAAGAAAAGCTGAGTCAAGATAGAATTCCAGTGGGAAAAGAGATCTAGATGGTAGTATAGTAAATCTTTAAGTCAGAGGGGTTGAACTATATAGGCTAGGAAAATCCTATTGGAATGAATAATGCAGCTTGTCAGATTTGGGGGAAGTAATGGGAAACAGTCTGAACAAACAAGAAGAATGTCAAATAAAAGTTCCACAAGCAATTTATTGAGCATCTATTGGTAGCAACTCTTGTCCTAGCTACTGGGATAATAAAGGCAAGTCAAAATCCTGCAGTTCTGTAGGGTTTAAGGAAGGCTAATAGAAAATGTGGAATAGGTACAAAAGGAAGTGGGGTACATCAGGGGGACATCTAATCCAGCCTGCAGTTGGGGAGAAGGCATGCCAGATTTCTGGAGATAAGTACTTGAGATCTTCATGGAACTTCCTAAGAAGTTCCGGGATAAAGGTAATTAGGACATGATATCTATGTGAGTGAAAAATGAAGGTTTCCTTAAAATGATTTCCAATGTACCAAAGTCATCAGAGGAATTATCTATGTGAGGCATGGAGGACCTTCTATCCTTACTTTTACCCTGAAAGATAAATCTTTCCCTTGGAGCTCTCTCACTGATTACAGTTTTCTCTACCATACCGAGTTCAGAGCTTAAATGGCACTCCCTTTAATATCCAAATATGAATGTACATGACCTTTCCACTACATTCCCATAGTACACCAGAAACCAATCTAAAATTTATATATGGGAATTTACTAATAAATTAGTTATAATAAAAAGAAAATAAATTCAGAGTAACAGTCAACTAAGGCACTTGGTTTTAAAAGTATAGCTTTCTTCAGCTTGGGGTTCTTGCCTTCATATGGGAACAACTATCTTTTAAACTCTTCTTGCTGGGATGATTTTTTTCCCTATAAATCTAGGTCTAAACAACAAAGCCTAGGGAGGTACCATTCTTTTCTGTGTAACTTACACTATACATAGAATTAATACCAGGACTAACATAAAAGGATATTAGGAATGACTTCATCTTTTTCTTAAGTTGTCCACCAGATATATACACAGAAAGTAGCAAGGAAGAGAGAGAGAGAGAAGGAGACAGAGAATCCCAAGCAGGCACTGCACTGTCAATGCAGAACCTGACGCAGAGCTCAGTCTCATGAACCGTGTGATCATGACCCATGCCGAATTCAAGAGTGAGATGCTTAACCAACTGAGCCACCCAAGTGCCCCTTTATTTTTTTTAAGACTTTTTTTTTAATTTCTAAATAATCTCTATACCCAGCATAGGGCTTGCATTTAGAATCTTGAAATCAAGAGTTACATATCCCACCAACTGAGCTAGCCAGGTGCCCCTAAAATAGTGTTTAAACAGAGAGTGAGAATCAATACTGAGGTTTAGCAACATGATTCTAGGAAGATGAATTAAACAAGGCAGCACCACCTCAGCAATGGAGGTATTTGAACTATTACAAAACAAATCAGAGCCAAGACTCAATTACTGCAACTGAAGGATAACAATGAACTTGATTATAAAGAATGAGACCACAAAGCAATACAAGAAGTGAGTTTAAAACCATAGCATGGAAGGAATTCTGACAGGATGGAGTAAAGACCTGTGGAAATCTCCTCTTCAATTAAACCAATGAGAACAATAGCAAAAGTTGTCAAAGTCAACTTTTCCTGAACTCTGAAAATTTATCAAAGGCTTGCAACAATTCAAGGAGCATTATTTGAAAAGAATGACTGAACTTCAGAAATCAGGCCCAAATGATCTAGGATATTAGACTTGAGTCAGAGTGGAATGATTCTTGAGTAGGATGATTTTATTTAGTCTTCTGGACCAAAAATTTGCCAGCCTGTCCTTGAACTAGGCGAGTTAATATATATAAAGCATCAGCACTGGTAAGTAATACTGCCCTTTTTCCTGAAAGCAGACTTTCTCCTAATACCTCACACAAGGCTAGGGATACTATTAACTTCTGCAAACAAACAAACATACAATCCTCCCCCCCCCCAGCCCCCGCCACAAATAAATGGTTGTATGAATGAATGGGTGAATGATGGCCTGCTCTACTCTTGTATGAAATTATCTGGCTGGCTTATTATTCATAGAGAGACTCCATAAGATGTGTCTAATGCATACCATCCTGGGCAGTTACTTAAAACCTCTCAATCTTAGTTTCTTCATGTATAAACTGGAGTTGATAAGGCAGCACTGTCAACTTTGCATAGTAGCAGTATCATAGCCAGTGAGGATTATCCAAGTCATGATTATTGCTAATTGACAAAAATAGTATTGCTAATAGATAGATGATATTATTGGGAAGGGAATGTGAGAATGCCCAACACAGTACCTGGCATAGACTCACTTTCAATAAATGTTTGCTAAATGAATATACAAACAAATGAAAGAACAGATCAATACATGAGATCCCTTTATGGAGAGGGATAGTTCATGAGTATGGGCCACCTTTAGGCTGATCCATTGATGTACTAGGTGTTTTACAGTCATTACATTCCCTTACCAGGTATAGGACTCATCCAAGGAGTGAAGAAATGACCTGCAGGCACTTTGGGGCTTAGAAGAGTGTGGGGGTTGAAAGGCAGATTGGAAAACAATAAGAGGAGAGATGAATAAGGTAAGAGATTGGAAAAGGGGATGAGGGTGAAAAAGTATAGTGGGAATTAAAATAGGAAAATTTAAAAATGTAAGCATTATAAATTCTGAGGCTTATCACACCAGCAATATCACACAGCAGAATTATCAGCTGATTCATGTAAAGCCAGTTTAACTATTTAAAATAAGATGATATTGCTATTGTCCTGCCCTCAATAAGCCTACAGGTGATGCGGTTAATAACATAAACCAGAATAAGATACTCTAGCTGACACTACACTGTATTCCTTTCTATTTCCCATACTCTGAGTCATAAATTTACACCTTAAAAATGCTAACACATAGGGGCACCTGAGTTGCTCAGTCAGTTGAGCATCTGACTTGATTTCAGCTCAGGTCATGATCCCAGGGTCGTCTGATAGAGCTTTGTGTAGGTCTCCATGGTGAGCATGGATCCTGCTTAAGATTCTCTCTCTCTCTCTCTCTCTCTCCTCTCTCTCTCTCTCTCTCTCTCTCTCTCTCTCTCTCCCACCCCCAGGCTTGTGCTCTCTCTCTCTAAAATAAAAAAAAAAAATGAGTGGAGTCTGGGTGGCTCAGTTGGTTAAGCGTCTGATTCCCAGTTTTGGCTCAGATAATGATCTCATGATTTTGTGAGTTCTAGCCCTGCATCTGGCTCTGTGCTGGCAGTGTGGAGCTTGCTTGGGATTCTCTGTCTCTCCCTCTCTCTCTCTCTTGGCATCTCCCCTGCTCACACTGTCTCTGTCTCTCTCAAAATAAATAAATACATTTTTAAAATAAAAAAATGAAATAAATTTAAAAATGCTAACACTTAGCTTATATGTTTTAAGTATACCATAAAAGCTCAAAAAATGCACCATATACATATTTAGAGGTAGATGCTGGTATTAAAGCTTAATACTAGAATAACAAACGATCTAAGTTTAGATATGTGGCTTATTGTGTGCCAAGCATTGTTGGAAGCTTTGATGTATTTTTAGTCTTAGTCATATACTCCTCATGAAAACCCAGTAACATGCTAGTAATATCCTCACCTGGCAGTTAAGGAAACAGAGGCATGGGAGATGAAATAGTTTGCCTGCCTTTACTCAGGCTAGGGCTAAAATTTGCAGCTAAGCAGTCAAATACCAGAATTTTTTCACAAAATTTACTATCTTGACTTAGAAAAATTGCATTATGCTTTGTCATTATGTAATAGGATTTGTCTTTTTATAGTGCTTTCTGAAAATAGAGGACATGGGAAGTTGTGATTGACATTGGGAAAAAATAGACAAACATGAGGCCCAGAAGTGAGACTTTTACTACAAAATGTCCTCTGCAGCTAACTACGCCTCTGCCCTCATGTTCATGCTAGCCTCGGAATCACAAGCAACTGCTTATACAATTGTGTATACATCTGCTTTTATATTTAATTGGGTTTGGCTTGTTTTCTACCTCAGCTCCAGGCATTTTGCTCAAAAAACACCTTATGAAAAGAAATGTGCAACGTATCACGAGAGAAGGGCTTCCAGGAGATAGAACTCTTCCTGAATTGGTCCATATTGGCTGTGTAATATGGGACCGATCATTTAAATTTTATTTACCTTTGCTGTTTTGTCTCAAAAATTAACACACCACAATACTGTATTTTATACTTCAAAGTTATCAAGAGACTCGATCTGAAACGTTCTAACCATACAAAATAAAAGATAATTATGTGGTGCCCTAGAGGTGTGAGCTATTGCTATGTTACTGATCATATTGCAGTATATATTATATGTGTACCAATCGATGTGAACCATTGTTGTTCAAGATGTGTGACACCTTAAATTTAGGTGAGGTTATATGTCAGTTATATCTCAATTTAAAACATTTTAAAAGTGCATTGAAAGGAATACAAATTGAGGGGTGCCTGGGTGGCTCAGTAGGTTAACCGTCCAACTCTTGATTTCAGCTCAGGTCATGATCTCATGGTTTGTGAGTTCAAGCCCTGGGTTGAGCTCTCTGCCCCTTCCCTCTCACTGCCCCTCCTTGCTCTCTATCTCAAAATAAATAAATAAATTTTGAGAGCGAGAGAGAAAGTGAGAGAGAGAGAGAGAAAGAGAGAGAATCCCAAGCAGCCTCCACACTGTCAGCATGGAGCCTGATGCTAGGCTCAAACTCACAAACCCTGAGATCATGACCTGAGCCAAAACCAAGAGTCAGACACTTAACTAACTGAGTCACCCAGGAACCCCAAGAAACAAACTTTAAAAAAATTGAACACATCAGACTGTGCCATAGTATGGATTCCTCTCAGCAATAACATATCACAGCTGAGAGAAATTCTCCTCCTTCCCTGACCTGGGCCTTCTAATAGTGACTTCTTCTGTTGGCTTGTGCTTTGACTGGACTGTGTTATGGCTTATTACCCATTGCTTTCTGCGGAGCCATGTGATAACTGAAAATAATTCAGAGTCTCTGTTAGAAGGCCTCAATGCTCAGGCTTAACACAGAGCTTTCTACAAGATTTTGTAAATCTTATAACAAGAATTTCTAGGAATTTCTCTTCATGTTTCTTTCTTTTTAAATTTGTTACAAATTCTTGGACTTTAAGAAATTCCATCTCCTTTACACTGTATGAAATTTACTGAAAATACGTTTGCTGTATTTCTTATTATAAAGTCTTTCTTCTGGGGGTAAAGTGGACACTATGTATTTGTGTGTGTGTCTGTTTTAGAAAAAAACACAATGAGAACATAGATTTCACATTTTACTTTTAACAAAATATATGGTTGGAGAGAGATGGATTTAATAAAATACATTAAATTAATTAGCATAATGTTCATAGAATTCTATCATTAAATCAAATAGTCCAAAATTGTATAAGTTCAACATAATGGGAGTTAGAGAAATGTTGGCCTGAAAAGGAAATTTCTAAGTGAAAAGCATTGACTTAAAGTGGATAAAGTCTATTTTTTTGAGTGCCCATAACTGCCGTCCTAATTTTAAATGTCTTTAGACTTAAAAGACACGACTAACTCACGCTTTGATTTTTTAAATGCAAGCTTTTATATTGAGAATGCAAATTTATGTGTTTTAATTCTTATCTTATTTTAGCATAGAACAAATTTAGTAGAGAATTCTTTCATCTTGGCAAAAAAATAAAGGGCATTTATCTCCCTTAGTATCTAATTCTTTTGAGGCAGAAAGTTCAGTGTGCAAGAATAGTTACATGATAAAATTATGAACAACCCCTAATGTTAGCCTGAAAAGAAATAATAAATTATAACATATCTGTTGTTATTTGTAAGATTTTTTTTCTATTGGAAAACCATATGGGAAGTCAGAACTATGTCACTATAACTGTTAGTTATACAAACATTTCTTTTTTACTTTTTTAATACATTCCTCTTACCATACCAAAAAGTTATTATTTTCAGGTTTATCACAGCCAGTTGGGGAATATAGAAATAGACTGGTAAAAGTAGAACATTATCCTTACAGAACTTTGTTCTTCAAGTCATTCTTTCATTGAATATGTAATTTTTAACACTCCTGTTTACTAGCCATTAGAAACATCAAGTTAGTACTGCTGATCTTAAGGAGTTTTATATTCTAGTGAAGAGAAAGAGACTGATAGAATAAAAATAAATGCATTTATGATAAAAGACCACAAAAGATGTGGTCTATTTGGAAAGAAGAGTGGTAAGGAGCATGTATAATGGTGGTAGTTCTTAGAACAGTTTGACTCACAGGTAGTTTGTATCTGCCAGACTGGGGTGGTGATGGGGTGGAGAGAAATCTATTATATGGGAAAGGCACAGTGTGACCATAGCCATGGAGACCTGAAACAGTGTGGATTAGGAAAAGGACTGAGAGTGGGAGATATCTATATTTGTAGGGGACAAAGGTAGAGTGGAGGTCATGGTAAAGTAAAAAATGATGGGAGAAATCTTAAATAATGGTCACCCATCACTGGTACTAAACTGTTACAAGGATATGAAAAGGTTTTAAGCAGAAAAGTAAGTGATCACACTTGTATGTTAGAAAATCACTTCAATAATACTGGGAAGAGGAGATTGAAAATGGTAGCCTGTAAACAAGTGGAATCAATTAGTGAATTTTGCAATGATTTAGATGTGAGTGATTAGGAGGTGGTGGTTATTTGGATAGTATCCAAATTTCTGGGTGACTGGATAGACAATGATGTATATTTATTGAGATGTTGAATACATTACCACTTGGGGCAAAAAAATCTCACTAATTTTCATCATACTGAGTTTGAGGTACCTTTGATGTACACAGGTAGAGATGCCAGCAGGGGATAATGATATGGACGTTATTGCTTTATAGTTATATAGTTATAGCGATGGATAGAGTCATAGGTATGCAATAAGTCAGGAAGAGTGTATAGGATGAAAATAGGAAGGTGACCAACATTTAAACCCATGTTTAAAAACTTACATAATATAAATTATTTTATGTTTCTGGAGTATTTTAATATTTTTATCTCAATAAGCACAATTGCTAGTATGGGATTAAATTTTTCAGAATGACAAAGTACACTTGCTATAGTTTCTTGTAGAAATACACCAGGCATATATGTAAGGTGACTATATGTATGGTTATTACCATACATGATATGGTGATCATAGATAACAGATGACTGTCAATTATTTAGAAAGAAGACAATTGTGCTTAGAAATCAGGGCATTCATGTTAAGTTAAATTGCACGTTCATACTTATCTAAATAGTGTACAGACATAATTTCTTAATATGAGTTTCTTTTTAAAAAATCAAATACTGCTACAAACATCAGGGTGCATATATCTCTTTGAATTAGTATTTTTGTATTCTTTTGGTAAATACCTAGTAGTGCAATTGCTGGATCATAGGGGAGTTCTATTTTTAACTGTTTGAGGAAGCTCCATACTGTTCTCCAGAGTGGCTGCACCAGTTTGCACTCCCACCAAGAGTGCAAGAGGGCTCCCTTTTCTCCACATCCTTGCCAACATCTGTTGTTTCTTGTGCTAACTTTAGCCATTCTGACAGGTGTGAGGATGTATCTCATCATGGTTTTGATTGTATTTTCCTGATGATGAATGCTCTTGAGTATCTCTTCATGTGTCTGTTGGCCATTTGTATGTATTCTTTGGAAAATGTCTATTCATGTCTCCTGTGTATTTTTTAATTGGATTATTTATTTTTTTGGTGTTGAGTGTTATAAGTTCTTTATATATTTTGGATACTAATCCTTTGTCAGATATGTCATTTGCAAATATCTTTTCGCATTCCATAGATTACCTTTTAGTTTTGTTGATTGTTTCCTTCACTATGCAGAAGCTTTTTATTTTGATGAAGTCCCGATAGTTTATTTTTGTTTTTGTTTCCCTCGCCTCAGGAGACATATCTAGAAAGAAGTTGTTATGGCTGATGTCAAAGAGGTTACTGCCTGTGTTCTCCTGTAGGATTTTTATGGTTTCATATAGCAGCATAACCTACAATAGTCAAATTATGGAAATAGCCCAAGTGTCTGTTGACTGATGAATGGATAAAGAAGATGTGGTGTGTGTATATATATATATATATATATATATATATATATATACACACACACACACACAATAGAATATTACTCAGCCATAAAAGAGAATGAAATCTTGCCATTTGCAACTACATGGATAGAGCTAAAGTGTATTATGCTAAGCCAGATAAGTCAGTCAGAGAAAGACAAATACCATATGATTGCACTCATATGTAGAATTTCAGAAATAAAATAAATGAGAAAGGGTAAAAAAATAAAAAAGAGAGAGAGTCAAACCAAGAAACAGACTTTTAACTATAGAGAACAAACTGATGGCTATTAGAGGGGAGGTGGGTAGAAGAATGGGTTAAATAAGTGATGGGGATTAAGGGGGACACTTGTGATAAACCCTGGGTGTTGTATGGCAGTGTTGAATGACTATATTGTACACCTGAAACTGATATTACACTGTATGTTAACTAACTGGAATTTAAATAAAAACTTTAAAAAATAAACTTCTGTGTAGAAGCAAAAAAAAAGAGAAAAAACAAACCCCAAAACAACAACAACAAAAAACACAGCATGCTAAAAAAAGTCACTGCATGATTGTTTAAAGTATTATGACTCTAATGTATATATATAAGGGCTTACATAATTTATTACTCATATAAAACCTCAATTAAAATTCTTACCTGTTCATCCACAATACCTTTTTCTAATAAGCATAATAAATTTCCATCTCAGGGAAAAACAAATAAAAATAAAATAAAAACAGATCCTAAAATTATGTTTGCCAGATGACCTAATTCAATGTAACACTTTCTTCTTGAAAACAAATAATATATTATGTTTTTAAAATACTATCTCATACACCATAACCAATAGCCTATCACCACAACCCCATGAGACAGGTAAGGCATAGAGTATTTCTATTTTGCAGAACAGAAACTGAAGTGTTGAGAGGTTAACTGATTTGCTCAAGATTGCGCCTTTAATGGCTGATTTAAATGTAGGAATCCTAACTCAGAGGTTTCTGAGCTTTTTATTTATTTTTTTTTAATTTTTTTTTCAACGTTTATTTATTTTTGGGACAGAGAGAGACAGAGCATGAACGGGGGAGGGGCAGAGAGAGAGGGAGACACAGAATCGGAAACAGGCTCCAGGCTCTGAGCCATCAGCCCAGAGCCCGACGCGGGGCTCGAACTCACAGACCGCGAGATCGTGACCTGGCTGAAGTCGGACGCTTAACCGACTGAGCCACCCAGGCGCCCCATCTGAGCTTTTTAAAAAATTACTCTAGACTCCTTTGTTTTTTTACTAGGAGATTACAAATGTTTATATATTTATGATTAGCCATTATTAAGCACAATTATAATACTCTAAAGTTTTTTTTAAGTGTATTTATTTTGAGAGAGAGACAGAGAGAGGCAGAGAGAGAGGGGGAGAGAGGATCCCAAGGAGATTCTGCACTGTCAGCACAGAGCCCGACACAGGGCTTGATCCCAAGAACCATGAGATCATGACCTGAGCTGAAATCAAGAGTTAGATGCATAACTGACTGAGCCACCCAGGTGCTCCTATTATTCCTAAAATTTTGATATACTATAGCAGCATATATAGATATCCTGGTTGATTTTATAAAATACATATAAAAACATAAGTACATAATTAGTTAATATGAGTGTCAATTTTTGTATTGGATATTTTCATTGGCACTGCAGATCTGTTCTCTGACCTTCTCTATCCCATATTCTTCCCCAGAAGACTATATGACCTATAGAGCTAACTCACCAAGTTCACATACTCTCTGACTTTACAGTTGGCTTAGGCTATTCTGAGGCACTGAAACAAGATTAAAAGGCAAGAGGATAGATATATAGGGTTAGTAGTTCTTTTATTCTGATCTTCTGCAATTACCTTAGGCTGGTATGTGTTGTGAGAGTAGGCCACTGCTTATTCTGAATGGCCTTTTCTACACAACTGTCAGTCCTTCCTAATTCCAGCAACTTCTCTCTCCCCTCATCCACACAGACTGGGGTGGTAACAGCTTTGATTTATACTCTAGTCCTTGTGACTCCCCCACACCCTTCCCATGTCTTTGCAATTAGCTGCTTTACAAATAAACTCACCTCAGATAAACCTAATTTGAATGTTCCATCTGTGTGCTATTAGTGCCAGGGATAATATAATCTCTAAATCAAGAATTGCTTCTAAAATTATTAACTTCAGGGGTGTCTGGGTGGCTCACTTGGTTAAGCGTCTGACTTCAGCTCAGATCATGATCTCAAAGTTTGTGTGTTCTAGCCCCATGTGGGGCTCTATGCTGACAGCTCGAGAGTCTGGAGCCTGCTTCAGATTCTGTGTCTCCCTCTCTCTCTGCCCTTGCCCTGCTCATACTCTCTCTCTCTCTCTCTCTCTCTCTCTCAAAAATAAACATTAAAAAAATAAAATCATTAATTTCACTTTTCTTTTTTTTTATTAATTTCACTTTTCAAGAAGATATATTCAAGAAATCATCTATTAACAGTTGAAATACCAGACTTCTTGAGATAATTCTTTGGTAGAATGGGAAAATATACAAATAAATGAATAATTTATGCATTTTTTATTATTTAAGTGAATATCTAAACAGATTCACTTAAAAAAAATCCCAAATAGTGAATACTCATTTCCAAAACAGAACTTTTACACAGTGATATCATTTTCTTAGGCTATTGCCTTTCTTAGTCTTTTATGTTTTCCAAGAATCATCTGGATTAGGACTAGAAAAATAAAGACTGCTATAAAATGGTCAATTTTGTGTCTGAGATTCATCTATCTACAAGCAGAATTATATAGAAAAGTTTAAAATGAATAAGGTCTTAATCCGTGGAAAATATCAAAATAATGGGCAGCTTGATTATAATAGTTCAGTGACAATGAGTAATCATAGAAAATGAACTTCTAAGTCAAACAGATGTGGCCTAGAACCCTAGGTCCAATACTCAGTGACCAGGTGAACTCAGACATTTAACATGTCATTTAACATGTTCCAGTGTTCATAAAATGTAGATAACAGGACTTACGGTGTTGTTGGGATGATTAAATAAGAATGAAATGAATGGCAGTGCATGTATTAGAAATAACAGAGACTTAGAGTCAAAACAATGCCATTTACTAGTGTTCCCTTGGGTAACTTATTTACTTCTCTAAGTCTCAGTTTATCTATCTGTTAAAAAAAATATGGGAAAATATCTGGTTTATAGACCCATTATAGATATTGCATTAATGCGCTTATATATGGTTGAATGGGGTTTGAACTTAGGCTGTAAGACTCCAGAATACACGGGGCTTTTGTATTCAAGGCCTTTCTTGTACATTCCAAGAAGGCAGAATCTCATATTGGTTAAGCATGTGGACTCTGAGGTCAACCTGCCTGATACGAGTCCTGACTCCAACATTTCCTGTGTATGTGACATGTTCTTAAGCAAATTACATAATCTCAGTTTCCCTACTTGAAAATTATTATAGTAATGGGACATATATCTTAGGATTATTGTGAAAATTAAAAAAATATAATGCCTCTAAAGCATTTGCTGTAGCACTTGGCATATTTAGTTGGTGCTCCATATATGTACAACGAATAAAGATGAGATTCAGAAAATTTAATAAGGAAGAACACATATCTGTCTTGATCCCAAGTGTATTATCTTTCTTCAATATCATTTTTCTTCCAACTAAGAAGGATATTTAGAGGAACATATCTAATTATGTATAATTAACTATGAACTTTGTGTTAGTAGAAATACTATATTTAAACAATATATTTGGGACAGTATAAAAAGACCAAAAGCAATAATCATTACAGATTTAACATTGTGTACCTACACACACACATACAAACACAATTAAATTTAGATTTGTTCAGATTTAGATTCCATAAAGAAGGATTTTTCTTTTTTTTTTTTTTAATTTTTTTTTCAACGTTTATTTATTTTGGGGACAGAGAGAGACAGAGCATGAACGGGGGAGGGGCAGAGAGAGAGGGAGACACAGAATCGGAAACAGGCTCCAGGCTCTGAGCCATCAGCCCAGAGCCCGACGCGGGGCTCGAACTCACGGAGCGCGAGATCGTGACCTGGCTGAAGTCGGACGCTTAACCGACTGCGCCACCCAGGCGCCCCAAGAAGGATTTTTCAACCCCCAGTAGAAAATGTCTATGTATCCTTGAGTTTCCCTCTGAAAACATCATCATTCTCCATAGCTTTTGTGGGAGGCACAAACTGGTAGTAAACCCGATATCTGTGGAGCCAGGCTCATGTGAGATGGCTTTCACTACAGAATAAAGATAATTCAATTCCTGAAACTTCATTTCTGGATACATCTCTTACAATGTCTTTTTAAAGTGATATATCAAGAAATTTAGAAGTGGTTGATTATGAAATAAATCTATCTCCAAGAGTTCTAAAATGCAGGGACTCTTCACTTAAGTGATGTTTATACTTACAGCAAAATGAAATGCAGAATGAATCTTTCTTTCTAGAACTTTCTTTTAATCACTGTGTACCCCTCTTCTGATTTTAGCCCCATGAGTGCCTACTCTTTAGCAATCTGAATAATTGATCCTTAGTGGGCATCTTTTATAACTTTGGTCAATCTGCTTTCATTTTTTGTGGCCTCTTCAATATAGGATTCCACATCTTTGTACTTGAGTCATTTCTGAGCTAGCCTATTATGATTCTTTTAGAATTTTTTAAAAAGTCACCCCTTTCTATTCATCAGAAGATATGGTTTTTGATCCTTGCTGACTGAATCTCTAGGTCATGATTCTTGTTTCAAATACAATTTCATGATTTATGTGAATGTAGATCTTGCCATGTACTACACACAGACCTCCTCCAGGAATTAATAAATGTCAAGTCTCTAGGGCAGTTGAGTGTTGTAAGAGCCTGATTATGAGAGCTGGAAATGGTTGTATTACCAAGAGAAATCATGTTACAGTGTAATGGGAAGGATAAATGATGGAATATTGTAAAAAATTGTTTGATTATAAGGGGGTTGGAGAGTGAACACTCAACAAGAATGGCGCCTGTTCTGTATAATTTTTAATTTGAGATTTTTCAAATAACACCTTCTAGCTAGCCTAGTCTCCTAAGAATCTGGAATGACACTACGCATTGTTCGTTATAAAATAAACAACACCTTATGTATTTTAATTAACAACAATAATACATTTTCAATTAAAACAAGGTAAGAACAATTGCAGAGATACTTATCCAGAGGCCAGCCCACTCCTAAGTATCTAATTAACTGCCCTAAAAAGTTAAACTGTCTGACAAGTCCTGGACCTACTTTAATTGTGCCAAGCAGAGCTATGGCCTTAATAGTAAAAACTTGGGAAATGTCATTTAAATTATTTGGCTTTTATGAATATTGTCTCCAACATTAAATATTATAGACATTGATCTTTTATAGATTAGAAAAGTGCTGTGGATAGATGGCAGCAGTAATTAAATAATGCTTTAACATTTGAAAGCCATAGACTGTATCAATGTCCAATACTCTCACCTTTTATTAAATTAGCTACATAGCAGTGGGTTACTGGTTACAGACATTCTACAAGTTCCTTTCTAGATGAGTCCTTACAAAGTCTTGCAAAAGGAAAATTCAGTCATAATCAAATAGAAGAAAATGGTAAAGGGCAAATAGCTTTGGTAAACATATTATCACAGGTAAAGCTTCTAATTGAAATTCAATCAAGGATATTTACCCGGATGTTTATAACATTGCAAAGCTAATATTGACATACTATAACCTAGAAATACAAATATAAATATTAAATCATATCCCTGAATATGGCTTTCACTCTTCCTGTAAGACATGAGGCACTCTGAAGATATCCTAATTTTAATACTTATTACATTGCAGGGGCACCTGGGTGGCTCGGTCGATTAAAGCCTCTGACTCTTCATCTTGGCTCAGGTCATGATCTCACGGTTCCTGGGATCGAGACCTGACAGCACAGAGCTGACAGCACAGAGCCTGCTTGGGATTCTCTCTCCTTCTCTCTCTGTCCCTCCCACTTTCTCTCTCTCTGTCTCAAGTAAATAAACTTTAAAAAGTACATAAAATTTTAAAAATACTTATCATATTTCAATAATACCTTTTTCTGGTACTCTCTAGACTAGTCTAAATGGGCTAAACTAGGAATTTCTTGAGCAGAATAAAATCTTTCTCTATTTAGAAAAACTAACAACAGCTGATCTGTATGTAGCACCTGCTATGTTCTAGACACTATTCTAGGTACCTTGCATATATTAACTCAAAATACAATGCTTTGAAGGAATTTTTATTACTATTAGCATCCCCTCATGTTTTACTAATGGAGGAACTGAAGCACAGATGAAAGAAATGAGTTCCAAGGAACTTGCTGAAGACACACTGCTGATTAAGTGCCAGAACCCAGCTGCAACAGCCCTGGCATCCGCGTGCCTAACCACTGCAAAATGCAGTGCCTGCTTCTCAGTAGTTCACTTAATTTTCATTGAATTGAAATAAGTAACTTAGTATTTCCTGATTATAGTTTACAGAGATCTTTGCTTCTGGATCCAGAGGAGTAATTTTGGAGCTGCAATGTGGAGAAACTTCTCTTTCCTTCTGTTTACTTTATAAGACAAGAAGGTATTAATTTATTCTCTTGAGATCATACAGTTCCCTCCATAAACTTATGAAAATCTTATTATTGAATGATAGTTTCTAAAATTGGTTTGGTATATATATAGTAAAGATCATCATATTTTACCCTCACTTGCTTTCAAATGTCTCACCATTCAACTGTGCTTACTTTTTATGCACCTGAAAAAACAGTTTAAAATATATTAAGGGTGTCTTGGTGGCGCAGCAGGTTTGAATAGTTGAGCCTCGTATTCTTGCTTTTGGCTTAGGTCATGATCCCAGGGTCATGGCATCAAGCTCCACCTCAGGCTCTGCACTGATCGTGGAGCCTGCTTAAGACTCTCTCTCTCTCTCTCTCTCTCTCTCTCTCTCTCTCTCTCTCTCCTTCTGCTTCTCTCTCCCACTCACACTCTCTCTCCAAAACAAAAATTAAAAAATAAAGAAAATACATTAGAGAGCACATTTCTCTAAAGGATTTTTTTTTCTTTAAAGGAATTTTAGGGGCGCCTGGGTGGCTGAGTCGGTTAAGAGTCTGACTTGGGCTCAGGTCATGATCTCACGGCTCTTGAATTCGAGTCCTGCATCGGGCTCTATGCTGATAGCTCAGAGCCTGGAGCCTGCTTCAGATTCTGTTTCTCCCTCTCTCTTTGCCCCTCCCCCACTCATGCTCTGTCTCTGTCTTTCAAAAATAAACATTAAAAAAAAATTTAATAAACAAATAAAGGAATTTTGTTTGATATTATAAACATGATAAATTACAAAACAAGAATGTCTGGCATCATATTATGAACTGTTTTGTAGGATTGGATAGTCACATTATATTTCACTAAAATCACAGAATTATATCACTGTCTATATTAAGTCTTAAATCATGTTTCTATGTACATAGTGAGATAAAATACATTCCCCCATTGTAGTTGACCAGCTATGATGGATTACATTATCTCTTTTTTCCTTGTTAATGGAATTCAGCCATACTTGAAATTATTAATTGTTGTATGCTCCATTAAATAAAATGTGTATCTAACATACAGTGAAGCTCTTCAAGCACAATAATGTAGAACTTGTTTTATTTATTTTTTTTTAAATTTTTTTCAACGTTTATTTATTTTTGGGACAGAGAGAGACAGAGCATGAACAGGGAAGGGGCAGAGAGAGAGGGAGACACAGAATCGGAAACAGGCTCCAGGCTCTGAGCCATCAGCCCAGAGCCCGACGCGGGGCTCGAACTCACGGACCGTGAGATCGTGACCTGGCTGAAGTCGGACGCTTAACCGACTGCACCACCCAGGCGCCCCTAGAACTTGTTTTAAATAAAAAAAATTAGAAAATTCTATAATTGCTCAGTATTTTACATATATTAAGAAAAATCAGTTTATTATTAGGTAACTTTAGTCTGGTTTTAATTTTCTCAGCAAGATAACATTTAAAGTTCCTTACTCTTTGTGGGTCTAGCAACAGTTTCGTGTTAAATTATTTTCATGATTTTTACTTATTATTATTTAATGTGGGAATTTTAGAAATTGTGAAGTTTCCAGTGAGTTGATGAAATCTATTCAAAAAATAATATGTAATTGGGGTGCCTGGGTGGCTCAGTTCGTTGGGCGACTGACCTCGGCTCAGGTCATTATCTCACAGTTTGTGAGTGTCAGCCCCGCATCAGGGTCTGTGCTGACAGCTCAGAGCCTGGAGCCTACTTCAGATTCTGTGTCTCTCCTCTCTCTACCCCTCCCCTGCTCACACTCTGTGTCTCTCTGTCTTTCAGTAATAAATAAACGTTAAAAATTTTTTTAAAAATGTTAAGTTTGCACAACCTTTTAATATAATAATTTTAATGAATGTTTATTTAGTGCCTATAATATAACAGATATTGCTTGGGTACTCTTATATGAGCTTAGTTTTCCATTTATATAGCGTTTTTATAATACCACTTTTTCTCCAGATCGGAATAACACTTTCATAGCCTTACCTACACTCAGCAACTGTGACATTTATATTTTCACAGTCCCTTGATCTCCATGTGCAGGGCCAGTTCTCTGGTTCTATAACAAGTCAGTCTTGCTACCAGGCTACGAAAAATCTCCCCACGTTATCATACCTGGTGTCTGCTTTTTTCCCAATGCTTATATCCTTGTCTTGGTAACTTTTTGAGTTAGAACATTGGCCTTCTAGTAGATTCTACCTGTTTTTTGACAACTTTTCCTTTTGAGGACAGTGTAGTTTAATACCAAAGATGGCAGGTTCTGGGGTTGGCCAGCCTGGGTTTAAAATCTGTTCCAACACAAAGCCTTGAGGTAAATGGGGCAAATCCCTTAGCTTCAAGGGCTTCTATGCAGGTATTTGTGTTTTGGTCTGAATGACAGCCATATCTCTCAATATGAATGACTGCCCGTGAATATATTTGTTTTCTTATGAATTCAACTAAGTTCAATTCTCTAAAAAGTGGGGATGATGTTTGTTAACTTAAAATTTTCTTTACAAGAAAAAATATGATTATACATATGGCACATGATATACACCAAACATATGTTAGTTTCCTGTCTCTTTCCTGTGTCTCTTTTATTTTTTAACACTAGGTTTGTATGATTTAATTGTTTTACATTTCTGTGCATGACTATGTTCATAGGCACTGACTCATTCTTCTTTTCTCCTCTTTTAAATCTTTCATTATCCTACAGATATACTTACAAAAGTGTCCAAAGTTGTTATATACAAGAATGTTTATTATGTTTTTTGTTTTTTGTTTTTTTGAGGGGAGCAGAGGGGCAGAGAGAGAGGGAGAGAGAATGAAACCCAAGCAGGCTCTGCACTGTCAGCATGGAGCCTGATGCAGGTCTCAAACTCTGGAACCAAACCATGAAATTATGACCTGAGCCAAAGTCGGACGCTTAACCAACTGAGCCAAGCAGGCATCCTATGGTTTTGTAAATAATAGCAAACAACTGAAAACAATTTAATATTTATCAATATGAAGCATGTTTAATAAAATATTGTAAATCTATTTGGTAGAATACTATTTAACTGTTTAAAAATATATACTAATAATATGAAGACATGTCCAGGATATAGTAACTAAAATAGGGGGAACACATAAAATTTTTAGGGTAGTGGAACTACTCTGCATGATAGTATCATGGTGGATACATGTCATTGTAAATTTATCCAAACCTATAGAATGTGCAACACCAAAAGTAAACCCTAATGTAAACTATGGACTATGAGTGGTAATGATGTGTCAATGTAGATTCTTCAATTTTAACAAATGTACCACTTTGATGGGGAATGCGGATGGTGGATAAGGCTACGCACATGTGGGGTAGAGGTTATATGGAAAATCTCTGTATCTTCCTTTCAGTTTTGCTATGAACCTAAAATTGCTCTAAAAATAAAGTCTATTTGGAAAAAAAAAAAAGAAAGAAAGCAAATGGGAGAACACATTTTGTCACAACTGGTGTGTTAAAACTATTAACAGAGGGGTGCCTGGGTGGCTCAGTCGCTTAAGCATCCGACTTTGGCTCAGGCCATGATCTCAAGGTTCATGAGTTTGAGCCCCACGTTGGGCTCTGTGCTGACAGCTCACAGCCTGGAGGCTGCTTCGGATTCTGTGTCTCCCTCCCTGTGTCTCTCTGCCTGTCCCTGCTCACTCTCTCTCTTTCTCTCTCTCTCTCAAAAATAAAATAAACATTAAAAAAATTAAAAACAAAATGTAAAAAACTATTAACAGAGATTTACTTTAACAGAGATTTACTCTGAGATTCACTTACTTTTTACTTCGTGTCCTCTCCTACCTTTTTTTTTTTTTTTATAAACAACATCAGTTAAATAGTTCTAACAAAAAGCATAATCTTTATTTCAGTCCTTGTTCTTAGAAATGACACTTTTCTTATTACAGATTAGGAAGACTAAATGCTAAAGATTAAAAAAAAATAGTTTTGACAAGGAATATGGGCACTCAGCTCCTTGCCAGTGAACTATAAAGTTGATTCATTTTTAGAAAATAATTTGGCATTTTTTTCACAATTTGCAATATATATAACATCTGTCCCATCAAATCTATACCTAGAAATCTTGGAATAAACCCTTATAAAATTGTACAAACATACGCATGGGTTTATACACATGATCTTAAAAGCACTTATCAGTTTGCTTTTATCAATTGTGAAAACGAAAAATTGAGAGCAAGCTAAAGGCCCATTAATAGAGCTCGGGTTAAGTAAGTTATGGCAATGCAAGATAAGAGCTATAAAAGAGGTAGGTTTGTACACACTATCCTGGAATGATGTTCATAATATATTGTTGTGGGAAAAAAGCAAATGGAACCAAATTTAGTAGAAACAATTGATAAATAGATACGTACCAAATATATTATGGAATTATATTATATTTAAGGCCTTCCAAACAGTAACAACATCAACAAACACTTCTAGTTTATACAAACCAAGCTCCAATTTAAATTATACAGGTAAAATTGTGACTTCCCATTTTTTCATGATTTCCCAAGTAGATGGTAAACTTCTTGGGAAAACTTGTGATTTACTATTTTTCTTCATCCTCCTCACATGGTGAAAGCACATAATGGATTTCAATAGAACCTAGTCTTCTATGTTCACTAGTCTTCTTCCTAAGTGTATGGGTTCTAGAATCAAAATGTCTATATGTGAAAGCCCACTCTCCAAAACTTCCTAGATAAATGGCCTTAGATAAGCTTCTTAACTTCTTTGTGCTAGACTTTCCTTATCTATAAAATAGGAAAAAATAATAACCATCTCATTGGTTGTAATATGGATTAAAGATGTTCAGAACATTACCTGCCACACTGTAAGTACTCAATAGTTGTTAGTTATTATTATCAGTTATTTTTTTTTTAATGTTTATTCATTCTTGAGGGAGGGAGCGACAGACCATGAGCAGGGGAGGGGCAGAGTGAGAGGGAGACACAGAATCCAAAGCAGGCTCCAGGCTCTGAGTTGTCAGCACAGAGCCGGATGCGGGGGCTCCAACCCACGAACCGCGAGACTGTGTCCTGAGACGAAGTCTGACGTTTAACCAACTGAGATACCCAGGCACCCCTAGCAATTAGTTTTTAGAATGTTATAATGACTGCATTTGAAAACAGAATAATATTACTTTCCCTGACCACCAGATGATGCATAAAGTTGGTGTCTTTGTGTTCTATTTAAAACAAAACCACCACATTGTACAAGACAAGCAAATTGTTTCTACTAACACTGAAAAATCTGTTTTGTTTTTGAGGTTATGGATATACTTTTTGTCTCCTATCTCTAACTTATCACATAGTATCACATAATATAATAAACCCTAATATAATCATTACCATTATTATTGGGGTCAGACCACAGATCTAGCCCTCTGGGTCTTCTAGATCCTTATTCTATCTTCAGAAATCTACCTGGTCCTTTATCCACTTGAAAACTGACCCCTGACTTTGTTTCCTTTCTCTTGGCACTCTGTCGCTAAGCTACTTGAACTTCATTTGGTTTACCCTTTCCCTGTGGTTTCCCGACCATGATTACCAAGTATATTTCTTTCTGATATACTTTGTATAGGAAAAAATACATAAATATTCACTCAGTTCATCTTCTAATGTCAATAAAATAATATAGTAACAACACAAAGTAGAAAGAGTAAGGCAAAATTCTCTAAAGATAACAAGGTAGCGGATAGGTAAACAATGAAAGCTGGCAAAGATAATGCCAACTACCTAGCAAAAGCATGGAGGAATGAACAAAGCTATTCTTGTCCCCACTGAAAACAAATAAATAAATAAATAGTAATGAAAATGAAGAAACACTTAAAAACACAAAAGCGAACAAAAAGAACATTTAACAGGGGCACCTGTGTGGCTCAGTTGGTTAAACGTCCAACTCTTGGTTTTAGCTCAGGTCATGAGCTCACAGTTTGTGGTGGGTTCCAGCCCCCATGTCGAGCTCTGTGCTGACAGTGAGGAGCCTGCTTGGGATTCTCTCTCTCCCCTTCTCTCTGCCCCTCCCCTGCTCTTTCTCTCTCTCTTCAAACAAATAAATAAACTTTAAAAACATTAAAAAAAAAGATATTTAACACAAGGAATTCTATTTTTTAAGCCAATTCTATTTTTAAGCTTTATTAACTTTTTTCTGTTTACCTTTAACAGTCCTTTGATGGAAACTATTTCCCACTGGAAGCAAACCTGCATAACATTTTTCTTAAAGGTTTATTTTATAATTTTTTATTAACAGATACAGCAAGCGAATGAGGGTTTAGTAAAATTTTCCTTTAGGGAATCCTTGTCTGATAAAAAGAAAAAGATTTTTTCCATATAATTCCACCAAAATTTTACATAACCAATTTATTCTAAATAGAATGTCTAATCAAGGGGACCAAAATATTAATATTGATATTTCACATTTAAATTGTCCTTTATCATCTAAAATTTTTGTATGTAGTAGCTTTACTTTAACATGTAGCCTTATTGATTTTCATCAGCAATCTATTGAGATCAGCAGTCTCGGTTTGTTATTCCCATTTGCAGATGAGATAATTGAGACTCCGAGAGGTATGTTGCTAGACTTAAAATAACTAACATAGTGCAAGACTGAATAAATATTCAGAGAAGAATACACAAGAGGAATCAAGTTCACAAGATTTTTTATTAAATAGGGGAGAGAACTTATATATTTAATTTTTCTCCTCTTCTCTATAGATCCACTGGACTGAATCTTTTATTTTAGAGATGAAATACAAAGGTAGAAACAGACACAGAAAACTTATCTTCTTTCTCTGTTTTGCACTACCAGTTAATGATAAGCCCAAACAATAATGCAACTCTCCTTACTTCCCAACAAAACGTGAAAGTCCATCTCTGAATGCAGATTGTAGATATGCAAATTACTGAACTCATTTTTCTTAAAATAATTCTTTCCCCAAAATGGCCAAAACTGTGACTCTCAAAAATGTTTGGTACTAAGGGCATCTTGGTAGCTCAGTCAGTTAAGGGTCCAACTCTTGATTTCATCTCAGGTCATGATCTCACGAGTTCTGACGTTGAGCCCCATGTAGGGCTCTGCGCGCTCTTTCTCTCTCTCAGAATAAATAAATAATCTTTAAAAAATGTTAAGTACTAAAAAGCATGAACTTGAACAATGTTAATCACTTGAAATTTCACACAGCTCATTGCTAAATGTTCTCTTTATTTTTATAATGATGATCATGATGAGAATAATAATGAAGCATATTCTTCACAAATGTCTGAATTGTCTCCAATATATTTGAAAAACCTCCTATTAAGAGTCCTTTCAAAAATATTTTTTAAGAACAAGTTCTGTTTTTCTTTCTAAGATATTATTGTTCCAAATGAGAGGAGTTTCTGCCAGGTTCCTATCATGCTCATATTACTGTAAAGGAACCAGTCAAGAACTTCCTGAAATTGTTTTTTTACCAGTCAATGAGAATCACTTGTGAAAAAGGCCATTTTTATTGATTTTTGTTTGTTTTGTTTTTCAGGATTAGTCTTATATTTTTAGTGAAGCTTTCAGTCCATTTTGCCAAAATAACTATTGGAAATAAGAAACACATTATTTTAAATGCTGTATGAATGACTATGCCACCAGTGAAAAAGGAAGGTGTTGGGGGACTGGGTGGCTCAGTTGGTTGAGCTTCTGGCTCTTGATTTTGGCTCAGGTCATGATCCCAGGGTTGTGGGATTGAGTCCTTCCATTCAGTTCCATGCTGGGCATGGAGCCTGCTTAAGATTCTCTGTCTCTGTCTCTGTCTCTGTCTCTGTCTCTGTCTCTGTCTCTGTCTGTCTCTCACTCTGCCCTTGCCTCCTGCCCTGCGTGTGTGCGCTCTCTCTCTCTCTCTAAAATAAAAATTAAAGAGAAAAAAAGAGAAGGTTGTTTTTTTTTTTTCCATCACTCTCTAGGGAAAAGAAATAACTGACTTCCACTAGAGGGATCTGTAGTTCTCAGATGTGAAGATAATGAGGCTCAGTTTGGAGCTGCAGTTACTGTGATGCCTAACCACCTTTTAGGCACCCTTTATTTTTCTATTATAGATAAATTACTGTGCTTGGGTGTGAGTGATGAAGGACAGGAATGATTAGAGAGAAAGATGCAGAGGGGTTTGATATTTGACTTGTGCTAAAAGTACAGCAAATTAAATATCAATGTCTGGAAGGACATAAATTGATCCCAGAAGAACATGGGTCTGAACAGTGTGGGTTCACTTATACGTGGATTATTTTTTACATTACAGTACTGTAAATATATTTTCTCTTGATTTTCTTATTAACATATTCTTTTTTCTCATTTATTTTAAAAATCTTTTTTTAATGTTTATTTACTTTTGAGAGAGACAGAGTTGGGGAGGGGCAGAGAGAGAGGGAAACACAGAATCCGAAGTAGGCTTCAGGCTCTGAGCTGTCAGCACAGAGCCTGAGGCGGGACTCCAACTCACAGACCATGATATCATGACCTGAGCCTAAGTCAGACCTTAACTGACTGAGCCACCCAGGTGCCCCTCTCGTTTATTTTATTGTAAAAATACAATATATGGCATGCATAACATACAAAATATGTGTTAATAAACCATTTATGTTATTGGTAAGTCTTATGGTCAACTATAGGCTATCAGTGGTTAAGTTTCTGGAAAATTAAGTTCTGCAAAGATTTTCGACTGCACAGTGTATTAACACTCCTAACCCCTGTGTTGTTCAAGGTCAACTGTATATTTTAACTATGATTGTTTAAGAATGTGCTGCCAAAACAAGAGGAGTTAACTTAATTTGTTGTTTTTAAGATTAGTAAAGAGGATCATGTTGTTTTTTTACATATATGTGCATGTGGATGAGTAATTTTTTCAGTTTGAAGTTAATTTCCATGTGAATGCAAATCATATAGCATATATTGTTTACTTGTGACAAATCCTCACTCTCAATCCTGGTTACACCAGTTCTCTACCTTCTCCATGTTCTCACCAGGTAGCTCAACATGGTTGGAGAAAAAGACATAACTGTGTCCACTGATGTCACTTGAAATTAATGACCATAAACTTACGTGAGCCATAGGCAGTCTGGTAAATTGAATATATTTCCTGGTGTGTTCATGCTCCCACTCTTTGACCAGTCTTGTTGCCTCCTTTCTCCTCTCTTGAATCTTCCAGCATTCCTCCCTCCTTCTTTATTCCCTGTACATGATCTTTTCTGTTTTCACTGAGAAAACTGAAAGAAGTGAAATGATTTATACACATTACTAATCTACCCATATTCTCTCTCGCCCTCCCTTCTGTTAGTATGGATGACTTGCCCATTCACGGTTAAGAACAACACTTCCTTTGGTCACACTGGCTCTTATCCTCTCAAGTACAACACTTCAGCAACATGTCTCTGCTCTAATCTGTGTCATCCAGTTTTCCACTCCACTGAGCCATTCTCATGATCAATGAGATTTAAATATGATATAATACTATTGTTTTCAAAACATACAAACAAAAACCTTGAGCACACATATCCCCCCCCCCCCAGATACTACTCAATCTGTTAACTATAAAGCAAAATTTATCAAAATAGTGGTCTACATTTGCTATTTATAACTCCTCTCCTCTTATTCTGTTGAACCTTCCCTAATTAAGCTTTTGTTTCCACCAGTTTTGCAAATCTGCAAAACAGATTTTTTTCAAAATCACCAATGACTGTCACACCAATTGTCAGTGTTCAATTTATTTTACCTACTTGTTCTCATTTTAGTGATGTATTGAGTTCATCACTTTCCTATTTTTCTTTTTTTGTTTTTTTGTTTTTTTTTTTTTGTAATTTTAAACAGTCTCCATGCCCAACATGGGGCTTGCACTCACAACCCCAAGATCAATAGTCAAATGCTCTACCAACTGAGTCAGCCAGGCACCCCACTTTCTCCTAAATACATGATCCTTCAGGATTTTCTCCTTCTCTTTCTATTTCATTGGCATTCCTTCTCAGTCTCATTTTTGAATTCGCTGTTTTCTGAATATTAGTGTGCTCCAGAACTCAGTTGACAATAGTTCCTTTATATCCTCACTCTTTTGACTATCTCATCACATGGTTTTAAATACCATTTATTCTAAAAGCTCCCAACTCTAGACCTCTAGCCTGAACTTCAGCATCACATTTCCAGTACTCCATTCGACTCCATGCAGGGGTCCAATATTCATTTCAAACACAACATATTCCCAAACTAATTCCTTATTCCATAACTCTTTCCCCATCTCATCTTCCCACCATCTTCATCACCTTAAATATAACTCTCACAGATGCCTTGAAACATTCTTACAGATGTTTAGGGGACACACTTGGGGTCCTCCTTGACTCTTTGGTTTTTTTTTTTTATGATACTCGTGAATCTGTTAACAAATCCTACAATTTATATCTTCAAAGTACATATAGAATCTGACCATTTCTACAGCACCTTCTGTGACCATCTAGGTTGAAAATGCTATTATTTCTCTCCTTGATTCTGCCCTTTTCTTTGTAAGTCTCTAAAAGCACACCAGAGGGTCCTATTAAAACATATTTCAGATAATGTCATTTCCATTTTCCAAATCTCCTAATGACTTCGCATTTCTTTCAGAGTAAGAGCCATAGTTTTTTGTTCTTTGTTTCTGGTTTTTGTTTTTTATTTTTGTTTTGTTTTGTTTTGTTTTGTTTGTTTGGTTTTGTTTTGTTTCATTTAGACTAGCCTATGAGGATTCCCTTCTGGAACTTCTCTGCTGCATATTCTATAATTTTTCCCTCATTCCCTGAACTTCTAGAATGCTGAACTGATTCAGCAAATACTTAGTGAGCCCCTACAATGAGGTCAGCACTTTTGAGATACTATGGGCAAAGTAATAAACAACTTCTGGTGGCTTCCTTGTTTTTCCTCAAACCTAATGTACACATTACTGTTAGCTTTGCACTAGTTAGTTCTGTCTAAAACACTCTTTAAACATATGTTCACATGGACGTTTCTTTTCTCTCCTCAGGTCTGTGCTGCATCTGGCTTCTTCCTTCCCATCCCATAGGAGTATGCTCTACAACCTTAATCCTCCTTTGTTTTTCTTCATACCATTTATTACTAACTGATGTGCTCTATTTGTAACTGTTTATTGGGTTACCTTATATTTCCATCCATGAGAACATATCAAAAATTTTGTGACAATAGAAGATAATAAAAGAGAGAAAGAAAAAATAAATGTTATTTAAAAAAAATTTTTTTATTTATATATGAAATTTATTGCCAAATTGGTTTCCATACAACACCCAGTGCTCATCCCAAAAGGTGCCCTCCTCAATACCCATCACCCACCCTCTCCTCCCTCCCACCCCCCATCAACCCTCAGTTTGCTCTCAGTTCTCAACAGTCTCTTATGCTTTGGCTCTCTCCCACTCTAACCTCTTTTTTTTTTTTTTCCTTCCCCTCCCCCATGGGTTCCTGTTAAGTTTCTCAGGATCAACATAAGAGTGAAACCATATGGTATCTGTCTTTCTCTGTATGGCTTATTTCACTTAGCATCAGAGAGAGAGACAGAAGCAGAAAGAGGGAGACACAGTATCTGAAGCAGGCTCCAGGCTCTGAGCTGTCATTACAGAGCCAGACGCGAACTGTGAGATCATGACCTGAGCTGAAGTCGGATGCTTAACCGACTGAGCCACCCAGGTGCCCCTATAAGTTATTTTTTGAAGTAAGGATATAAATAACACAGATGAAATAAATTAAGCTGTATTTATTGCAGCTTGGAAAAATGTTTATTTATTTATTTTGAAAAAGAAAGAGAGAGTGTGGGGGGGAGGGGCAAAGAGAAAGGGGGAGAGGGAGAATCCCAAGCAGCCTCCTCTCTGCCAGCACAGAGCCCAACAGGGGTTTCAGTCTCATGAACCGTAAGATCATGACCTGAGCTGAAATTGAGAGTTGGACGCTTAACCGACTGAGCCACCAGGCACCCGTCTTATAGCTTTTTTCATTTAAGTATATACAGTTGACCCTTGGACATTGGGGGTTAAGGATGCTGACTCCTTATACAACCGAAAATCTGCAAAGACCTTGTGACTCCCCCAAAACTTACGTATTAATAGCCTACAACTGACTGGAAGCCTTACCAATAACATAAACCGTCAATTATATTTTGTATGTTATTTGTAGTATGCACTGTATTCTTATAATAAAGTAAGCTAGGGAAAATAAAATCATAAGAAAATACATTTACAGTTGTACTGTAAAAAAATGTGCATGTAAGTGGACCCATACAGTTCAAATTCATGTTGTTCAAGGGCAACATGTTTTGTACATTGTTTTGTCCATATGCTGATGTTAAGACAACAGAGTATTTTCTTTGTGGCTTTTGGGGCTTATTTGTGAATATTAATTCTTCATTAACAAAGATGTTTTACTTGGCTTTCCAAAGACTGATAACAGAGTAGTGCTGAATATAATCTTTCTGATTATTTGATTATCAAAATATTATCCAAATTCAAGCAGAGAACACACAACCAAAATATTGTCTATGCTAATTAAGAATTGGGTCCTTGCTGGGAGGATCCAAGTGGCTCTCCACTCTGTTCATGGATAAAAGCCAACTTTAATCTAGCTGTTAGCTGCATTCATCACCCCAAAATATTTCTACATAGTCTAATGCAATCAGAGTCTTTACTTCAATGTATATTTATATTTTGGTTTACTTGTTACAACATGTGATAAGTGTCTGAAATAATTTCCAGACTTTGTTGTTTAAAGTGGTCAATCCTTATAGTTAGCAAAACAACCACATTTGTTTTGTAGAAACCACATTTGGGAAATAGATTGCTTATAAGGCTAGCATTCATGAAGCTATCCATTTCGTTAAAGATGTTTAACATGTAATTTGATAAACCATCACTAATCTGAGCTTGGCTTTGAAGTTTCAAAACAAAGGCTTCCTTCTAGTGTTACTACCTAAGCAATAGATAGTAAACTATTGATTTACAATATTATTTTAATATACTTTATAAAATAAAGTTTAAAAATTACATTAATGGGGGCCTGGGTGGCTCAGTTGGTTAAGCATCCAAATCTTGATTTCAGCTCAGGTCATGAACTCACAGTTCATGAGATCGAGCCCCATATCGGGCTCTGCACTGACAGGCGCAGAGAGCCTGGTTGGGACTCTCTCTTACCCCTCTTTCTGCCCTTTCCCCTGCTCAGGCTCTCTTTCTCTCTTTCAAAATAAATAAATACCAAAAAAATTGCATTCATAATACAAAGATTGTACCAACAGACTCTAACACATTAATTAGACCTTTCGTGCTCAATGGAAAAAAGCACGCAATTTCTCATCATAGCATTGAAGATCTTTCAAAACAAGCTCTCAGTATATCTTTCCAGCCTCCTAACCCATCACTTATTCTAGTATATGTGCTGCTGGAGTGAGCACAACCCGCCAGTTATTCTAAACTGGCTGACCATAATGGAATTTTACTATTTTTCAAATACTTGACCTTCATGTTTCCCAGCCTTTGTGTGTGTTGTGTTTTACAGTTTCCTTATGCTTTTTCTCTGTCTTTCAAGTCCATGCTTGTATTTCACTACCTCTGTGGAATATTTATTGATTTTGCTTCCTACTTCCTTCTTCTCAGGATTTTTTTACTATATGTTCCCATAAAATTATATTGAAATTTCTCTTCTTATACTAAGCTCAATCTGCTTTAAATTATGTGAACTAGAATAAGATGTTGGCAAATCTTTCTTCCCACAAGATGGTATGCTCTACTACTGTCTAGCAAAGTGTTTCACAACCAGAGGTGATTTAGTCTCCCAGGGGACTTTTGGCAATCCCTGGGAACATTTTTGTTTACCATAACTTGTGGGTAGAGTGAGACTGGCATCTAGGGAATAGAGACCAATGATGCTACTAAACATTCTACAATGCCCAGGCCAGCTACCAGAACCAAGAATTATCTGGCCCAAAACGTTAAAAGTGTAAAGGTTAGTAAATTCTGCTTTGGCATATGTCCACATGGTGGAGTGGTTTCTCCCTATATGAAATAAGTTTATCAGATTTGGGACATTTGAATAGTATTACTAAATGCCAACACTTTGCTTCATTTTTTCATGTTATAAATTTTAAATTACTATCATTTTCATTTTAATAGGACTTATCAAGACTTAGGACTCTAGGGGAAACTGGGTGGCTCAGTTGGTT
Organism: Herpailurus yagouaroundi; assembly: GCF_014898765.1. Taxonomy (NCBI): domain Eukaryota; kingdom Metazoa; phylum Chordata; class Mammalia; order Carnivora; family Felidae; genus Herpailurus; species Herpailurus yagouaroundi. The sequence continues at coordinate 19,171,284 of NW_024412396.1, read as the reverse complement.
AAGCACCCAACTTTGGCTCAGGTCATGATCTCATGCATTGTGAGTTTGAGCCCTGCGTTGGGCTCCGTGCTGACAGCTCAGAGCCTGGAGCTTGCTGCAGACTCTGTGCCTCTTTCTCTCTCTGCCCCTCCCCCACTCATGTTTGTCTCTCTCCGTCTCTCAAAAATAAATAAATGTTAAAAAAATGAATAAATAAAAAGACTTAGGACTCTGAGTTGCCAGCTTTTCTTTTGCTCTCCAACCCCCTCACCAGCTTAAAAGTAGAAAAGAAAGAATGAAAATTAAGAAAAGATCACACAGTTTTATATTACACTGACCTAATTAAAAAAGGAAGTGTAATGGTGTTTTCTACAATCTGTTGGGCTTTGGGTCTCATCCTGTTTCCGTCACAGAGACAACCTCCAGCCTCACTTGCTCCTTTCAGATCAATAATGTCATCTATTTTAGTTCCTTGAAGATTTACCAGACTACCAGATTAAAAACCTTTTGAATAAAACATAAAAATATTTTGAAATAAAAATATAAACTGTTTTAAATATTTATTTATTTATTTTGAGAGAAAGAGAGAGCACACATGCACACACAGGGGGAGGGGCAGAGAGAGAGGGAGAGAGAATCCATCCCAAGTGTGGAGCCTGACATGGGACTCAATCTCATGACTCTGAGATCATAACCTGAGTTGGAATCAAGAGTCAGATACTTAATTAAGCCACCCAGGACTCCCAAAATATAAACTGTTTTAATAAAACTACTCTAGAGGGATAAACCCTGGAATAAGATTATAGCAAGAATATTGTGGGCGAAACACCTTGGATTTCTGACTTGGGGAAGTGAGGAGAAAGAGGGCAGGAGAAGGTTCTAATTGTTATCTCACTTATGTTCTTCCTCCCCCAAGCCCCTTGCCTACAGCTGTCACACTACTTCGTTTTTTTTTTGTTGGTATTCTATGTTCCAAGATTCCTGACCACAGAATTTGTTTCTTCTAATTTTACTCTATTTTTCCTTTGGGCCTTGGGGCATGCCAATAATTTTTGTTGGAATATCCTTTTAACCTTTGTTTATTTGCCAATTCCTACTTCTCCTTCTGGATTATGCTCAGCTTTTATCTAAAAAGGCTTTCCTGATTGTCCACATCTCCCGAAGGAGACATAGGTGTCCTTCTTTGGCACTTTATTAGCCCTTCATGTTGTTTCCTAACAAATCGCTGACCACACTGAATTACAATTGTTTACTTGTTGATCTCCTCCATGAGGAGAGGGACTGTGTCTTTCCTCTAATGTCTAAGTAATTACTTTCTGAACAAATGGATAAAAGAAACAATGAAGAATAAGTGAATAAAGGCAGGGAGTTGTTGAACTCTTTGGAGGTACTGGATATTAAATTTGGGGGATGCCCAAGAAGTTATTCCAACCTTTTAAGCCTATGTGAGAATTGAACATGCAGAGACTGTAAACAATGTCATTGTGTGGATTTTATTTTACATGGGACAATACTTTCTTGTTTATTCTCCTACTAAATTGGTATTTAGATATAGTGTGGTAAGAATTTCAGTTACTTGCATCCCAATATCTCTGTGAAAGGAGTGAACAAAAAATGGCTGTATTCTATCTATGACACTAATTACTCGATTTACGTAAAATGTAAATTATAAGAAAATTACATAATGTCAATTATGTAATTTATGTAAATGTAAATTATAAGAAAGTTACATAAAATTACATAAATTACATAGTTTGAGGTTATGAGCAGATTCTCCATAACTGCATTCTCACAAAGGCATTTGTATTGATTATAAAATCTAACTATTTGAAGGGAACTCACGTATCATCTAGACTTTCCTTTTATCCTACAAAGCAATGTAACAAACACTTGCATGGAAAAACAAGACATATTGAATGGTTGGAAACATTTATAAGAAGAAGTAGATGAATAGTTCTAAAGATAAGAACTGTTTACAAGAGGGTATGCAGCAACAGTGGTTAGCTCAGTATTAGGCACAATGAAGGTATATGACTTCTTACCCTAATAGTAAACAACAACTGAGACTCAAACCAAGGAAACATGATAGTACAGTAGAATACGGATTGGCCTGATGGTCTGAACACAATAGTTTAATCCCCTCAGAAAAGTTTTCTGCTCCTAAGTATGGATAAGAAAGGGGGTCCAAGTGAGAGGCTGACTCTTTCCACTGAACTATTCTTAAGCACCAGGTGTAGAAATTGTTTGTCCCAAGCACAGTGGTGAAGAGGTAAAATTAAAATATGGAGAAGACAAAAGTGAACATGGTATAAATGTGGTAAAACTACATGTTGTTTTCTGTAAGTAATCATGCCTCCTGGAAGCCCAGCCCACAACATCTCCCTACAGAGCCTGGGAAACTTCGTGGAGAGCCTGACTCTAGCAGGAGTGGTGCTTTCTAAAGTCTCTGTGAGTGATGTGAGCTTTTCAAGGAAGCTCATCCATGGAAGAGAATCACAACAGTCATACATGAATGAAAAGAAGATACCAGCTGAAGGTATTTTGAGGTGGAGAAAAGAAAGGCAATTGGGAAGAATGAAACACAGAATAAATTAGGTTTTTTTCCCTTATTTTTAGTTTTCACATTGAACTAGGTTTTAAGGTGGAAAATAGAATCATTCCCAAATGGTGATAATTGTAACTTCATTTTATGATTCTAGTGCCCTACATAGTCAAACCAAAAACAACGTTTCTAACAAAGTATTGCCTTAGCTTGGTTAATTTTGAAATAGGCAAAGAAACATAGGGTCAGGATATTGGCTATTGGCCACATAGTGTGTTGGTGGTATTGGTCTCATTCAAAGAATATCAATGGTTGATGCAAGAAATGTGAGTAGATCAAAATGTATTATCCCGTAGGACTTGGCCACATAAGAAGAAATCTAGGAAATAGAGTCTTTATGAAGTTCTATTTCCCTTATGGGAAAAGCATATATTTCTTCATAGAACAAATGTGCTCTTTACTGGCATAAAGGCAACATAAATGCTTAGCCACATTAGGTAGTGAAGTCTATAATGCTATCTTAAAATTGATGGTATTTTTTCAGATTTTTTCCAAACTGTAATAGGAAATATTACAGGGTTTTTCTATTTCAAAAAAAAAAAGAAAATGTTCCAAAGTTAAGCTTATTAAAACAAGGACAAAATTTCCAATAGCAATATGAAAGTTACAGCTTTTTTATGTAACTGAAAAAGGAATGAGACTTCTAGTTTCAATTCCAACATGTCATTACTTCAGTCTTTACAAGAAACACTTGTACTAACTAAAAAAATCAACAACTTTTTTTGGACCCATCAGAGAATTGAGGTTTCAGGACAAACTATTGTCCTATATCTAGATGCATAGGTGAATATGGGGAATCATGGTTAATATATACTTGTCTGGAGAAACAAACAAGCACGTAGGAACACTTAAATGGTAATCTTAACCTATTTCTGGTGGCTAAGTCTGGACTAGCATGATAGTTAGAAACACTGGGCACCACAGTTTTATAGAGTCCTTCACGTTTTCATGGGCTTTCCTTTCAGAAACTCTATAATGTTCTTTTGGTAGGAATCTGACAAAGATACCTTCTTATCTCTGGCAGGGGGTAAGGAAAGAGTAATCATGGTGAAATATATTCAATGGGTTCTATATAACAAAGGCCTATTCTCCAGGGGAAAAATCAGAGCCCTATCTCACCTGGAGGAAAGAATCTCCACCCACCTCAGCCTCCTCTAGGCTTCCTGCCTCACCTAAGGAGAAATATATCTAATATCTATACTACTATAAAAATACCTGTGAAGGTCAAAGCCAAGAGACATAAGGCCACTAAAAGACTGAGATTTAATCACAAAGTTATCGAAAGCTTCCCCTGTTCCACATTGTAACACGACAGCAACAGGCATCAGTATAAGAATGGATTATAGTTAAGAGAGCTGAAAAATACAGACTTTGTTTGAGGAGGAGTACACAGGAAGCACAAATTCAAGAATAGAGACAAAAATAAGAACATTATAAGCATTTAAAGCTTCTGGATCCAAACATGAACCATTAAACACAGCTCAGCTATTATCTAGGTTAATATACATTTGTATACTAATAGTCTATTTATTTCAGTTCCTATTATCCAATCTATAACTTTATTTCAACAACAACAACAACAACAACAACAACAACAAATTATAAGTCATACCAAAGAAAGGCAATGCAAGGAATGCAAAGAATATACACAGTCGGAAGAGACAAAGCAAGCATCAGAGTTAGACTGAGATATGATACCGATGTTGGAATTACCAGACAGGGAACTTAAAATAACTATGATTAATATGTTAGTGGTTGTAATGTGAAAATCAGGCAGTATTAAAAAAAATCATGGTGGGGCGCGTGGGTGGCTCAGTCGGTTAAGTGGCCGACTTCGGCTCAGGTCATGATCTCTCGGTCCGTGAGTTCGAGCCCTGCGTCGAGCTCTGTGCTGACAGCTCAGAGCCTGGAGCCTGTTTCAGATTCTGTGTCTCCCTCTCTCTGACCCTCCCCCATTCATGCTCTGTCTCTCTCTGTCTCGAAAATAAATAAACGTTAAAAAAATTAAAAAAAATTATGGTTATGAAAGCAGAAAGATGTGAATTCTAAGAGGTCACAAAAGAAAATACTACATTTCAAAAAAGAAATAACAGAAAAGAATACCCTTGATAGATTCATCAGTAGACTGGACACATCTAAGGAAAGAAGCAGTAAACTTGAGGATAGGTCCATTACAAAATGAAAAAAAGAAGAAAAAATCCTGAACACAATATTCAGTAAATATGTGGTAACTTTAAAAGGTAGAATATATGTACAATAGGAAGAAGAGACAATGAAGCAAAAAAAGTAAGAGCAAAAAAAAAAAAAAAAGTAATAAGAGCAAAAGCGAACATCTAGCAAATAAAATACCAAAAAAATCTGAATGTTTCCCTATAATATTCAAAGTACAGAAAACCATAGACAAAGAGGAAATCTTAAAAGAAGCCAGTGAAATAAAACATATTCTCTATATAGAAACAAGTATAAGAATTACAGTGGGCTTTTAGTCAGAAACCATGCAAACAAGAAAATAGTGTAGTGAACTATTCAAAGTGTTGAAAGAATGCCCCCCCACGTAGAATTACATATCCAGTAAAATAATTCAAAAATAGAGGAAAAAAAGATGAATATAAACCAAAAACTGCAGGATGTGACAACAGATCATTCTTGCAAGAAATATTCAAGAAAAAAATTTCAGGAGAAAGAAATGATATGGATCAGCAATCTAGCTCTCCATAGGGGAAGGAATAATGTCCAAGAAATATATGGAATAAAGTAAAATCTTTTATTTTTCTCATTCTTATATGATCTAATAGATAATTCTTTGTTCACAATAATAAAAGAGCAATGTTTTGGGTGATTAAAGGGTGCAGATAAGGGAAATGAATGGCAGCAACATCAAAAAGAACAGGAAGGAGGCATTGGGAATATGCTGTTGTAAGGTATCTGCACTATGTGTGAAATACTCTAGCAGTATCTGAAGGTAGACTTAGACAAGTTGAAAATGTATATTCAAAACTCTGGTGAAACGCTAAAAGATTCCTTTAAAGTATAATTGATATACAAAATGAGATAAGTGTAATTATATAAAAATACTCAGTTAAATCCAGAGAAGACAGAAAAAGAGGGGATGGGAGGAAAAAACAAAAAAGAAATACACTTAATAGAAAACAAAAATGTGGTATATATTAATCTGACTCTAATAATAAACACTTAAATGTCAATGGGATAAATTTACCAATTAAATGACAGAAATTGTCAGTCTATAACAAAACAAGACTCAAGTATAAGATGTATACAAGAAACTACTTTAAATATAAAGACTTTGAGATATACTTCAAGGGAGCCTTGGAAGATGGTGGAGTAGGAGGATCCCATCCTGTGTTTTCAAGTAGATCATATTCTAAATTTACATTGGATTTTTGGGGTTTTAGGTAAGTTTAAAGTTGAACTAAAATTTTGTATATCGACTCACATCCAACTCAATAAAGACATCTCAATAAGAGATCTGAAGACTGGCAGAACAAATTCCACAACTAAATATGGAGAATAAGCTGCATCTGAAAGGTGAGGAAGGTCAGAAAGGTGGAGGGAGGCTGCTCATAGGAGGGAGGGAGCTGCACCTGTGGAGAGGGCAGAGAAACAGTCCCTGGCACCAGGGAGCTCACACAGGGAAGAGTCATCCCCATAATGTTTGGCTTTAAAAAGCAGAGGGGTTAAATTCCATGAGTTTTTTTAAATCAATGGGACTTGGGGCCCCTGGGTGGCTCAGTCAGTTTAAGCATCGACTCTTGATTTTGTCTCAGGTCATAATTTCATGGTTCCACTGCTCTACCACTGACAGAGTGGCGCCTGCTTGGGGTCTCCCTCTCTCTCTCTGCCCCACTCCCGCTCAGGCATGCATGCATTCACTTTATCCCTCTCTCTCTCAAAACAAACAAACAAACAAACAAACAAACAAACAAACAAAAACATTAAAAAAAAATAAAACCAGCAAACTTGGAGCCTGGAGTTTAAAAGTCAGTTGACTGAGCACTGGGCAAGGCAGGAGGGCAAATGATAGCAGGGTTGCCCATCCCGCCTCCCCCCCCCGCCTTAAAGAGACAGCAGGCTACACAAAAAGGCAACATAAAACAAAAACAAAAAAAAAAACAAAACAAACAGCGGTTTATACCATTTTTACTGGGGGCAAAGAGGAGACAGGTCTGTTCATACTGATTTCAGAGCATGTTGTGGGAGTTCTCTGAAAACAAGGGAGATGGCAGGTACCATTGTCCTTCTCTGTTCCTTAGCATAAACAAAGAGCCACCTGTGGGAGATAGTGCTACACAGACACTTGCTATCTAACTTGCTAGCAGTGTGCCATGTCCAGGAGTTCTCTTAAGGACTTGCCCACTCCAAACCTGCAAGTCTTGGCCATGGGCTCCGGGCAAATTTTGTTTTAGCCTTGCACACACTATGCCCAGCCACTAGGTGCATAGCAGCCACCATATGCCACAGGCAACTGCAGCACCACACCTGGCTGTGTGTCCTCAGCCACAGTCACACCCTGGACCCAGCCTTGCCCATCCTCATGTCCCTGGCTGCCCCAGCACACAGCCCTTGGCCCCTGCAGCACTTCAGGAGATCTGGTACAGGTCTAGAGGCCCAGTGAAAATTTTGTTAACAACACTGCCCAACACCCAAGTCCCACAACAAACACACCCCATCGGAGCTGGCATGCTGAAGTCCCACTAACACCACACAGCAGGCACAATCCACAAAAGGCAGAGAGTCAGTGCAGATGACTGCACTGAAAGGAAAAGTGCTCAGGCAAAACAGCAAGGTGTAAGCAATATACTTAGGATACTCTCGGGAAGTGCCAGGTTCTGGTCAACAAGGAACACTGCACTGCAGGGCACTGCAGGACCTGCTTTCATAAAGTCACTACTTTCGACAGCAGAAGACATAGCTGACTTTCTTAAAACAGAGAAACAGACAGAGAGGCAGACAAAATGAGGAAACAAATTTATCCCAAATGAAAGACAATCAGGACAAGGCCACAGCCATAAATCTAAGTGAAACAGGTATAATAACATACCTATTAGAGAATTTAAAACAATGATCTTTAGATCTTCAGAAAAGAGTGAAAGACATGAGCGAGACCCTTAACACAGAGATAAAGAATCACATAGCATAAATAAAGGACTCAATAAATGAAAAGAGAAACATAACTGATAGAATGAACAGGGTGGAAGAAGCAGAGGAATGAATTAATGAAAATGCAAAATGAAAATAGACTTAGGGAACTCAGTGACTCCAGCAAATGTAAGACGAATTTGTCTTATAGGAGTCCTAGAAGAAGAAGAAAAAGAAAAGGGAACAGAACATTTATTTGAAGAAATAATAGCTGGAAACTTCCCTTATCTGGGGAAGGGAACAGACATCCAGATCCAGGAAGCACAGAGAACTCCCATCAAAATCAACAAAAGCAGACACACCAAGACATATTGTGATGAAACTGGCAAAATATAGTGATGAAGAAAAAAATTTTAAAGCAGGAAGACAAAAGAAGTCAGTAACTTACAAGGAAAACCCATAAAGACTAACAGGAGATTTTTCAAGAGAAACTTTGCCAGCCAGAAGGAGTGGCATGATATATTCAAAATACTGAATAGGAAGAATTTGTAGCCAATAATACTCTACCTAGCAAGGCTATCATTCAGAATAGAAGGAGAGGTAAAGACTTTCCCAGACAAATAAAAACTGCGTTTTTTACCACTAAGCCAGCTCTGCAAGAAATATTGAAGGAACCCTTTGAGGGGAAAGATTAGACCAAAAGTGTCAGTATAGAAGTAGGAAACACAAAAGCAGTGAAAAGGAATACGTCTGTAAAAAAATCAGTCAAGGAACTCACAAAAAAGGATATAAAATATAATAACATATCTCTAAAACATGGGGAAGATAGGAGAAACAACGGGTTCAAACTTAAATGACCATCAATTTCTATGGACTTCTACGTGCAGAAGAGATTATGTACAAACCTAATGGTAACCATATATAAAAAACTACTAATAAATATACAAAGAATAAAGAGAAAGAAATCTGAATATATCACTAAAGAAAACCAGCAAAATATGAAAGGTAGAAAGACAAGAAAGTGTCAGAGAAAATCTTCAGAAACAACCACAAAAAGAAATGAAATGTCAATACATACATATCTATCAATAATTCTTTGAAAGTGAATGGATTAAATGTTCCAATCAAAAGACAGGGTGACAGATGCATATAAAACAAGACCTATCTAGGGGCGCCTGGGTGGCGCAGTTGGTTAAGCGTCCAACTTCAGCCAGGTCACGATCTCGCGGTCCGTGAGTTCGAGCCCCACGTCAGGCTCTGGGCTGATGGCTCAGAGCCTGGAGCCTGTTTCCGATTCTGTGTCTCCCTCTCTCTCTGCCCCTCCCCCGTTCATGCTCTGTCTCTCTCTGTCCCAAAAATAAATAAATGTTGAAAAAAAAACAAAAAAACAAGACCTATCTATAATGCTGTCTCCAAGACACTCATTTTAGACCTAAAGACGCCTACAGATTGAAAATGAGGGGATGAAGAACATCTATCACCGAAATGGATGTCAAAAGAAATCTGAGTAGCAATACTCAGACAAAATTAACTTTAACACAAAGACTGTAACAAGAGACTAAGACAGACACTGTATAATAATAAGGGGGACAACACAACAGGAAGATATAACAATTGGGATATAACCCAACACAGAAGCATCCAAATAGTAAAACAGTTAATAACAAATATAAAGGAACTAATCAATAATAATACAATAAGAGTAAGGGACTTTAACAACCCACTTACATCAATTGACAAATGATCTAAACAGAAAATCAGCAAGGAAACAATGGCTTCAAATGACACCAGAACAGATGGATTTAAGAGATCTATTTAGAACATTCCATCGTAAAGCAGAAGAATGCACATTCTTTTCAAGTGCACACAGAACATTATCTAGAATAGAACACATATGATCTCATAAAACAAGCCTCAACAAATTCAAGATTGAAGTCATACCATACACTTTCTCTGCACACTATAAAACTAGAAGTCAACCATAAGAAAAAAATCTGGAAACCACAAATACATGGAGGTTAAATAACATGCTATTAAATAATGAATAGGTTGACCGGGAAATAAAGGAAGAAATTTAAAAACGGAAAAAATAAAAATGAATACATAATAGTACAAAACCTTTGGGATGGAGCAAAAGCAGTTCTAAGAGGAAAGTTTATGGCAATATAGGACTATACTAAGAAGCAAGGCAAATCTCAATGAAACGACCTAATTTTATACCTAAGGGAGCTAGAAAAATAACAACAAACAAAACCTAAAGCCAGCAGAAGGAAGAAAATAATGAAGATAAGAACAGAAATAAATGATGTAGAAACAAAAAATCAGTAGATGAACGAAACAGGAGCTTGTTCTTTAAAAGAATCAATAAAACTGATAAACTTCTAGCTAGACTTATCAAGAATAAAATATCAGGGACTTAAATAACTAAAATCGTAAAGGAGAGGGGAGAAATAACAACCAACAACATAGAAATACAAACAATTATAAGAAGATATTATGAAAAACTATATGCCAACAAATGGATAAATTCCTAGGAACATATAAACTACCAAAACTGAAACAGGAAGAAACTGAAAATTTGAACAGATTTGATAACCAGCAAATTTACAAACCAGAACATTTACAAAAAGCTTACAGCTAACATCAATCTTAATTGTGAGTAAACTTTCCCCCTAAGATCAGGAAAAAGATAAGAATGTACTCACTCAACATTCCTATTGAACATTGTACATGAAGTCCCAGCTGGTGTAATAACACAAGAAAACCAACAGTAGTTACAAAGATTGGAAAGGAATTTTTATCCTTTTCACAGATGATGTAATTGTATATGTAGAAACTCTAAATAAACAAAAACATCCTGGAATTAATAAACAACTTTAGCAAGATCACAGGATGAAAAGGTTAATATATAAAAGTCAATTCCTTTGTTTTAACTATCAACAACAATTAAAATTAGTAATTGAATAAAAACCATTTACATAGCATGAAGAAAATGAAATAGGTCTATAATACAGTGTGCACAGGATCAATACTCTAAAAACTAGAAAACACTGATGAAAGAAATTAAAGAGGATCTCAATAAGTTGAGAGATACTTCACATGTGTGGATTAAAGGACTCAATATATTTAACATGTCAGTTATTCTCAACATCATCTATACCAGGTCTTTTTTTTTTTTTTAAGTTCTACACCCAATACGGGACTTGAACTCACAACCCTGAGATCAAGAGTCGCATGCTCTACTGACAGCTAACCCAGTGCTCCTTCTCTACTTTATCTATAGACTCAATTCAAACCATAAAACATCGAAGCAAATGAAGTTATAGGTATCAACAAACTGCTTCTAACATTTGTATATTAAAGGAAAATTCCTAGAGTAGCCAGCACAATACTGAAGAAGAACAAAGTTGAATGATGCACACTATGTGTATAAGTTTTCTCTTGCTGTTATTATAAAATTACCACAATCTGGGGGGGGTGGGGCTTAAAGCAATGTAGGTTGGACCTTTGAACAACATAGGTTTGAATTTTGCAATTCCACTCACATGCAGACTTTTTACAGCAATGTACCATAAACATATTTTCTCTTCTTATGATTTTCTTAATAGCATTTTATTTTCTCCAGCTTACTTTATTGTAAGAATACAGTATATAATACCTATAACATACAAAATAGGTGTTAATCGACCGTTTATGTTACCAGTAAGGCTTCTGGTCAACAGTAGGCTATTTGTAGTTAGTTTTTTCGTGAATCAAAGTTGTACACAGATTTTTTTACTATCTGGGGTTAGCACCTGTGTGGTTCAAAGGTCAATTGTGTTTAAATTGTCTTGGAGTTCTGGAGGTCAGTGGTCCCAAATGGGTCTTGCTGGGCTAAAATCAAACTCTGTTGCTGTGCTCCTTTTGAAGACTCTACGGGGAAATTCTTTTCATAATTTTATCCAGCTTCTAATAAATGCCTAAATCCTTGCAGTGTGGCCTTTTGTTTTTTCAAAGCCAGAAAGTTTAGGTCAAGTCATTCACATACTGCATCACTCTGACACTACCTCTTCAGTCTCCCTCTTACACTTATAAGGACCCTTGTAATAACATTAGGTACCGCCACATAATACAGGATAATCTCCTCATCTTACATTCACCTAATTTGTGACTTTTTTGTTAGGAAACTATAAATGTCTCTGTGTTTCTTTTTGTTAGCAGCTTTATTGAGGCATAATTAATATTTTAAAATGTCACATATTTATATAAATTAATGAGTTTGGACATATGCATACACCTTTGATACCGTCACCATAATCCAAATAGTAAACATATCCATCAACTCCAAAAGTTTTCTTGAGTCCCTATGTTTTCTTGTTTGTATGTTTTTTGTTTGTTTGTGGTAAGAACACTTCATATGAGATACATTCTCCTCATTTTTAACTGTGCAATACTGCATTGTTAACCACAAGTACTATGTTCTACAGCAAATCTCTAGAACTTACTCATCTTGTATAATTGTGACTTTACACTCATTGAATAATAAATTCTCATTTCCCTCTCACTATTCTATTTTTTGCTTCTGTAATTTTGACTATTTTACATATCACATATAAGTGGAAACATGTAATTTTTCTGACTTATTTCACTTAGCATGATGTCTTTCAGGTCCATCCATGATATCACAAATGACATCAACCTTTTATACAGCTGAATAATATTCCATTGCATGTATATACCACATTTGCTTTATCCATTCATCTATGAATGAACATTTGGGTTCCTCCCTTGTCTTGGATATTGTGAATAATGCTTCAATGAACATAAGAGTGCAGATCTCTCTTTGAGATCCTGATTTCAACTTTTTCAATACATATCTAGAACTGGGATTGCTGGATCATATGGTAGCTCTATTTTTAATTTTTTTGAGGAACCTCTATACTGTTTCCTAACGTTGGTTATCCCTTGTCTTTTTGATGAAAGCCATTGTAACAAATGTGAAGTGATGTCTCATTGTGGTTCTGATTTGTACTTCCCTGATGATCAGTGATGCTGAGTACCTTTTCTGTGTCTTTTGGCCATCTGTAGGTCTTCTTTAGAAAAATGTCTGTTCAGATCTTCTGCCCATTTAAAACATGGAATGCTTGTTTTCTTGCTGTATATATGCATTCTTTATATATATTTTTATATTAACTCTTACTAATGAAAGCAAAATTAAGTTGAACTTTATTAAGATTAAGAACTTCTGTTTTGTAAAAGACACTATCAAGAGAATGAAAAAACAAACCATAGTCTGGAATTAAATATCTGCAACACACATATCTGACTAAGGACTTATATTTAAAATATACAAAGAACTCTTAAAACAGCAATCAGAAAACTAATAAAAATGATTTAAAAAGTCTGAATAATTATGTCAATATAGAAAATATAGAGGTGGAAATTAACATGAAAAGATGCTCAAAATCATTCGTCATGACTGAATTGCAGATTTAAGCAAGAAGTTACCATTGTACAAATGTTAGAATGACTAAATTCTGAAACTCTACCAATACCAATTGCTGGCAAGAACATGAAGCAACAATAATGCTCATTCATTGTTTATGGCAATACAAAATAGCACAACCACTTTGGAAGACAGTCTAGAGCTTTCTTACAAAGCTAAATATAGTCTTATGAACTAGCAATTGCACTCCTAGGTATTTACTCAAGTTATTTAAAAACTCATTTCTAGGACACCTGGGTGGCTCAGTCAGTGAAGTGTCTGACTCTTGATTCAGGCTCAGGTGCTGATCTCACTGGTTTGTGGGATCAAGTCCTCGCCCGGCTCTGCCACTGAGAACACAGAGCCTGCTTGGGATTCTCTCTCTCCATTTCTGTCTGCCCTTCCCCTGCTCATGAATGCAAGTTCTTTCTCCTCTCGCTCTCTCTCTCTCTCAAAATAAATAAATATTTTTAAAAATAAAAACTTGTTTCCACACAAAAACCTGTACACAAATGTTTAAATCAGCTGTATTCAAAACTGTCCAAAACTAGAAGCAATTAAGATGTCCTTCAGTAGGTGACTAGATTAGCAAACTGCTATACATTCACATGATGTTGTATTATTTAGTGATAAAAAATGAGCTATCAACCCACAAACGAATCTTAAGTGTATATTATTTAGTTAAAGCTAGTTTGAACAAGATCTTTAATGTATGATTACAATTATAAGCATTCCACATAAGCAAAATAAAAACATAAACAAATCAGCATTTGTCAGGAGATGGAGATGTCAGAAGTCAGGTGGAGAGGTAGGGTAGTTTGAATAACTATATTCTTTCAGATGATGAAACTATTCTGTATGAGACTGTGATGTTGAGTAAATAACACCATATATTTGTCAAATCCTTTAGAATTTGGTGGCACAAAATTTGAGCCCCATTGTATACAAATAAAAAAATTAGGAAGCTGAATGATACAAGGATAGAATGCAGAATTGACAAAACAATCTAACCGTTTGAAACACTCATGTGAAACAACCTTAGTGAAGGGATGGAAAATAGGCTGCTCACCTAATAATTCTGGAAATGAATGCATTTTAAAAGGACTAAATGCAAGAGAAATTGTACAATAACACTGTACCCTAATGATGAACCTGTTTTCTCCTGGGGAACATGTCAACAACTATAAACTGCTTGTGTTAGTTTCTAGAGGCTGCCATAACAAGTACCACAAACTGGGTAGTTTCACCTGTAGAAATTTACTGTCTCACAGTTCTGGAGACCAGGAATCTGAGATCATAGTGTACTTAGGGCTATGTTCCCTCTGAAGGCAGTAGGGAAAGTTTTGCTCCAGGTTGTCTCCTAGATCCTGGTAGTTCCTTAGGTTGTAGCAGGGAGATATTTATTCCACTCGTAACATGGCCTTTGTTGAGGGAGATCATTGAGAAGATGTGGTCAGAGTTGACTTATAAGCTGGACGTCGGCACTCAGAGGCTCCTCACTCCCTCCCCTGTCCTTTGAATGCATGCCCTGTGCATCAATCCCACAGTGGGAGCTGCTTTTGAGAACACAGCCCTGGGAAAACAATGTGTTGTTGAAATCATCTGGATGGTATGTGTGACTGAACCCAGTTAAGGCTTCCATATAGATTTTTAAGGGGCGCCTGGGTGGCTTGGTTGGTTGGGCGTCTGACTTTAGCTCAGGTCATGATCTCACAGTCCGTGAGTTCGAGCCCCGCGTCGGGCTCCGTGCTGACAGCTCAGAGCCTGGAGCCTGTTTCAGATTCTGTGTCTCCCTCTCTCTCTGCCCCTCCCCTGTTCATGCTGTGTGTGTCTCTCTCTCTGTCTAAAAAATAAATAAACGTTAAAAAAAAAAAAAGATACTAGTGGGCAGGTGTACAGATTTACTCATCTTGTGGTTGCTCAAGATAAGCCTGGTAAGTAGATTCCCTTGTTTATTAAACCTGCCACCTATCAATTTGGAGTGGCTTCTTTCTTCAGTCTCTCTCTACTCTCTGCATAGCAGTCAGCTTCAGATTTCACCTGAGAAGCTTCTGAGGTTCTAAACCAACAGTGTTCTCTTTATGTGCTTATCTATGCCCAAATTTCCCCCTTTTGTAAGAATCCTAGCCATGTTAAGCTAGGGGCCCACCTGGGTGGAGGGTTCAGTTTTGTTTGATTTGAAAAACTGAAATCATGATTAAAAACCCTAACTGAGGAACATTTTATAAATTTCCTGATCAATACTTATCAAAAATTGTCAAAACTGTCAAAATAATCAATAAGAAAAGTCTGAGAAATTATCAGAGCCATGAGGAGCGTAAGGAGACCTGACAAATATACTGTTACCATGGATGGGATTCCAGAACAGAAAAAGGACACTGTGTAAAAACCAAGAAAATCTGAACAGAGTATAGAATTTTAATCAATGATAAAATATCAAAATTAGTTAATTATGTATAACGTAAGTACCATATTAACATAAGTTAATTAATATAACATTGCTAATAATTAATATAGTATTACCAATGATAGGGGAAACTGGGTGTGCAATACATGGAAACTTCTGTACTATCTTAACAATTTTTCTGTAAATCTAAAATTATTCTAAAATAAAAAAATTAATAATTGTGTGGGGTTTTTTTTAAAGGAATGAATTGTTTGCCTGTAACCTACTCTTTCATCTTGAATTCTTTTTCTCTAAGGCAATTAAAGATAATTGCCTTATATATTTTTAAAACCTAGTTACTATTTAGGGAATATAAATTCATGATTTCAACTTTTGTAACTTTACTAAGTTTGAAAGTTAATGATATTTTTTCTCCTTAGATGCAGTTTCTATTGTGTAGTGAAATAACTTTCCTATTATTCCCAGAAACGAAATTTGTCTTTGCTTTTTTACTATTGATTTAGACAAGTCACTTAACACTGAAGAAGTGATTCCCATTTTTTTACCTACCTTTTAATTTTTCTTTATTTAAATACTACACATATACACATTAAAATTATAAATACTAGAAGTTGATTAGTGTCATATATGCTTGCCTCCACAAATCATCATAATTGAAATACATTCAGCTAATGCAAAGAATCTTGGAACTTTATTATTTTAAATAATGTGGATACTTCCAATACTCTAGCTGTTAAGATGAGGAGTCCATAGACCCCAAACAAGAAACTACAGTACTGGGGCATCTAGCTGGTTCAGCCTGAAGATCATGTGACTCTTGATTGTGGGGTTGTGAGTTTGAGCCCCATGTTGGGTGTAGAGATTACTTAAAAAAATAAAATCTTGAGCATCTTTTCATGTGTCTATTGGTTATCTGTATGTCTTCTTTAGAAAAGTGTCTATTCATGTCTTCTGCCCACTTCTTCACTGGATTTTTTGGGGGGAGGGGTGTGGAGTTACACTGAAATACCATGTCACGCTGGTCAGAGTGGATAAAATGAACAAATAAGGAGACTGTAGATGCCGGCGAGGATGTGGAGAAACAGGAACCCTCTTGCACTGTTGGTGGGAATGCAAACTGGTGGAGCTGCTCTAGAAAACAGTGTGGAGGTTTCTCAAAAAATTAAAAATAGATCTACCCTATGACTCAGCAATAGCAGTGTTAGGAATTTACCCAAGAGATACAGGAGTGCTGGTGCATAGGGGCACATGTACCCCAATGTTTACAGCAGCATTTTCAACAATAGCCAAATTATTGAAAGAACCTAAATATCCATCAACTGATGAATGGATAAAGAAGATGTGGGTTATATATACAATGGAATACTACTTGGCAATGAGAAAGAATGAAATCTGGCCATTTGCAACAACGTGGATGGAACTGTAGGGTATTATGCTAAGTGAAATAAGTCAGTCAGAGAAAGACAGATACCAAGTGTTTTCACTCCTATGTGGATCTTGAGAAACTTAACAGAAGACCATGGGGGAGGGGAAGCGGGAAAAAAAAAGGTACAGAAAGGGAGGAGGTAAACCATAAGAGACTCTGGGATACTGAGAACAAACTGAGGGTTGATGTGGGGTGGGGGAGAGGGAAAGTGGGTGATGGGCATTGAGGAGGGAACTTGTTGGGATGAGCACTTGGGTGTTGTATGGAAACCAATGTGACAATAAATTATATTTTAAAAAATAAAAATAAAAATATAAAATCTTAAAAAAAAATCAATACAGTAGTAAACAACCTCAAGTTCAATAATTCTACTAAATAAATAATGAATGTATTTAGACTCATGAATCCCAATGTAATCAAATATCTTTCTAATACATCTGGGTTGCAAAGGGTCCTTTTGATTTGTTACTCTGATATTTACTCATCCAGCTGTTCATGCATTCAACAGATACACCAGTCTCTTCATGCTGAGGAGTCTGGTAGGTGTTAGGGATATAAAGATAAAAAGACGCAGTTCTTGCCCTCAGGTCAAAGTTTATACATTTAATAATAATAATAATAATAATAATAATAATAATGCATGGATATGTGACCATATAATTGCTACATAATTATTTATAAATTTTTAAAGCAATTTAGGAAACTGTATTTACAGTGAACTGTATTTACAGTGTATTACAGAAAAAAAAAAAACCCACCTCTTCCATGATTAGTGAATTTATTTTTTTGCTGTATGGTAGCAGGGGTCTCATGTAAGTGATACTTTTAGAAGTGGGGCTGAAAGAAAAAAAAAAAACAATTCTTTGAAATATAAGAAAAAATCTCAGGCCAAAAGGGAAGAGCAGAGGGCATGCCTGCATCAAACCTATCTTCTTTTAGTGTTCACCAGCTTCCCAAGACACAGTACCCTCCTTCAGTAACTCACTAGGTAAGTGCTTAATACATATTCTTTTATTACAGTAAAAGTATAGCTTTTAAATGTCTCTATGTATAATAAATTTAAACATGATTAGAATTTCTACTGGATTCCAAAGTAGGATTTCTCTTTCAGCTAGTCTCTGGACCCAGGTGTTACCAATAGAAGTACTGGTTATTTTTTTCCCTGATTAGTTGATCCAGCTTTAATTAAATACAGTGTTAATATGTTAAATTAAGTGCTTTAATTTTCTCAAGACATTAAGAAGAAAAATATTATTTTCTATTAAAGTAATTAGATATATTTATTATAATATAATCCTTTCTACTTGAAAATATTTTGGTATATTTACAACACCCCTGTAGTAACATCATTATGTTCTAATAATAGTAAGAATGATCACTTTCTAGATATTTCTATTTTTCAGAAAATCATTATATTTTCTAATTAATAGCTCAATAAAATTGTATCCTATTTGGGTTCACAGTTGTGTCACTTTTACTATAGTGAAATAATAGCTAGTATTTTTACCTAAGTAGGCAAAATTGCCAAAATACAATTACTTTTAATATCATAGAGACATTTTACAAAAATTACATAAATTATCTTCCTTTACACTTCTGCTTCTAAATTTATCATATATCAGGGAGCCTGGGTGGCGCAGTCAGTTGAGCATCTGAAGTTTGATTTTGGCTCAGGTCATGCTCTCATGATCCTGAGATTCAGCCCAGTGTCAGACTCCATGCCCAGTTTAGGATTCTCTCTCTCCCTCTGTCCCTTCCTCACTCACTGGTGCTCTCTCGCTCTCTCTCTCTCAAAAAAAAAAAAAAAAAAAAAAAAAATCTTAATTTTATCATATATCAATTACATATAGTTAGAGTAAACATATGCATAATATAAAACACATTATACTTTTGGGGTTCCTGGGTAGCTCAGTTGGTTAAGTGTTCCGCTCTTGGTTGCAGCTCAGGTCATGATCTCAGGTTTGTGAGACTTAGCACTGCCTCCAGCTCTGAGCTGATAGCACAGAGCCTGCTTAGGATTCTCTCTCTCCCTCTCTCTCTGCCCTCCCCTTGCTTGTATGCATGCTAGCACACACTCTCTCTCTCTCTCAAAATAAATAAATAAACACAAAAAAAAACCCCACATTGTATTTTTGATTTCTTAGTGTTAACTTTAATACTTTAGCTATTTACATATGTTGATAATTACAGATCATTCAGCTGGTGTCTTTTTGGAAATTTGTAGAAAATATTATGTGTTCTTAAGAAGAAACCACTGAATTTAAGTTATTAAAGGAAGACCTTTCTCAATTTGCATCAATTCCTAGGCTATTTACATCCTTCCTGAGAATCGTTATTTTAGTGTGAACTACTATAAGGTTTTGATGTTTAAGGTCAATTCATGTAATAAAAAGATTTTAAACATGCTCTGTTAGATCAACTACCTTTGCATACCTCTGTTTTTTATTTTTTGATTTTCATAGATTGAGATTTTTACCTTCTGTTTCGCTGGTTGATACTGTCTTGATGACAATTTGTAATGTTTGAATACAAGTGTTCTAATTATTTCTAAGACATTTTCCTCTAACCCTAGCTGTGAGCCCTCCTATTTATAGTGAAAAGGAATACTGTACAAGGGAATGATTTTATCCTGCCTTTTGCAATCCAGGTTATCCTAAGCATGAATGATGTCTAAAGACGCATGAGACATTCATCTCTAGATCAGGTTTTCCCATTATTGGCTCCATACTGCATATCATGTCTATATTCTGCCATACTCCCAGTCCTCCCTCCAGTATAGTGCTCCACATACTTTATGTGTATAAAAGTACAGATTCAGATTCAGATTCAGTAAGTTCAGGATGGGATTTAATATACGCATTTTAACAAGCTTTCCTGTGACACTAATGCTGTTGGTTGGAGAACCAAATTATGGGTATTAAAGCAAGTTTATTACATTAAAGTCCAAGAAAATCCTATAGTAAAAAAGACTATCACCTGAAGTTTTTTTTATTTAGATTTTTGGTTTTCTTGTTTTCTTGCTAGAATAATAATTCCCCACCACACCAACCCACCCAAATGCTATTCAACATCTCATGGAACTAATGTTCCACAGAACACATTTTGAGAAATGTCATCCTAGATCAGTATTCTCAGTGTTTAAGGTGCATCAGAATCCCATGAGGGGCTTTGGTAAAATAAAGATTTCCTGCTCTACCTTTAGGGTTTCTGATTCAGTAAAATTGGGGTTAAGACCTGAGTGGCTGCACTCATAAGCTCCCCCGTGATGCTAATGCTACTGATCTGGAGAACATGCTGAGAGTCATTGCTCTAGTTTCTTTAGATTCTGCACCTGTGGCAAATCAGATCACCAGATACCTTCAAACCTATATTCTGTTTCTTTAACCTCACTTAGAACTTTCCTTGGGGCTGTGATATATGTGTTTGTGCATATACACATACACATTTATAATATTATATAATTAAATAGTATATATTTATATGTTCTATTATATATCAATACATTATATTATACATTAATATAACATATTATAATATATATATTACACACTCCTATTATTTCCTCTCCTTTCTTTTGAGACTCAGTTCTTGTTCTATGTCATTCCTAAAAAATTTG
This sequence comes from Herpailurus yagouaroundi, assembly GCF_014898765.1. Classification (NCBI taxonomy): domain Eukaryota; kingdom Metazoa; phylum Chordata; class Mammalia; order Carnivora; family Felidae; genus Herpailurus; species Herpailurus yagouaroundi. The sequence continues at coordinate 19,150,693 of NW_024412396.1, read as the reverse complement.
TTGAATTGTTTAATATTCACATGTTTTTATGCCAGACTTCTCATTTTCGTTAGAAAAAGCAACAAGATATCATCATATACCACAACATTAAAACTTACACATATATTAATTAATCTTATTATAGAACATTACTATGACCAAAACTCATGAGTAATGCTACTTCAATACCTTAACTTCCGAACACTTTCTTTTCTCAAAATACACATGAAAAAAATACAGCACAGTAGAAAATTGAGTTCTAACTTGTAAACATTTTTATTTTTACTATGGAAAAAATATGTCATTGGAAGGGAAACAAGGAATAGATCATAGTTAGTTAAAAAACTATGCATTCAACAAATCCCAAGTTCAAGCCATACACTTTAATGCAGAATAAGTTAACTACATTGAATATATTCCTCACTCCAAGATCTTAATCTTGAGAAGTAACTGGAGTCAAAATAAGTATGACTATATTTTCAGTTTGTTAGCTAACAGGATCTGAAGATCACATTTCTCATAAACCCTTGTAATGATAGGAATTTAATAGATATTTATTAAATATGTGATACTAATCTCTTTCTTCTATCTAAACCTTCATTTTTTTTTATTTTTCAGGGATGTATTCATAAATATTAAACTAGTTTAACATTTTAATCCATGAATTTGAAGAAAGGCTTTTTAAAAATTAAAAAAAAGTTCTCTTATTGAATTTATTCTCTTCCTGTGTTTAATAACTATATTCATTGTTCATGAGGTACTGCCCTTTGTTCTCACTCCTTGTTACTTCAGCCTTCTGTCTCCCATTCCAGTTTGGCCATTCAATCTAGCTGTATACTGTCCTGGAAAAGACCCATGATACCATTTTTAGAGGGAAAAAATTCTCTCTGATTCATTCATTTTCTATGAAACCTGGTTTGATGCTTTCTTATGAATGAATCTCTTGTTTATCTATGGAAAAATGCTCTGCTCTCCAAACTTTTGTTCCTCTTGTTTTGCATTTGAACTTTTTATTCTGCCTCACAGATATGCAGGCTAAACCCATGTCTCTTATATTACAGTTCCCCAAAAAGCCAAACTCTACTCAATCTTTAAAAAAGAAAGCAGTATTTATTTTCCGCAGTGTGAAGTTTCTTTATTTCCCATATCAAGAAAATAATACATGTAAAATGATTGTAGAAAATGTGGAATGAAGTGTTTTCTTTGGGGACATATTGAGGGATTTCAGAAGAAGAATGGTCATTGTTTCATTTGAAAAGTGAATTCTTGAACCTTTGAAATTTATGATAGCAGCTATGAACAATAGATTATGAGTAAAACAGATTCAATTTCAGTGCCTATAAAGGTGAAAAATATTCTCCCCCTTAGGCATACATATTTTCTCTGCTGGGTTTCATTGAAAGCTGATTTTTGGGAAAAAAAGTAACAACCTAGAGTTATGATTTCAATAATATAAAGGCAATTTTAGATGAATTTTCTCCTCTGTAAATTTTATTGATTATATGTCCAATTATCAGCTAAGATAAATAACATGGTAAAAGGAATTAATATATCTAATTTAATAATTTGGGGGAGAAGAAAATAAAATGTCCATAATTAAGAATGGATTTTTGTTATTTTCTTTGTACTTACTCTTCTGGATATTCTCTTCATAACTTTCCACAGAACTATTTAGACTAGGTATGCAGATCATTGTATCAACTTGATGAAAGAGAAAAAAAGGTTTTACTTTCATTATAGTCTGAGGTATCTATCTGTTCAATGTACTATAAATAGATATCTACTATCAAAGTAAACTTTTCTTTGAGAATAATGTTTCTTTCTGATTTGATTTTGAAAACATTGTTTATAACCTCTATCCACTCATCTGTTCAGTTGGTTTTAAATAATTTTCAAGGAAAATGCTTCCAAGTTTCCCTGTATCACATAATGACACTAATTTTTTTTTCTGAAAAGAGCACAAAAATTGGCTTACTTGTTCTGATAAAAAATATAGATCTCCAAGGGATTTTATAGCACTTAATTTTATATTTATGTGGAATTATATATTTGATAACAGGTAGTTGGTTTATTTTTCTCACTGACTTAATATACCTTCCAGAAGACCCTGAATAGCCAAAGCAATGTTGAAAAAGAAAAGCAAAGCAGGAAGCATCACAAATACAGACTTCAAATTGTATTGCAGAGCTGCAATCATCAAGATAATATGGTACTGACACAAAAACAGACACATAGATCATGGAACAAAATAGAGAACCCAGAAATGGACCCACAACTATATGGTAAACTCATCTTTGACAAAGCAGGAAAGAATACACAATGGAAAAATGTTTCTTCAAGAAGTGGTGTTGGGAAAACTGGACAGTGACATGCAGAAGAATGAAACTGGACCACTTTCTTATATCATACACAAAAATAAATTCAAAATTAATGAAAGGCCTAAATGTGAGATAGAAAGCCATCAAAATCCTAAAGGAGAACACAGGCCGCAACCTCTTTAACCTCAGCTGGAGCAACTTCTTACTAGACACATCTCTGGAGGCAAGGGAAACAAAAGCAAACATGAACTATTGGGACTTCATTAAGATGAAAAGCTTCTACACAGCAAAGGAAATAGTCAACAAACTGAAAGGCAACCTAAGAGTGAGTGAGAGGAGATATTTGCAAATGACATATTAGATGAAGGGCTAGTATCCAAAATCTGTAAATAACTTATCAAACTCAACACCCAAATAAATAATCCAGTGAAGAAATGGGCAGAAGACATTAATAGACAATTCTCCAAAGAAGACATACAAATGGTTAATAGATACATGAAAAAATGTTCAACATCACTCATCATCAGGGAAATACAAATCAAAGCCACAATGAGACACCACCTCACACCTGTCAGAATGGCTTAAATTAACAACTGAGGAAACAACAGATTTTGGTGAGGACGTGGAGGAGGGGGAACTCTCTTGCACTATGGATGGGAATGCAAAGGGGTGCAGATGCTCTGGAAAACAGTATGGAGTTTTCTCAAAATATTAAAAATGGAACTACCCTATGACTCAGCAATTGCACACTAGGTATTTATTCAAACAATACAAAAATACTAATTTGAAGGGGAACACACACCCCAATATCTATAGCAGCACTATTGACAATAGCCCAATTTTGGAAAGACCCCAAATGTCCATCAACAGATGAATAGATAAAGAAGATCTTACTCAACCGCCAAAAAATAATGAAGTTTTTCCATTGGCTACAACGTGGTTAGAGCTAGATGTCTTATGCTAAGCAAAATAAGTTAGAGAAAGATAAATACCATATGATTTCAGTCATATGTGGAATTTAAGAAACAAAACTGATGAACATAGAGAAAGAGAAGGAAAAACAAAATAAGATAAAAAAAGAGAGAGAGGAAAACCATAAGAGACTCTTAACTATAGAGAACAAAGTGAGGGTTGCCAGAGAGGATGTGGGTGGGGTTGGGGGATGGGCTAAAAGGGTGAAAGGTATTAAGGAGGGCACTTGTAATGAGCACTGAGTGTTATACATAAGTGATGAATCACTAAATTCTATGCCTGAAATCAATACTACACTGTATGTGAAGTAACATTTTTTATTTCTATGTCTTATTATTCATTTATTTATTATTTATTTTATTTTTTAAAATAAAATAGAATAAGAGGTATAAATTATGTATATATAACTTCCAGGGGAAGGCTAATTATTCTACATTGATTAATTTTCTCAAATTCTATATTATAATCTACATAAAGGCAATATCTTTCATACATTTCAAAATCTTTCCCATGTATTATTGGGCACATTGTTGACCCTTGCTGAATAAATGTGAATGAATAGGAAAATTTATAGCAATAAACTCTAATCTACTAGGAGAGACATGAAGATATGAAATCAGTGATAAAGGATTATAGGCAATATTATGGGTAATTTGTTGAAAAGATCAAGATTTACACAGGAGGGGTAAACGGTTCTCTATTGAAGAGAACCTGTGGTTCACGGTTCTCTATTGTGATCTCACGGTTCTTGAGTTCAAGCCTCAAACAGGCTCTGTGCTGACAGCATGAGCCTGCTTTGGATTCTTTCTCTCCCTCTCTCTCTGCCCCTCCCTCACTTGTGTGCTTTCTCTCGCTCTCTCTCAAAATAAATAAATAAACATTTAAAAAGAAATATTTAGGCAGGACTATTATAGCAATAGGTTCATCTTGGAGGGTGTGGATGGCGTCAGGACAAGAGTCACCATTTGAGAACCATAGTTAATAAATTGATCATGTAGTTTAGCACCTTTGTTTTTTAGATGGGAAAATTGAATTCAAGAAAGTTTGTGAAAGAGTTCAAGGTCATACAGCTAATTATTGGCAAGGCAGAGATGATGATTTGTAACTCTTGACACCTAATTTGATCTTTTAAATTATGTAACAATGACAACTTAGTTTACATTTTAAATAGATTTTTTTCATATTATGGAAATGCAGAATATAATTAACAATAAAATTCAGTCATCTATGGTTTGCATTCGAGCATACTTACAACCTGATAAAGACCTCTACAATAACTACTGGCAAATTAATTTCCTGATTTCTTATTCAGTGCTCCTTTTGCTACTCAGAATCATTTTAGTACTTCAAAAACTAGTTAGCTATTATAGATCTATTAGCTTCATCAGTGAATACACATGAGGAAAGCAGACATTTCTTGAAGATGTGAAAATAGCAATGAACTCACACTCAAACTGAACAAGGTGTGACTCATTAAAGAAATGTCAACTACCTGTTCTAACTATACAAAATGTAAAGGCAGTTTATGACATGGAGCAACAAGGATATATAATTTTGTGAGGAGAGTATCTGTCAGACATAATTGTCACCAAAATAGGGGAAGTAACCAAAACAGGCTAATAATATGTGATTTTGATAAAGTTTTGGATTATGGTATTTTTGACATTCTAATTAAAATATTAAAACAATCAAATTTAACATAGACAATATCTAGGATGTTATGCGTTAACTTTGGATATTATTATGAAGTATTAAGTGGTATGTTTTTACCTTTTGTTTCTACCTCTCATACTGTCTTGACCCAAAGACAGAATTGAACAGAAGGCACCAGAAACATACTACCTTTTGGTAATGATTGATGTAGTAGGAAACAAATGAATAAAAAAGCAAAAAAAAAAAAACCCTCAGATTTTGATTTTTTTTTAAATTTTTTAATGTGTATTTTTTGAAGGAGAGAGAGACAGAGCACGAACGAGAGAGGGGCAGAGGAGGAGACACACAATCTGAAGCAGGCTCCAGGCTCTAGCTGTCAGCATAGAGCCCCATGTGTGGCTTGAACTCATGAACTTCGATTTCATCACCTGAGCTGAAGTTGGATGCTTAACCAACTGAGCCACCCAGGCACCTCAGATTTTGATTTTTTTTTTAATTTGTTTTGAAGTTTATTTATTTTGAGAGACAGAGAGGGCAAGCAGGGAGGAGCAGAGAGAGAAGAAGAGAGAGAATTCCAAGCAAGCTCCACACTGTCAGTGTAGAACCCAACGTGGGGCTTGAACTCACTAACGGTGAGATCATGACCTGAGCCGAAACCAAGAGTCAGACACTTAACCGACTGAGCCACCCAGACGCCCAAATTTTGATTTTTAAGACAGTGTTCATCTAAGCAATAAACAGAAAAATACATGATCACAAAAATGGTTTCTTCCCCAGCCAAGAGAAGATTCCTCAGGCTATAAGGGGAGAAAGCAATACTGAAGGGAAGTGTTATGGGCTGAACTGTGTATCCTCAATATTCATATGTTGCAGTTGTAAACCCTAGTACCTCAGAATGTGACTGTATTTATAGAAAGAACCTTAAAGCAATAATTAAGGTAAAACAAGTCATATGAATGGGCCTTAATCTAACATGACTGGTGTCCTTATAAGAAGAGATTATGGCACAGACAGGCACATAGATTAGACCATTTATGAAGAGAAAACAGCATTCTATTAACCAAGGAGAGAAGTCTCCTGAAAGAAACAGCCCTGCCAACACCCTGATCTCAGATATCTGGCCTCCAGAATTTTGAGAAAATCAGTTTCTGTTGTGTAAGCCACCCAGTCTGTGGTAGTTCACATGACAGCCCTAGTGAACCAATACAGGAATTGAGAGATTTAGGTGCTTGTTTGGTTTGTGTAATTAAAGAAGGTCCTTCTGTCCTGCCTGTCTTCCCACTCAATTAGCCCTATGAGTAAGAATATTCTGGTAATTCAAGAGATGTCTCTGACCTCTTTCTGACATGATGCAAGATGCAAATCTTGTAGGAGTTTACCATGTGCACATGGTATGATCTAGTGAAGTGGTGATTTTCCATGTTCCTTAGTAGATACACACGTTAGTTATAAAAGACTTGAGAAATCTGAAGGTGTCTTGTGATCATGATGAAGGGACACTGTGGTATAGGAAGAAAGAACCTCCTAATAGTTGGCAGAAAATGAAGGAAAACTCCCTTCCCTCTGTGGAGTCAATACTGGTATGCAGGGTTAACTGTGTCCAAAGACCACATGATGTTGAACCTCTCAACAAATGCCAAAGGTAGTCTGGTGATAACCAGAAACTAATGTCATAATGCTTCATAAATGTACTGAAACATAAAAACTCTTAGAAGTGGTGGTCATGGTGATGGTGAGAATACTGTGGAGTAATTGAATGTACCCTGGATTGCCAAGATTTTCTGCTAAGATAGAACAGGCATGTCAGTTTGGGAGTTCAAGAAAGCAGACACTGCAGTGCACATGAGAAATGAATTGGGGGTAAGGCTTACAAAAGAAAAAGGGAAAGAGGTGTAGAAAGAGCAAAGAAAGCCATTAGACTGCGATGTAGGTCTGACATCTGCTAAAGGAGAGAAGGGAGAAAGAAGGAGTGGGTAGTAACGGTTTCCGACTACTGATAGTTCTGAGAGATATACAGCCATCCTAACAGCCTCTGCTGCAAAGATGGTGCAAAGAGGAATCGTGCACAGGATAGAAATGGCCACGCCATAGTACCCTTACTAGTTACTGGCTGAGAACTGCCCCCAGCAAACACAGCATTGGCATGGATGCAGCGGCAAAAAAAAAAAAAAAAAAAATCTCAATGAGGCTGCGGCTGAAGGCTGTTAAGCTAATTGCACTCCACAAAGCATTCTCTCTCTTGAAGGGAAATCTGGGTAGCACACCTCCATGTCTGACACACAGCGTATCCTGTTTTAAATAAAATTTGTTTATAGAAGTGCGAAGGATTCTTTATGTTATACTCATTTGAGTTCCTATGGTTTCAGAATATTTACTCTGCTGTGTTTGATATTATATCTAAAATAATTATTTAAATTTAATTCCAAAAGTTATTAAACTCCACATGTAAAGAGCTATGGATTTTACAAATGGGCACAAATTGTTGCTGTTCCTTGCATCAGTGAGGGAGTCTGGCCTCCCTTCCCTTGAATCCACAGTGGCATTGTGACTTGCTTTGATCAATAGGATGCAGCAAAGGTGATTTTGTGCCTGAGCTTCAAGAGGTCTGTAGCTTCTATTCTTGTTCTAGATCATCACTGAGCAAGCCCAAGTTAGCCTGTTAGGAAATTCCCTTGAAGAGAGGCAAGGCATCTCAGCCAATGGCTTTACAACTGTCAGTTATAAGAATGATGCTGTCTTAGACCATGACCCCAGCAGAACCACTAGCTGACTGTTGTCATGTGCATGAGCCCAAGCAAGACTAGCAGAAAAACTACTCAGCTGGATTTAGTTCCAACTGCCAACTCACACAATCCTGAACTGATGAGTCTTGGTGTTTTTAATCCTTTAACTTAGATGGTTTATTATATAGCAAAGGATAATCTGCACACACGCACGCACACACACAAACACACACATACACATATGATATTCCATGTGCAATGTAAGTTGTTCACAATAATTTAAAATAGAATTGATTTTCCTATGAAATGTTTTTCAGTGAAGTGTGACCTACTGTCACATCTAGAAATAATGAACTAATGAAGGTGAAAATTTGATGTGAATAAATTTAAATTTAGAATTATTTAAAACTAAAATGAGATATCACCTCACATCTGTCAGAATGGCTAAAATCAACAATACAAGAAACAACGGGTGCTGGCGAGGATGCAGAGAAAAAGGAACACTCATGCACTGTTGGTGGGAATGCAAACTAGTACAGCCCCTGTGGGAAACAGTATGGACCTGTTCAAAAAGTTAAAAATAGAACTATCCTATAATCCCTTAATTGCACTACTGAGTACCCCAAAAATGCAAAATACTAATCCAAAGAGATACATGCACCTCAATGTTGATAGCCGCATTATCGACAAGAGCCAAATTATGGAAGCAGCTCATGTGTCCACCAACTGATGAATAAATAAAGAAGACGTGGTACATATATACAATGGATTATTATTCAGCCATTATTTAGTCATTCGCAATGGCATGGATGGAGCTATAGAGTGTTATGCTAAGCTAAATAAGTCAGAGAAAGACAAATACCGTAAGAATTCACTCATAGGTGGAATTTCAGAAACAAACGAGCAAACGAAAAAGAAAAAAGGGAGACAAACCAAGAAACACTCTTAACTACAGAGAACAAATTAATGGTTACCAGAGGGGAGGGGAGGAGTGGGATGGGTGAAAAAGGTGATGAAGATTAAATATTCCACTTATCATGATGAGCACTGAGTGATGTATAGAAGTGTTGAATCACTACATTGTACACCTGAAACTAATATAACACTGTTAACTCTACTGGAATTACAATAAAAAACTTGATAAAAAATGAATTTAAAAATTTAGAATCATTTCACTGAAAAAAATAGCCACCAAGTTAGTATCTAAGTTATTTCTATAATGAACAAAATAATATATAAATAAAATATAACAAACTATAATAAAATATAACAAAGAACATGTTGATCCTATTTGTCAAGGTTGTGAGAAAAATACTGAAAGAGTGCCGTTGTAGGAACCAAGAAATGCCCTAATAAGAGTAATACCACACGGATTGGCTGTGACATATCAGCTGGTAGTGTAAGTGCCTGACATTAAGATTCTGGCTGTAGTGTAAATTTTGCTACCTCTTTCTCTTGGCATTTTATAAATTTGTTGACTGTATAATATTTCCTCGCATGGATATAGTGAAGTTTGTCTAAGCCAATTTCATACTATTGGATATTTAAGTTGGTTCCAGTTTTGCATATATAATATTTGAATACATATTACTGTGCAAAACTATTTGTGTACATATCTGATAATTTTGTCATCATAAATTCCTAAAGTTCAGTTAGTGGGTCAAAATGTTAAAATTATCTTAAGAACTTAGTGCTTGGTCCATGTAGCTTACCTTCTAGGAATGTTGTACTAATTTATGTTCCATTAGTAGTGTATATGAGTTTTACATTCACTAAATTTACTCTTATACAAATTTAGTGTTATCCTTGAGGTAACTGGGTGGCTCAGTCATCTGAGCATCTGATTTTTGATTTCAGCTCAGGTCATGATCCCAGAGTCATGGGATGGAGCCCTGGGTCAGGCTCCACACTGAGCGTGAAGCCTGCTTAAGATTCTCTCTCTCTCTCTCTCTCTCTCTCTCTCTCTCTCTCTCTCTCTCCTGCTGCCCCTCTCCCCTGCTCCTGTATGTGCTTTCTCTCTTTCTTAAAAAAACAAAAAAATCATGTTGAGGCACCTGAGTGGCTCAGTCAGTTAAGTGTCAGACTTTGGCTCAGGTCATGATTTCATAGTTCGTGAGTTAGAGCCCCACAACGGGCTCACGGTTGTCAGAACAAAGCCCGCTTCCAATCTTTTGTCCCTTTCCCTCTGTCCTTTATCTATTCATGCTCTTGCTCTCAAAAATAAATAGCACATTAAAATAATAGTGTTATACTAAAAAAAAAAGGTAATTCCTATTCGAGTAGGAATAATGTGTATCTCATTGAAGCTTTGTATTAGTTTCTCATTGCTGCTGTAACAGATTCCCACAAATTTAATAGCTTATAACAACATACATTTATTATCTTATAGAAGCCGACAATGGGTTTTACAGTGCTAAACTCAAGATGTCTGCGGAGCTGTATTCCTTCTGTTACATTTCTAAAGATCTCTGGGTGTCTAGCAAGGATAGTGTGAAACCATTGATCTAATCCATTTTCCCCCCATGTTGCTAGAATTCAGGAAACCTAAGTTATTAAAAACCTAAGTTATTAAAAAGTTATTGTAATGTTAAATCTAGAAGAATTTTTCTTGAGATCCTAAGGCAGTGTGCTTTCAAATATAGAAATATATTTCATATTCCCTCCATACTGTTTGAAAAAGGTGTAACTATCCCCTTTTCTATCGAGACGTCTCACTACTACAAAATTTGCATTGTGCCTAAACATCAACTCAGTCCTACTTCATCGTGTTGGAGCATGAATGGGAAGAGAAATGCGCTCTTCTGTCATGTCACCGGGGGGGCCAGAGAAGCATCGCTAGTGCCCAGAATCTCACAAGATCTCTCTTGAAAAGCAGTTTCTGAAGTTTTTGCTCACCACTCCCCAAGGACTCACAGAGTGAAGCCCAGTGTGTAGTCTAGACCAGAGAGCAGGACATGTCATGTCCCATCATTGTGCTGCTGTTTCTTCTGTTGTTTGCACTTTTTATACACTCTAGAGAAGTTGACTACAATTTTTTCTTTCCTGTGAGATTTTTAGCAGGCATTGGGAAAGAGAAAACTCAGTAAGTTATGAGGTTCATTGTAACCAAAGGAAACAAATTTGTTTCTTGGGAGAATTGCAGCCACTCTTGGTGTTGAGACCAGTGAAATGTCTCTCCTGTTGGTATATACAAAGACAACACTACTATGCAAAGTAGTTGATATGATCAAGAGTTCCACAGATAGATCTCTTATAACATCTCCCAAAGTAACTCAAGTGACATGTCCAAAGTATGTTCGGTGGAATATTAGTATTATGTGAAATAATCAGAAGTTATTTCTGTGTGTTTAGGGGATATAATATGAAATGAATACATTTGAATGCTGCCACTTTATACTACTGAAGATTTACAAAACATATTTGTTTCTTACAGGCTCTGAGGAGTACTGTAGTAGAGAATTATGTTTAACTTAGTTTAGCTCAGAAAGTTCCTGACATATTTAATCAACAACATTTTCATTTGCTTTCTAATAATTCTGAGACTATTCGTGTTCACATGAGCACAATTTGAGGAATACTAATCTACAACATTGGATGGCAGTATATCTGAAAGAAAGCCCTCCATAAATACTGTTTCTCACAGTCAAGTGTTTGAAATTTCTTGGGCAGAAGCAAAGTTCCAGATTATAGTCTAACAAAATCTTCAAATGTAGCTATTTGACGAAGGTTAGGATTAACTCTCCTTGTGGCAACAGAGCACCTAGCACAGATACCACCTGATTGGAAGGAGGGCTGTAGTCGTCACACCGGAAACCTAATTTGGCCGAGTGTGAAATTCTTAGAACAATTTTTCTTAAGTTTTTTGTATTCACTGTTTGATTTTAGGCATTTATCAACCCCGAAGAAAGCCAGAGTTTATCCCGGTTTCTGTTCATTTATGAGAAATTTAGTTTTACTTTCTTCATTTGTTTCCTCACCAAATGCATGCAGTTTTTTTTGTTTTTTGTTTTTTTTTTTTTTGTCTCCAAAAATATTGTATGTGCTCGACAAAGGTAAATAATTTTGGTTGTATATTTGCGTCATTTCAGATCAAGAATATGTATTTTGTTTTATATTTAATTACTGCTTTTGCTCCTGTTCTGCATTTTTTCCTCAGGAATACTTATTATGAAGCCTCCATTTTTGTGGAGGCAAATCTATCACCTATCACCTCCTCACTTATTAATTTTACATCTTTGCTCTTTTCTGCTTAGTTATAGGAAAAGGAAAATTTCCTTAAGCTTATCTTCCTTATAAATACTCCATGGGTGGATGGCTCATAGGTTAAGTGGCCGACTTCAGCTCAGGTCATGATCTTGTGGTTCGTGAGTTCTAGCCCTGCATTGGGCTCTGTGCTAACAGCTCAGGGCCTGGAGCCTGCTTCAGATTCTGTGTCTCCTCTCTCTGCCCCTCCCCCGCACATGCTCTATCTCTGTTTCTCAAAAATAAACAAACATTAAAAATTAAAAAAAAAGAATAACTGCTCCATAGGAATTCCAGTCCTTATAATCTCCAGGGAAGCATTTAACTCTCAAAATGAAATATGGTTTTTCATGTGATCATTATATTACATTATGTTCCATCCCACTTTTCAACTTGATTTGTGTTATTCTATCATCTTTTTGAACTTGGACTGTTATGTCCTTTAGCCTGTTTCTTTTGTTACCCAGAAATTGAGAACTTTTGACTTCTACTAAGGATACAAATTTTTCTTCTAATTATTCTCATTATTTTTTCAAGTAATTTACATACCTACCATATTTCATCGCATCTACAATGTCATCAACTATAAGATACCTTGTTTTGAATGACTGAGGAATAAAAAAAGTGAATTAAATTATAAAATTTTTAACACACTTATCATTATCTGAATCCCAATTCCAAACATGTCAAAATATATTAAAATTATGTGTATTAGAATAAATAAAATAAAATATATCATTTTTCTGAAACTTCAGTTTATTTTTCCTGAGTTTTTTCCAAGGTTTTTACCCTAAGGACCATGTATTATTTGTTCTTACTTATTTTGAAAAATAAAATTTATGAAAACTCTAAGAAAAGGGTGTGCAGCTCTCTTTGCCTCTATTCACTATACACCTGGTGCCAGAGCTCAGTAGTACAGTGCTCAGACATCCTACCTCTGGATCTTTCCAGCTAGAATGCTTTTCTTCCTTTTGTTTTTAAATTAAAAAAAATATTTTAATGTTTATTTTTTAGAGAGAGAGTGGGGGGAGGGGCAGAGAAAGAGGGAGACACGGAATCTAAAGCAGGCTCCAGGCTCCAAGCTGATAGCTTGGACTCAGAGCTTAAACTTGTGGGGCTTGACCTCATGAACCCTGAAATCATGACCTGAGCCGAAATCGGATGCTTAACCTAGCATCCCCCTTTCTTTCTTTTTTTAAATAGGAATCTAATGGTGCCTTCCCTCACCTTCTTTCCATGCATTGTTCAAATGTAACATTCTCGATATAGGCTTCCCTAAATACCTCTTAAAATTTCAATAATTTTTACTCCCAGAAGTCTCTAATCTTTTGTCTCTGCTTATTTTTCTCCCTAGCACTACTTGCCTTCTTGATATTGTCTGTTTCCTTTAAAAGAATTTAAGTTCCATGTGTTTTGTCTGCTGTGTTTACTGCTGGATCCTCAGCATATGCCATACGATAATGTCTAGCACTTATTCAATAAATGTGGTTTTTAAAAATAAAATAAATACTAGGTCAAATTATCTTTGTATAGTGAGAAAACCAAGGCTAAAAATTAAGGACGACTAACTATGTAAGTGGAATTCCAACACAAGTCAGTCTGATTTCAAAGTCTATGCTTTGAATTGCCAGCCAGACTTGCCATTAAAAATGGTTTAGGCAACCTTCTCTCATCTTTGAATTTAGAATGACAAGTAGATCTTGAACTGTATGTGGTTATTTTCTCAGTTGTCTAAAACTTGAGATGTGGATCAATATTCCTGGTGATTCCAGCAGCAAATAACTCCCCACCCCTATTTCTCCATCTGACTTGGTACTATCTCTCAGTTCAGAAAATGTCCTCTGTTATATCAACAGATGGATTCAGAAAAATTAAATGTTTTTATCACCAGAAAGAAATATTATTTACATTTTACTTAGAAGTTCTTGGTGTTTGAATAGCCTTCAGGAATTAAGAAGTAAACTCCATAAAGTAGTATTTTAGGCTCTGTGATAGGCAGAACTAAAGACAATTTGGCATTTGCCTATTATCTCTACATTGGCACCAGGTACTCTTTGTATTCCTAAAACCAGCATAGTACTATGTACTTTGGTATATTAATGCGTTTTTTATTTTAGGCAAGTTTTCCTAGTTCCCTATTTAAGAACATTATACATGCTAATTAGAGAAGTTGCCATTAAAGAAAAAACTGGGTGATAAGACATTTTCCTTAGGGAAAAGAAATCTAAAAATAAACGTATGCAGAAAAAAGAAATGAAAGATAAACTAGGTGCTAGTTTGGAATACTGCTTCCTTCTCAATCTGACATTTGCCATAAGAGTTGGCATCTGGGGGTCATCAAAGTGTATGCCTTTAGTGCTCCAGACAGCATCACTTATAAGAGAATCCATTGGGGAAATGAATATGGTGTTGGGACTCAAAAGTGTGAAAGAATGCAGGTTATATTCAAAGTGCCTTTTAAGAATACTGAGGAAGAGTTCTTGTCTCTTAGTTTTGAAATTATTTAAGAATGATGGACTAGGGGTGCCTGAGTGGCTCAGTCGGTTAAGCGTCCAATTCTGGCTTAGGTCATGATCTCATGATTTGTGGGTTCAAGTCCTGCGTGGGGCTTTGTGCTAACAGCTCAGAGCCTGGAGCCTGCTTCGGATTCTGTGTCTTCTTCTCTCTCTGCCTTTCCCCCACTCACACTGTGTGTCTCCCTCTCAAAAAATAAATAAGCATTCAAAAAAAATTTTTTAAAGAACGGACTAAAACTTTTAAATACAGAATTGTGCACTCCATAACAAAAATAGGATTACAGAAAGACAATTCAACATATTGAAATATTTTACTGAAATAGAAAGCCATTTGTTATTTAGGTTTATTATTATCTGATCCCTGCTCCACCACACCCATGACAGCTCTGTGGAGGCAGGATTTTTATCTACTCATTATTAAATTCCCAGTTCCTAGAGCAGCGCTGCCATTTGTTATATTTGTTAAACGAGTAAATTAAAGAGTTAAGAAGATCGGTCTTGAGTGTGAGGAAAGATTAAGATATTAGTTTAGATGACTGGCTAGATGTTTGAATTCCTTTGGAGTTTATATTTTCTTCGCTTTCATAATTTTATGAGTCAGGAATTTGGAAAGGGCTCAGCTAGAAAATTACTCATCTCTGTGTGACATTCAGCGTGGTTACTTGCTGACTTGGCAAGCAGCTGCTCTGGTCTTGAAAAACCAAGTTGCATTTATTTTCATATCTGATGCATTGGTGAGGATGACTGAACTTGCTCTCTTTCCTTGTAGTGGCAGGACCTCTCCACATTATCTCCAGAGCTGCTAGTCAGAATTCTTACCATAGTCTAGCCCCACAACTTCCTACTGATTAGGTCTGGGGCCAGTTACCTAATTTTTTCCAAACTCCAAACTCCTCATTTGTGAAGTAAGGTTAATAATTTACCCACCATACTGGAATGTTATAAATGGTAATTTGGATATATGTTTGGTACAATGCCTTGCCCATAAGTGATCTTATCTATGAGCTGTTGTTGAGTTAGTCTTTAAAGCATAGGGATATTTTGTTGGGATAAAATAGCAAGAAAGGTGTCCTGAGGAGAATGAATGTTTTGAGTCAAATCACTGCACTGACTAAGTGTCCATTGATAGACTAATGAATAAGGAAGTGTGGTACACACACACACACACACACACACACACACCCCACAAACACACAATGGAATATCATGCAGTCATAAAAAAAGGACAAGATAATAACATATGGGACAACATGGATGGACCTAGAAGGTATTCTGCTAAGTGAAATGAATCAGACTGAGAAAGATAAATACCTTATGATTTCATTCATATGTGGAATCTAAAAAATGAATAAGTAAGCAAAAAGCAGAAACAAACTGATGGCTGTCAGAGGGAAGAGGGGTGGGAGGATGGGCAAAAATGGTGAAGGGAAGTGAGAAGTATAGGCTTCTAATTATAGAATGAATAAGTCACAGGACTAAAAGGCACAGCATAAGGAACATAATCAATGATATTGAGATAACATTCTATCATGATAGATGGTAGCCACACTTGTGATGAGCATAGCATAACATATAAAGAATTTGAATCACTATATAGTACACCTGAAAGTAATGTAACATTGTCAACTATAATCAAGTAAATAGGAAATAACATGGAAAAATACTGAAAGCATTTATTTGAAGGAAACAGAACATGGGGATGCAGTATTTAAAAAATCATTTGTGGATAGGGTGGCAATGGCATATAATAAAGGATCTTGAATTATTAGAAAAAGTCAGTTTGACTGGTAGTAACAATAGCAAATTTTAATTATACTTAAAATCATATTGAATCACTGCCCCATCTGAATGTCTATGCCTGCTAATGACAATTTTTTTCTAAACTATAACAAAATTGACCTCTTTTAACTATCTCAGTTTTCCCAAATGCAAACATGTACAATGAACTGACAATTGATATTTTATCCATGGGTCAGCATGTAAATTTATACTTCATGGAATAATCTTTGAATATTATTACTAGGTCATTAATTTTGATATCAGTTTTCCACAATTCAGTTCTCTCAAGAGTCATCTTTATTGGATACATAGATTGCTTATCACTCTTTAGGAAAGACACAGTTATCTACACGGGATTTCATGAATCAGTGAGATATTCTATATAAAGTAAAGGAAATTGCTAATAATTGATGTTATAATAGGAATTTCATATTTCTAGAAGATGGTTGCAATTTAACTGAAATGATTTTGGATCTTTGGAGAAACTATGCTGATGTGTAGCTTAGCATGCAATTAGTAGTTCAAGTTTTATCCTAAAGTCTATAATGTTACCAATTCTCTCTAGTTATCAAAAACAAAACTTATTTTATAATAATTTTCCTTTCACTGGATGTAAAATTCTAGTATTTCATTACCTCCTTGGTAGTCTCATATGTTTCCATTTATTTCTCTGTAGTTCTTGTATTTATTCAAATTTCTATTGAACATCAACCACGGAGCATTATCTCTACTATGCTCGGTCAAATTGCTGAACAAAATGATTTTTTCCAAAATTATAACGCTTCTAAAATTACACACTTAAACACACAAATGTGTGCATAAACACACAAACACATAATAGTAACCATTGGTGTCCTTTTCAATTCTGTGAGATACAGGATTTAGTAGGAACACTGTGCTTTTGGAGACTTCTCATAATAAAAATGTGTATATTTGAATATGTAAGCATTCAAAGTATTTTTTAACATTTCCTTGGCAAACAAACATAGATTAAAAATAGTTACTTGTTGAATTATTCATAAACTTTCAGGAACATGACTAAAATAGTGTCTATACTATTGTCAAAATAGGAAAATGGGAATATTTCAAGCAATAGAGAGTAGCCACATTTTATAGGAAAATTCCTATTGTATTTTAGAAATTTTAGTTTTTGCTTATATTTTAAATGATAATAAAACATACATCAACATTAAAATCACTATTTCTGTATTTCAGAAATGCTTTGTTTCAAGTTTCTTACTTCCCCTACTCTCATTCTATATAGTTTTTCCACAATAATTGTTTATTTTTCCCTACAGAGATAATAGAGTATAAAATGCCATAAGGCTTGATAGAGATCAGGATTTAATGATAATAGATATTATTTGACATGACACCCTAAAGGCAAGATTTAATTTACATTTAAGTTATGATCAGCAAGTTGTAGTCCTAAAAGAAAGATGAAAACAAAGATCAAGAAGCCATACTGTTTGAATGACTGCCTGTCTTCAGAGCAGTTTATTTGATGTGATTCAGATGGACTTATGATTGGATAAGTGTTATCTAACATGATAGTGCTTTGTCTAAATGAGTTTAAATCCAGGCTTTGCAATTTACTAGTTGGTGATTTTAGGAATATTATTCAATATCTCTTTGCCTCAGTTCTGTAAGAACACTTAACTCAAAGCATCCTGTGAGTATTAAATGCAATCATCTGTAGAGAACTCTTAGCATATCTGGCACATAGTAAACATAGTAACTATTACGTTATTATTAACTTAAATATTATTAACATTATTGCTATGTTCAGTCAATAACCAACCTAGAATACTTTCATTAAAATAACATTCATAAATTTGAAATTACTATGTTTACTTTATGTCTTGAAATAATTTGAAACTCCTAGAAAGTTGCCAAAGAATATACTGACAGGTCCCATGCACCCTTTACCCAGTTTTCTCATAGTACAATACAGTATCAACAACCAGGAAACTGACATTGATACGTTCAGAGTTTACTCAGGTTTTTAAATGTTTTTTTTAAGTTTATTTATTTATTTATTTTGAGAGAGAAAGAGCACACGTGGGGGAAGGGCAGAGAAAGAGGGGGACAGAGAATCCCAAGGAGGCTCCCCACTGTTAGCAAGGGGTTCGATGTGGGGATTGAACTGTGAGATCATGATCTGAGGCAAAACCAAGAGTCTGTCGCTTAACCGACTGAGTCACCCTGATGCCCCCAGAGGTTACTCAGTTTTCTTCAGTTATGTATATACTCTGGTTCGAAGATAGGCTGGAAATCAGATGCACCTGTGCAGTTTCCTACATGTGGATGTTAGAATTTCTGAGTAGGGCTCAAGAAATACCATTTTTTTCTGTATAGACTGATTTCTGAACAAATTAGGAAAAAAAACCCAAAATGTAGCTAACAAATCCCCAAATATCACCTTTATTACTCATGGAAGCAAGGTTGGAGAACGATTTATTTTCAACACGTTCCATTTCCAAAATGTTGGAATATTCTGTTATTTACCCAGATGCTGTGACAAGAGTGTGTTCAGTTTGTGAAAATCGATCAAGCAATGTACCTATAAGTTGTACTTCAAAGTTTACTTCTGAGTTTTCTACCTCTGTTTCATAAAAAGTTTAAGAAGAACAAAAATGTGGAGAAAAGACTTTCTGTGTTGATGTGTGTGGGAAGAAGCTTTAAAGAATGAGGATATAGCTCCAGGAGACTGGGGGGGGGGGTGGTCTGCAGTGCGGAATGTGGCCTTTAGAGCCTAACGTCACACCAGCTATGCGTGTCACTAACACCAGTGCACAAAGCTTCCTTTGCCGTGGGATGATCCTTATGTTTCGCTCTTAGTCATGAAGTGAATCTTGCTGAATTGATAGTTAACTGCTGTTCAGAGGTTTTAGAGAATAGCAATGTTTTCACTGAAAATCGCACAAACACAAAAATTTTGACCCATTTTTCCCCTTTTCCTTTCAGCAGGGTTTTTAAAGATGTTTGATCTCTCTGAGAGTATGATATAGTCTTCAGGCTTTGAGTTATAAGTTAGCTGTCTGCAGCATTTCAGCCTATTGACCTCAAGCTTAAAAAGCTGGGCAATCTGAAAAGTTACAAAATTGAGAAATGAACAAAAAAGAAAGGTTCAGGGCAAAAATAAAACTAGTAACATCATCAACTACTATATTCAATGTAGACAGTGTATATTTTTCAACACATTCCACAAAGGGTTTTTTTTTTTTTTTCACAATAAACACTAAGCCTTGCTAAAAGTAAGGATATGAAGAATGATCCACAAAATAATCCACAATATGTTTAACACTATAAATAGACGTATTATATGAAAGATAGATACTTGAGGATTTTTAAAATTGTTGGGAGGGGCGCCTGGGTGGCGCAGTCGTTAGGCGTCCGACTTCAGCCAGGTCACGATCTCGCGGTCCGTGAATTCGAGCCCCGCGTCAGGCTCTGGGCTGATGGCTCAGAGCCTGGAGCCTGTTTCCGATTCTGTGTCTCCCTCTCTCTCTGCCCCTCCCCCGTTCATGCTCTGTCTCTCTCTGTCCCCAAAATAAATAAATGTTGAAAAAAAAAATTAAAAAAAAAAAAATTAAAAAAAAAAATTGTTGGGAAAGCCTGTTTACCTGAATAATTATTGACCTGCCATCATGTCTTGCCCTGACTTTCTCCCTTTTATAATTCTCTTCCAAAATTCCCTCTTCCTCCTGGTGAAGAAATGTGCCCATGGCAATATTTAAACTCTACCTTTAAAACACAAGACCTAGATCACTAAACATACATATGACTCTGTATAAATGTGTGGCATTAACTACTATGCTTCTCTTCTTCTGATTGATTATGTCATGGTTATCATACTAGTTTATCAAACAGTACTTTCATTAATAATTATACGCTTACAGAATCATTTCTTTCATGATAGGTTTCTCTTGCCCTCTATGGACACAGCTAGAGCTCTGCCTGACCACACATTCACAAGTTTCAATGTCCAGAATAGTTTTGGTCTTGTTTTTGAACTTAAGATTTTCCAATATAGACATTTTATAATTTTATCAGAAATGTCTTTGTCATTATATTAATTGTTGCTTTCAAGTAACCTTCTTTGACTTATTTCCAGCTTATTCTGAAATCTTTTACATTTTATTTCCCTATGTAAAAATCTTAGCCTTTCTTCAGAGAAGAGTAGATGAGAATTTATTCATGATGCTTTTTGAGATGACTGAGATAAAATCACTTTTTAATACTTGTTCTCATGTTAAACTCCTTGAGCAATGATTATCACTAAGTCAGGAATCAATAAATAAGGCCCAACATCATCACCACCATCAACTTTAATACTGATACCACTTACTATATTTTGTTTTGTACACTTGTGACTCTGCTACTAAACTCATGTCTTTTAAGAAAGTAAATTTCCTGTGGCCAAGGTCAAAGAGGTTGCTGCCTGTGTTCTCCTCTAGGATTGTGATGGTTTCCTGTCTTACATTTAGGTCTTCCATCCATTTTGAGTTTATTTTTGTGTATGGTATAAGAAAGTGGTCCAGTTTCATTCTTCTGCATGTTGCTGTCCAGTTTTCCCAACACCATTTGCTGAAGAGACTTTTTTCCATTGGATATTATTTCCTGTTTTGTCAAAGATCAGTTGGCCATACATTTCTGAATCTGTTTCCAGATTCTCTATTCTGTTCCATTGAGCAATGTGTCCGTTTTTTGCCAGTACCGTACTGTCTCGATTACAGCTTTGTAATGCTGCTTAAAGTCCAGAATTGTGATGTCTCCCACTTTGTTTTTATTTTGCAACATTACTTTGGCTATTCAGAGGCAAGGAAAACAAAAGCAAAAATGAACTATTGGGACCTCATCAAGATAAAAAGCTTCTGCACGAAAGAAACAATCAACAAAACCAAAAGGCAATCAAAGGAATGGGAGAATATATTTGCCAATGACACATAGGATGAAGGGCTAATATCCAAAATCTGTAAAGAATTTATTGAACTCAAACCCAAAAAACATATAATCCAGGGAAGAAAGGGGCAGAAGACATGAACAGACACTTTTCCAAAAAGACATCAAGATGGCTAACAGACACATGAAAAGATGCTCAACATCACTCATCATCAGGGAAATACCAATCAAAACCACAATGAGATACCACCTCACACCTGTCAGAATGGCTTAAATTAACAACTCAGGAATCAACAGATGTTGGTGAGGATGTGGAGGAAGGGGAACATTTTTGCACTGTTGGTAAGAATGCAAACTGGTGCAGCCACTCTGAAAAACAGTATGGAGGTTCCTCAAAAAATTAAAAATAGAATTACTCTATGACCCAGCAATTGTACTACTAGGTATTTATTCAAAGGGTACAAAAATGCTGATTTGAAGAAGCACATGCACCCCAATATTTATAGCAGCACTATTAACAATAGCAAAATTATGGAAAGACCCCAAATGTCCATCAACTGATGAATGAATAAAGAAGATGTGGTACATATATACAATGGGATATTACTTGACAATCAAAAAGAATGAAAGCTTACCATTTGCAACAATGTGGATGGAACTGAAGTGTCTTATGCTAAGCAAAATAAGTTAGAGAAAGACAAATATCATATGATTTCACTCATATGTGGAATTTTTTTAATGTTTATTTAATTTTAAGAGGGACAGAGACAGAATGTGAGTGGGTTGGGGCAGAGAGAGAGAGAAGCACAGAATCTGAAGCAAGCTCCAGGGCTCTGAGCTGTCAGCACAGAGCCTGACGTGGGGCTCGAACTCACGAGCCGTGAGATCATGACCTGAGCCGAAGTCGGACACTAAACCAACTGAGCCACCCAGGCGCCCCTCATATGTGGAATTTAAGAAACAAAACATTTGAACATGGGGGAAGGGAAGCAAAATAAGATAAAAACAGAGAGGGAGACAAACCATAAGAGACTCAAATACAGAGAACCAACTGTGGGTTGCTGGAGGGGAGGTGGGTTGGGGGATGGTATAAATGGGTGATGGGCATTAAGGAGGGCACTTGTGATGAGCACTGGGTGTTACATGTAAGTGATGAATCACTAAATTCTACTCCTGAAACTAACACTACACTATATATTAACTAACTTGAATTTAAATTAAAAAAAAAAAAGAAAGTAAAATTCCAACTCATATTGGTGTCTCCCAGTGGGCTTGCACATAACAATATCTTTAAAATTTAAATGGCTGCAGTTAATTCACCACATTATATGTTTGTTATCAAAGCAAAGTGTTGAGAAAATTGGATATATGTGATTTTTCTAGGAAGGAAAATAAAAGAAAGTTACATAGCAGAATGATGGATGGGGGTGAAATAATGGCTTTGCTACCGTGCCAAAGGGTGGACCTAAGTAATAACTGAATAATTCTGGAAGTTCTTGTCTTCAAGTACAAAGTCACAAAGAAGTGAAGATAAAGCAGAAAATCTAAGTGGGTGGATAAATGAAAAATAACTAACTTTAACAATTTTACTAGGCTTAGGCCTGAAAGGAGAAAGCAAGCCTATAGTGATAGTATTGATGCTGAAAATTATTCAACATATAATTAAATGTTATTTCTATTTGGATAATTGCATTTTGATTCCTAAATAATTCAAGTAGAGTAGATTATAGCAGTGAAGCAAAAATCAGATTCCAGTGTAATTTGTATTAATACTTTGCAGCTATAATACACAAACAGTTCTTGGTCCTATTGCACTATTGCATCATGGCTAAGCTGCCATATTAGATCATACATAATTGTAAATAAACAATTTAAAATGCAATGTACAAATATGAAAGGTCTAAATAAAATGAACTTTAGTTCTACCAGCATTAGGTGAAATAGATTAGTTTATAGCATATGAAAATAGTGAATTAAGATTTGCAGATGCTGTATGTTGGCCATTTTAAGAGGTAAGTAAAAATTCAACCTGATTAATCATTATTACTAATATTAAGTTTATGCGAATCAACAAAACCTCAAAATCTTGTTATCTGGTTGTAGATATAAATGTATATGACCTTTAGCAAATTAATATCTTTTTTAAAAATTGTTTTTAATGTTTATTTATTTTTGAGAGAGACAAGATGGAATGCAAGTGGGTTAGGGGCAGAGAGAGAGGGAGACACAGAATCCGAAGCAGGCTTCAGGCTCCAAGCTGTCAGCACAGAGCCCAACGTGGGGCTCGAACCCACGAGCTGTGAGATCATGACCTGAGCCAAAGTCGGACGCTCAACCACTGAGCCACCCAAGTGCCCGTAGCAAATTAATATCTTAAAAATGTCTGAATCATAATATTTAAAGTAAATTGTTTCGTTAGAAATTATTTTGAAAAAAGAAGCCTCTTGCATCAAGTTTTAATCATTTGTACCTGATTCTTTCTTAATATTCTCTATTTGAAAACGAGCTAGAATTAATTTTTTAATTCAAATCACATATCTAATTAACACATCTTTAAACGTGTAGCCAAAATAGAAAATAACCTTCATTCTTGTGTTTACAAGGGGTCCTGGTTTCATTATACCTAAGTTTTGCTTTAGCACTGTGTAATTTAGTCCATATTTCAAAGGTTATTAGCTTACTTGATGCCAAAAGGTCATCCATATTAGCAGTAATTGGCTTTTATAAATATTGCTCATTATGCAAATGTATTATTTACAAGCACCATTAGGCCAAAGTGGATTTGAGAACTTGGATAATAGGTTCTCTGCATTCATTATGAGGCAAAATATTTGACAATAGATAAATTAGGAGTTCATCTTCAATATTAGAATATAACTTAGAATATGAAAATTTTGGAATGTTTTCTGGCTCATAAGCACTAAAACAGGACAGAAACAAATAAAAATAGATTGGTTATAAATATCTGAATTCAGGAGATTCATCCTTAACCATGTAAGCTGGAAGTATTTGGTAATGCCTCTAACCAATCTAATATGCTTGTTAAATATGAGATGCCAGTAGGAAGGGCCTTCAGAAAGATGAGATACAAGTACTCAGGAAAATGTAAGAACTGGAGATAAGATTTGGAAATTATTCTTGTAGGCATGATAATTTAATCTATGGGAAGAAATGAGTTTTCTGAGATTGTAAATGTATGTAAATATACATATATATATGCATATAAAATCTGGTTTTATAATGTACATATATTCTTTCCAATTTCTCTTTAAAAGTTTTCTAAATTAGATATTGTATGAGAGGAATAACAGCCAGAGGGATGACAAACCACTCAGCAGTTTCTAAATGACAGAGAAAGAGGGAAGGAGAAAGAGAGAGAAGGGTTAGAGGCATGAGGGGGAAAGGGAGAGAGGGGGGAGAGGGAGAGAGACAGATTGTAAGATTAGGACAAACTGAAGAAACTTCTCCCTGAAGTAGGAGAGGAAGAAGAGTTCTCATCAAAGGAGACAGAAAAAGATTCAGAAAAAGAATGATCAAGAAGGTAGGAAATGGACTAATAAAGTCCTCTGAGAACTAAATATGAATGAAACTTCCAAAGAGAAAGCCTTATTGTGCCAGATGCCGCAGAGAAATGGCAAGCAGGATGACTGAGAACAGGACTTTAATTATTAGATTTTCATTGGAGATCTTGCCTATATAACTCTCAGGGGACCTGAATTTATGGTAGATAATAATTTTAAGTAAGATATTTCTACAGAAAGAGGATGCTATTTCTAATTAGATTCATGCAAAGCCTTATTTTATAAGTATTTTGATTATTTTGATCATGAGAAGAGTTCAAAATCTTTTCTATTTCATCTATTCAGTAAACAGTAAGAATACCAGAATCTACAATAATCATGTTAACAACTATTCTTCTAAAGTTTATAGTCTTGTTTATTGATTTATATACTATTTTATTTTATTTTACTTTACTTTATTTTATTTATTTCATTTGAAAGAGAGAAAGAGCAGGAGAAAGTGTGCACGAGTGGGGTAGCAGTAAAGGGAGAGGGAGAGGATCTCAAGCAGACTCCATGCTCAGCATGGAACCTGACATGGGGCTTGATCTCACCACCCTGGGATCATGACCTGAGATGAAATCAAGAGTCCGACACTCAACCAATTGAGTCACCCAGGTTCCCTGTATACATTATTCTAAAAAGACTTTTGAAACACATGAAAGACAGAACCTAAGACTTTTGTGCATTGTGTTATTTAATTATAACATTCATATGAACTAGAGATTGTAAAAGAAGATTAAGTCAGAAAGATGACGAACCACTTGCCAAGGTCATGCAGCCAATAAATGAGAGAGCTGGGATTCACACTCACATTTGTTAAAGCCAGTAATCACCCACCTCAGCCATATCCCCAGGAGCAGAGGGTATATATACTTCTCTGTGCCCATACAAACTTCCTGCTGTATGTATATAAGCACAATTTTTCCATTTCTACTCTGAATTCTATAACCCATACTCTTTCTACATCTTAGCTGTACCTTTCTCCACTGATTACTCTTTCCCCACCTCTAATTGCTTTCTTCTGTGCTACTGCAGTTATTTTTAAACCTTTTCTTTAGTATTGCATCACATTTCTTCTGCTATTAGTATTTTTATCAACCTGCCTTACTCTTTGTCCTGGTTTCTATCTCCACACAACTATGTTCACACTAGATTATAAACTATTTAACAGAAAAAAACTATATGTTGTTCAACTTGATGTCCCTATCCTTCCCAGGTTAAAATAAAAATTCCTTGTAGTATTCATTGGATTTGCTGAAGTTTGTGAATGGCATGTGTCTTTCATTACATACCTCAGTATCTAGCACCTTTTTCCTTTCAGATATCCAATACATGTTTGTTGAATATATGAATGAATGCATGGAGAAAAAGAAATTCCTAATTGGTTACTAAGGGTGAATTGGCCATCACATATATAGTGCAGCTTATCCTTACCCACATATGATAAAACAACATGATAGAGGAATAATATACCATCTTTGGACAAAGGAAAGTACATTTCTTAAAAAATAGGGATGATTATCACTTAACTAACCTTTGAAATTTTTAGATGCCTACAGATGTCTTGAGATGCATAATGTATGTGTGTGTACATGGTGAGGGTGGGGTGGTGGAGAATTGTGTTAAAGAGTACAGAATACTGTAGCTTTAAATTTATACCAAGCATACATGTAATCCTTATAACTGAAATTTGTGGTAACATGGCCACATGAAGGGGTCACTTACATCAATTCAAAGAAAGATAAGTCATTAAATTATTTTTTAATGATTACTATTGATAAACACAGCTTTTGATTATCTGGATTTTCACCTCTTAATCAGTTGTATTGAAGATTTGCACATGGTCCAGAATAATCAACTAAATTTATTGCATCTTTACACAATTACAACTAACTGTAAATAGAAAATATGCTCAAAACTCAATAACATTTCAAATAGCATTTAGAGATCATTTTGAATACTGATATTCTCTCCCTACAGTTTAACAATGGTTAAGGTTGCCAATCACAAATTAGGAATAAGATAATAACAAATTATTGGTTGTGTTCTGATACAGGACCATAATAACCTACAGAATGTTTTTGTTTGGCTGAGTGCTAATGAAATTGCTCAAATCAGCAGGTGCTTCCTTTCTGTGCCAAGAAATCTCTCACTGAAATCCAGTAAAGAATTAAAGCTTTGTAAGGGGGGAGGAGGGGTAGGGAGCCATAATACAAAGCACCTGGATCCAGATCTAGTTTCATATCCAGGTTTGAGGAGGATGGTTGGGGATGGATGGATAAAGACAATAGAAGACTGGAAATATTGAGCAGGTCTGCATAGCTTGGTCCACTTTCATACTTAATATATGCACAACATTATGCACAATATGCACAATATATGAACAAAGTAAAAATTGAAATATGAAGCATCTTCAAGATTATATTAGGATGTAAGCAATATTAATTCCAAATCAATTCAGTTGCCTGATATATGTACCATCTCTAATCCTTCAAATTATTATTTTTTAGTTTTAAAAATTCTTGGGGATCAGTGACAATGGACACTTCAGTTGTATCTGTAATTGCCATTTCATTAATTATTTTTTAAAAAAGCACATATGGCATGCTATCAATTTTTAATTGCTGTTATTGACTATGTAGATTCCTGTTATATAATTTTCTGAATTTACTTTAAAACAGGAAAAAATTATGACTAAGCAGAATTATTTCAATGTTTTCAAGTGTTTTCTTAAAGAATGTATAAAATTTATTATTTTGATAAAATAAAGATATTAAGAATATTGCAAATTAGTTTGACAATTGGTACACTTTTTGCCTTCAGGCTCTCAATAGACAGAATTCTCTTCACACCAAAATTGCAAAATCTGAAGCAAGAAACAAGACCAAAGGACTCTTGGAAGGCCCTGGCTTCCTTTTTCTTCTCCTTTCTTCATTCGCTATAACTAAGTTTGCTTAGTAGAATACAGTTACTTAAAGCAACTATCCCTAAACTTTGAAGGATTAATACACATATTTCTTTTAATTAATTGAAAAGATATCATCTTGTTTTAGTAACTAACCTAAAAGAATATGCATGATATCAGGCATATATCTTTGTATAATTTTCCCTTTATGCTTTTCCTTATTTTTCTCCCTACTACTTTACAGTATTTAATAAAAATCTCATATTTTCTTATTTAAATTAAACATAAATATATTAATAAGTAAATCTTTCTTGTTGTGTGTGTGTGTGTGTGTGTGTGTGTGTGTGTGTCCACTGCAGGACTATGTAAATGTCCTAATTTTTAAAAAAAAATTCATATGAATTATAATTGACTTTCATATCACTTTACTGCATTAACCTACTCAGGTTATTTACTCAAATAAGTAGCAAAAAAAAAAAAAAAAAAAAAAAAAGAAGAGTAACTTTCTGCTTCCAAGAACTATTAGCCTTTATTCACTGATGCTGTTTTGATGTTTTAATGATAATGAGTCAAATGTATAAGCTTGGACTTTTTCACAGCTTGCATTAATCGGATAGTTACTTGAATAATATGGTAGCACACAATTCAATTTCCAATGTATGGGTAAATATTAAATGACTAATACCCATAATATGATATTGTAAGAGTTTAATCTCAATATTATTTTCCATATTGTCCATTGATACATCTTATTTTGTAAAAGATGTTTCTTTTCCATTTGTTCAATGAATTGTTTCAAAAATAATCCACATTTCATCAAGGCGCCTGGGTGGCTCAGTCGGTTAAATGTCCCACTTCAGCTCAGGTCTGGTCTCACTGTTCGTGAGTTTGAGCCCCGCATCGGACTCTGTGCCTATAGCTCGGAGCCTGGAGCCCCCTTCAGATTCTGTGTCTCTCTCTCTCTGTGACACTCTCCTGCTCACACACACACTCTCTCTCTCTCTCTCTCTCAAAAATAAATAAACATTTAAAAAATAAAAAATAATAATTCACGTTTCATCTATTATTTTATCGCTATTCTTCTGAATATGGATTAAAATTATATTGAATGAACAAAAATAGAGATATAAGAGCAAGTATTCTTTTAGAAAGATGAGTCAGAGAAGTAATGTGTACTGTACTGAATTCTGATGAATGTTTTTCTCCACATGGTACTCCTTTTTATTTAGAACAGTATTTCATGAAACATGTGATCCTACCATTGTGATGTTGTATTTATAAAGGCAGGAGCACCACTAGATGCCAAAAACTTAAATACATGAGTTCATTTATTTTGTGTGTGTGTGTGTGTGTGTGTGTGTGTGAAAACAAGCAACCCTGTAAGTATTTTGTAAAAAAAAAAAAAAAAAAAGCTCTTTACATCTAATTTCAGTCATTTATATATGATCACTTTTGAATGGATACCATCCATGGATTTGGATGGATTATTGACAAATGATAAATCTAATTTACAAGTGTTAGAAACATTCCAAACCCCTATCACTAAAAGTGGAAAAGCTGGGTTGGATTCTGGTTTTACAATCAGCGCTTTCCCTTCTTACTCTATCATGTAATCTGAGAGTTTATTTTAAAAAAAATCCCTAAGGCACTCACTACAAATAGAGTATTGTGTTGGTAATGAGAGCAATTAATCCATCATTTACATAATCAATCATGTCTTCACACTTGACTTACAATAACCCTGCTTTAGGGTAAGAAATGTTGTATGTCCTTGTCTTCAACCCGCTAATAAAATGTGGGATCAGTAATTAAACATAGGGGGCTGTTGCCCGGATACATGATTTTTCCTCTATATCAGAGCTGCTCATAGAAGTTCACCATGTGCCCTCTCACTGAAACTATTTACCAATATTGATGGAAATCTAGAGTTGGTATTAACGACTCCATATCATAGATGTAACAGCTGAAGCACCAAGAGGGTCCATGACAGACGTTAATGGCAGAGCCAGAATTAGAATTTACTTTTCAGATTCAAAAGTGTAACAACGTCTTTCAAACACTGTCTTTCAAATATCTATCATAACAATATCTTCCAAAAGCATAACAATCTCATGTTGTATAAAATAATTACTCTTTACTTGTGTTATTGCATTTCCTCTGCAGGCAATATACAAAATTTTAGGTAGATAATCTACCATTTCCTGAACCTGTATTTATTGCTCAGAGTGATCCTATAAGACCAAAATCATTCTTCACATTTGATAGATAAAAAAAAACTAAGACAATGTGCACTGCTTAGCTTGGCTGTACTTTTTTTTTTAATCCCAAAACTCTGTAATTTACCATAAGAAATATCTTCTTCACATTATATGCTTATGAGTGTGAGCCAACTACTTATTCAGTGTGAAGCAGTAGCCCATAACTGAAACATGCAATTCTCATTTCAGAGGGAAAAGAGCAAGTTAGCTTGCGAAACATGACTTTTAAAGCGTCTGCTCAGACTTGACTCATGTAATGTCTGCTCATATTCCACTGGCCAAAGAAAGTTGCATGGCCAAGCCCAACTTGAAATGCGTGGAGGTTTCTACTTCTCCCTCAGCTGTCACTGTGGGAATACAATACTCTTACAGTAGGGGGATAAGTGGTGAATGTATCCATACGTAGTGTTTCACTCAACACTGAGCCTGGGTGACTGTCAGTTGAGCTTCCAACTCTTGATTTCAGCTCAGGTCATGATCCCAGGGTGATGGAATTGAGCCCCACAACAGGCTCAGCACTGAGCATGGAACCTGCTTAAGATTCTCTCTCTCTCCCTCTGCCCCTCTCCTTGGCTCATGAACTCTCTCTCTCTCTCTCTCTCTCTCTCTCTCTCTCTCTCTCAAGTAAATAAAAAACAACGACATAGTGTTTCACTCAAATGAGTAACTGACAGAATTGGGCCTGTACACCTAGGTCTACAGACTGCACAGTCATATTGCCTTTCAAAGGTAGCTTATTTTAGAGAACAAAATAAGATTATAAAACGTGTGTTGTTTGTTCTTGATTCATACGTTTTATGATGAAATGGACAGAGTTGGAATTTCAGTTTTCACAGGGGACATGCCCATGTTTAATTATACATTCTAATGTTGGTTTTCTTTAATGAATCATTTCCTTTTTCTTTTCTGGCAGAAATTGTATTTTCATATTTCATATGACATTAATGAAGTTGTTTGGAAAACAATAAGTGGTTAATATGACAGTTCTTTTCACAGTTTGCTAATTTAACAAAGATTCTATTTTTGTTAAAATTGCCAACTATGCCCAAAAACATTACAAATAATTAAATCAGGTTCTCTTTTATTTCTGGATTGTGATTGTCAGAAAGCTGTATGCCAGATTTATATGGGATGCAAAAACACAAAGTTTGAGAGGATTAACCGCCCATTTCAAGAAGCCAACCTCCGGGAGCCTGGGTGTCTCAGTTGTTTAAGCATCTGACCTCAGCTCAGGTCATGATCTCGAGGTTCATGAGCTCAAGCTCCACGTCAGGCTCTGTGCTGACAGCTCAGAGCCTGGAGCTTGCTTCGGATTCTGTGTCTCCCTCTCTCTCTGCCCCTCCCCTGCTCACGCTGTCTCTCTCTGTCTCTCAAAAATAAATAAATGCAAAAAAAAAAAATAAAAATAAAAAAAAGAAGCCAGTCTCTTGCTGCAACACTGAGTGACCAAGTGCATAGGAATCATGAAGTCAGAAATTGGATATAATAAAAGTCAATACAAACCTCTTTCATGTGTCAAGAACACATCAAAACATTGTGAAGTAAAAGTTTATCTCCAATTTTCCTGCCTTTTCTGTGTATCTCCCTGCAGCCATCTGATATAATTAGGACTAATTAGTATTCTTCGTCCACTGTGTACCTCCTCCATCAGTCTTGGCACACCACAATTTATGTGCATTTTGAAGATGATTTGGATGTTGCCAGGCAAGGTCAGTTAGCTACATGCAAAACTGGGAGAAAGATAGCATTCAGTATAGTGGAATTCTCTACTGAGTTGGAGGCTGAAACTTTGATTTCTCTCTTCCTTTTTGTGGACAGAGAGGTACTCCAATTTAGTGGTTAAGAACATGTCGTCTCTATCCAGACTTCTCTGGGTTTGAATTCCAGTTATGATACTTTGTAGCTGTGTGACTTTGTCCAAATTACTCTCTGTGTCCCAGAGTCTATATTTATAAAATAGGGATAATAGGTTTGTTTTGAGGATTAAATGAGTTTATATCTGTCTATAATAGTTTAGAATTTTTTCTATACAGAGTGAATAGTATTTAAATAATAGCTATAAGAGCTATAACTGAAAAGGATTCATACCAAAAGACAGTATACTAACCATATTAGTTACCTAATGCTGCATTTAAAATCATTCTAAGGGCGCCTGAGTGGCTCAGTTGGTTAAGCCTCTGGTGGTTGATTTCGCTTCAGGTCATGATCTCACTGTTAGTGAGTTCAAGCCCCACATCAGGCTCTGTGCTGACAGTGTGCAGCCTGCTTGGATTTCTGTCTCCCTGTCTCTGCCCCTCCATCTCTCTCTCTCAAAATAAATAAAAGTAAACTAAAAAAAAAATCATTCTATAATCTGAAGTGCCCGAGTGACTCAGTTGGTTAAGCAGCCAATTCTTTTTTTTTTACTCTGAAATTTATTGTCAAATTGGTTTCCATACAACACCCAGTGCTCATCCTAAGAGGTGCCATCCTCAATACCCCTCACCTCCCCCCCACCCCTCCCACCCCCCATCTACCCTCAGTTTGTTCTCAGTTTTTAAGAGTCTCTTACACTTTGGCTCTCTCCCTCTCTAACCTCTTTTTTTTTTTTTTCCTTCCCCTCCCCCATGGGTTTCTGTTAAGTTTCTCAGGATCCACATAAGAGTGAAAACATATGGTATCTGTCTTTCTCTGTATGGCTTATTTCACTTAGCATCACACTCTCCAGTTCCATCCATGTTGCTACAAAAGGGCCATATTTCGTTCTTTCTCATTGCCATGTAGTACTCCGTTGCGTATATAAACCACAATTTCTTTATCCATTCGTCAGTTGATAGATATTTAGGCTCTTTCCATAATTTGGCTCTTGTTGAAAGTGCTGCTATAAACATTGGGGTACAAGTGCCCCTATACGTCAGCACTCCTGTATCCCTTGGGTAAATTCCTAGCAGTAAGCAGCCGATTCTTGATTTTTAGCCCATGTCCATGATCTTATGGGTCCTGAGAACGAGCCCCGCATTGGGCTCTGATCCACTGGCAGCGTGGAGCCTGTTTGGGATCCTCTTTCTCCTCTCTCTCTGTCCCTCCCATGCTCTCTCTTTCTCTCTCAAAATAAATAAACATTAAAAAATCATTCTATAATTTATTGATAATAGAATAATTGTTTTTCATGGTTCCTGTGGAACTTGAGAATGCTCAGCGGAGAGATTCTGGCTTGGAATCTCTTGTGGTTCTAATTCAGTCCAATGTCAACTGATGCTATGGTCGTGTCAAGGCTGGAATGGAGCTAGAGGACACATTTCCAATGTGGCCTATACATACGAGACGAGGAGCTTCAGTTTCTCTCCTTGAAGGTCTCTTGAGTATTTCACAGCATCGTGTCTGGCTTTCCCCAGAGGGAGGGATTTAAGAGACCAAGGTAGAA
Organism: Herpailurus yagouaroundi; assembly: GCF_014898765.1. Lineage (NCBI taxonomy): Eukaryota > Metazoa > Chordata > Mammalia > Carnivora > Felidae > Herpailurus > Herpailurus yagouaroundi. The sequence continues at coordinate 19,117,477 of NW_024412396.1, read as the reverse complement.
GTTGCAGTGCCTTTTATGACCTAGTATTAGAAGCCATATGCTGTCGCATTCATTGTATTCTATCAGTCACTCAGTCAAGCTCTATGTCAAGGTGAGAGGCTCTGTCCAAAGGCAGTAATACCACAAAGTCAGGGTCACCAGGGGCCTTTTGGGGGCTAATACCCTAGCAACTTCATAAGGGAGTGAGACATTAAATGGAAAAGAAAACGAATTAATTTGCAGTGTGTAATAAAACTGCATTTGGAAAAGAACCAGTATGCTCATGTTAGTGTGATCACTGCATTCTCTTTTCCATAGCATTTCTAAAGGTGAACTCTAATCATAATCAACATGCAGCTTGTTGATCATGCATTTAAAATAAGGAAAATTAGATGGAAGATTAGAATATTTAGTTGCACCAGGCAATAATAGCCTGATACATTCAATGTTCCATTCGGGGTTATAACTGCCCCAGAATTAAATCTGTGAGTCAAAGCGCGGCCAGATACTTTCAGGCTTTTCCTGGATGGGATTTGTCAGTATTTGCTTGTGTTACTCCTCAAAAATCTCTTTTCAGTCATGACTAACCTTATGTAAATAGCATGTCTTCTCTTCATTCAGACCTTTTTCGGGGGAGATATTCTATCCTATTAGGCAAGTTGCATACCGTTATTAGACCAATTGCCTATTGATCTTATAGTTTAATACTCAGAGGTTAATCCCATAGAAAATGGTAAGAGACACCTCAGTGTTTCCTCCATATGCTGTATACACACCACTATGCTCTGTTTTATTCTTTCCCATAATTCTTAGCTTCACAGTATTTGTACCTCAGGGCTTGTGTTAGTCTTTCAGAAACGTCTACTTTTTCCCAGATTTAGCCTTTACTTCCTATGATGGGAAACTATTGATAGTCTATCACTTTTGCCTCTCTTACCCCTCACTCTTTCCTCCTCAGGGAAGGAAGAATGAAAATCTCTCCTCTTTCTCTTGGAGTGAGCTGCCTCTTTTCCTTCATGGAGGAAGTTATCCTCCACTTCTCTTGGAGTGGCTTCCTTTTTTCCTCCAAGTTTGGAAGTTATGTCAGGGGCAGGGCCCTAAGAGGGAAAACTAGCTCTAGTCTGGACTGGCACTGCAGGTTTTGGGGGGTAAATTAGCCTAATCCTGTTTTTTCTTTCTTTTCTTTCTTTCTTTTTTTTTTTTTTTATAATTTAGAAACTCAATTACCTTCATATAAAAGCCATAGTCTTTATCAGTAATAAAGATGATATTAGATCTTCTCTGCCTTACCCCTTGTCTTATTTCAGGATTGTATTAATTATCAGACAGGTATTAATTATTAACCTGATAAATAAAATTCCCTAGAGTGTTCTGTTCTTTGTTACTTCTTCAGGAACTTTCTCCCTCATATTGATGTGATAGGAAACAAGGGATTATAAACCCATGATAGCAATTGCATTCCAATAGCGGTTTTTCTCGACAAAATTTTTCTTTTTTTTTTTTTTTTTTGATGTTTATTTCTGAGAGAGAGAGACACAGCATGAGTGGGGGAGGGGAAGAGAGAGAAGGAGACAGAATCCAAAGCAGGCTCCAGGCTCTGAGCTGTCAGCACAGAGCCCAACACGGGGCTCGAACTCACAAACCACAAGATCATGACCTGAGCTGAAGTCAGACGCTCCACCAACTGAGCCATGCAGACGCCCCTCAACAAAATTTCTTTACCTATGATAGATACCATGTGTTCCTCTGGCCTCATGAAATCCTTTCACATGCAACTTGCCTTTTCTTTTCTACTATAGAACATTATTTATTAATGAATTTATTCATTATTTATACATTACCTATGTCTAAAGACGATTCTGTTGCTGTTTAAATTTTATGCTAGATAATAAATTCTAAATGGCTTATGTACACATTCTTTTCATCTTACATTACTCCATAATCTTACTTGTAACTTCAGAATCTTCCAAGTGGGCTTTATGGAACTGTGGTATGTTACAAAGACAAAGAGACTGCTAGTCAGAGACTTTAATTCACTTGCAGCTTGTGACTCTGGATAACTCACTTTCTCCTATATAACTCAGTTTATTTATAATTCTATCTACACATCATCATTGTTGTGAGGATCAAATAAAATAATATATATATATAATAAATGTAAAATTACCATGAAAAATTACCACAATTATAACCAAACCATTACAATTATTAAGTAGACCTCTAAGAGTTGTAATTTTAAGATATTGCTTCAAGTTTTTGGTGGTTATGGAGAGTGTTGCCATATATTCCATTTTAGGAGATGTTAATAGTAATTATTCAAATATTTTTTAAACATGTATATACCATGGGAGGAAGACAACCTCAAATCTTATTTCAAATAGGATTTTCAGACTCTTAAGAAAATAACATATAACATATAGTTGCCCTTGACTAATAAGCATTTAGAAGGTATAAGGAGATTCTATGATTCAGCCTTGTGGCTCACTTATAGTAAAAAAAAAAAAAAAAAAAAAAGTCATATGTGTAGGAAACTTATTTTTTAATATCAAAGAAACATTTAAACTACACAGAACTAGAGGCATGAGAATACCAAGTATATTCACTGCTGAGAGCTATAGCTCATATTTTATGTTATTCAATTCTATGCTGATTGCACATTCTTGATTATGTACATTCAGTACTTCTGTTTGATTGGTCTTATACTCTTTTACTCATCTTCTCATTGCAATTCTTTCTCTAAATGTTTTAGTCTGTCTCTATTTTCATAGAGAGGTAACAAACTTGTGGCTCAAGGACACAATCTGGCCCAGAGAGATGTTTCATTTGGGCTATAGAGTACTCACTTTTTTTTTAAGCTAATACTTAAAATCTGAACCTTTTACATAAAAATCTGTATTACTAGACTCTACTGAAAAATTAAAAATGAGAAGGGCTAACATTGAGCTCTAATTTCTGTATGACTGAAATTCACTGGAGCCAATTTTCCTCCTTTGGATAAGGTAAAATCTCTCTGATTCACCATAGCCAGCCCCTCCTATAAGCCCTGCTTTCTATCATTTCCATCTCTGTTTGCTTCACCTGTGTATTATCTGTCTGACTCCTGAAGCATTTGCTTCAGGACCTGATGGAGTTTTCATTCATTCTCCTTGATCTGTCTTTTAACTATTTTTCTCTTTGACTTTTGTTTACGATCCTTGAAATAGTTATTTTGAAGCGGTACTTCTAATTTACATCTTAGTTGATGAAATTTTAACATAACTATTTTTATTCTTAAAATTTATCATTCTCACTATTGTTATTTTATGGGTAGACTGTATAAAGGACACATACAATGAGAAAAAAACATCCATCAGATCTGCACAGTTTGATAGGAGGAATTTATGTACTGAGAAATTTGAAGGGCTGAGGTGTTTTTGAGAAAACCAAATTGAGATCATAAGCACAGAATGCTTACTATCATGTCAGATAATTACAAATTTGCTTATCTTGTGCTCATGCCTTTCAATGTAGCTAGTCTGTTTTCTCCTTACCAAAGCTGACTTACAAAGTGGCTGGCATTAAAAAAAAAAAAAAAAAAGGAAAAATTTTATCACTGAAGTAAATTCAATAGATAACAACTAGACATTTTTTAAACAAATAATTTTAAAATTATGGGAGGAAATTTAGCAAGTTGGGCTCAATATAGTAAGTATATTATTTTTCAGATTTTCTTAGATGTTCAGATTCCTCAGAGTTACTGAAATATTCCTGCTATTACAGCTTCTTTGTTGAGTCCACACATCTGTTTGCTCACAAAACAGGCTGTGAAACATCCTAGGAGTGATTGGGGTTCCAGTGATATCCTGATCAATGGCTCCAGTTTAGGTCATTGTGATGGATGGACCTTGTACCGATCACCCTAATTAGGCATAGAGTGAGTATTCCAGTGACACCTCTCTCATTTGGGATCACTTTTGAATGAACTTGGAGGAATGACACTCCCCTAAAATGAGGAACACTGCTTCAACATCTGGGAAGAAGCCGCCTTGCTGTCTTCCGGGAATATCATTACTCCTGGTGTGCACAAAGAGAAGCCTCTTAACATATGCACTGCAACCATGGATCCCTGTTTCTGTCTGAGTTTGGTTAAAATATAGAGATCTGCTTATTTTTTAATTAGCCAGGACTTGGTTTGGGATTCCTAAATTTTAGTTGAAGATACATAATACTCTTCCATGTGTTTCACACATCTGGTGTAGAAATGCATTCTGCCTTACATTTCAGACCCATGTTCTAATCTATTTCCATCTGAAAATTCTTTATAGTCTCATCAAGACTTCATTCTCTATCTGTATTTTTATCTTGTGCTTCAGCTCACCATTTTTTTTTTACCATGAGATTTTAAGGAAGCATGTTGCTTCTCTCAAAAATGGAACAATTGAACACACCTCTGTTTATACTCTAAGAAAAGACAAACTTGACATGATATGCACAAAGTTTTTACTCATAGGGAAGAGGTAAAAGGGAGATACCGTAACTTGTCTTTTTATTATCCATTATTAATTTACAGAGAAAACTCTGAGTTAAACGCTCAGTGCTCTCAATTACTAATGGGACACTATTAAAGAAAATTAATTCTGTAACAAAAATCTCCTGGAAAAAAAGAATATCTTGGGAATTGATGATATGGTTCCAAACACGTATGAGTGTCTTCAACATTTTTTTGAGACTGTTTCTCTATTTCCAGCTTACTACCATGATACTGATTAAGACAGAGTATAACCCACATGAATTAAGTCATCTGATTAAGTAGTTATGTATAACAATATGAGTGGATAGAATCATATTTCATTTATTTTTAATAATAATCTACAAACTGGGACCCCTGGGTGGCCCAGTCGGTTGAGCGTCTGACTTCAGCTCAGGTCATGATCCCATGTTTTGTGGGTTGGAGCCCTTGTTGGGCTCTGTGCTGACAGTTTGGGGCCTGGAGCCTGCTTCGGATTCTGTGTCTCCCTCTCTCTCTGCCCCTCCCCCACTGTCTGTCTCCCAAATATAAATAAACATTAAAAAATAATCTATAAACTAGTGCCTATTTTGTAAGTTTGTAGGAAGGACATAATTAAATGTCAACAGGTAATCTCTATTAAATATTTGTCCACAAAAATCTGATCTGTTTGATTAAGTTACTGACAGTATATCAGAATACTTTTATAGTACTCTATTTGATCCCTCTGTCCACAGTACATGTTCAACTGTTGTTTGTTCCTTCTCTAATACAAAACTTCAAACTCCTTACTTTAGATAAAATCTCAATTTAATGTAACTAGTTCAGAGACATATGTTCTCTGATTGAATCCAGCCTAGCCATCTTATAGTTGTTTCATTCTAGTACCAACCATCAATCTCTTAACATTCCTTTATATTTCCTGTTGCCAGAGTGTTACGCATTCTTGATTACGTTGCTTTCTTTTCAGAAAAGGGTCCTTCCTTCATGGCCTCAACTGCTCAGATGTGTGAAAATGAGTAAAAGAACCTCATTTAAAATGGAGTCCAGGGGCGCCTGGGTGGCGCAGTCGGTTAAGCGTCCGACTTCAGCCAGGTCACGATCTCGCGGTCCGTGAGTTCGAGCCCCGCGTCAGGCTCTGGGCTGATGGCTCAGAGCCTGGAGCCTGTTTCCGATTCTGTGTCTCCCTCTCTCTCTGCCCCTCCCCCGTTCATGCTCTGTCTCTCTCTGTCCCAAAAATAAATAAACGTTGAAAAAAAAAAATAAAAAAAAAAAAAAAAAAATGGAGTCCAAACCCTGAGGGAGGCGCTCTCACAGATCACTTGCTACAGTTTGCAGACTCCAGCAAGAGGAAGCATACCTTGCATTGCCCAACAGGAAGAAGCTTACTTTACTACCCTCCCAGGAGGAAGGAAGATTTTCTCCTTGCCCAGCAACAACCCAGCCAATGAGAACTGCCACCACCCTGAACTCTCACTCTTTTCCAATGGACTTTCATTCTAAACAGTCTCCGCATCTTCCTTCTTTTCTCTATAAAAGAATTCTCCTCTCTTTTGTTCTCCAGACTCACCTAGGATTCACCATAGTTCATATGTTCTGAACTGCAATTCCTCAGTTATTCCCCAATAAACTTGTTCTGCTGGTAAACTAAAGGGCTATTTTATTTTTAAGGGTGACAGACATTTTCTACCGGATTAACTCATTTTTCCAGCAGCAGTAACAAGATTTTCCTTTTATCTCAAAGTGGAGAACTATTCATTCAAAGTTGTATATCAGGAGGTTGACAATACTTTTCATCAATATGTGTTTGTACTTTTTAATGATATTGAAAATCTTATCACATAAAATTAAGATATAAGTATAAATAGAATAAACTTGAAAACAAATGTATATAACTTGATAAACTATACAACTACAGTTAATTATTTTACTTAATTATAACCTTTGTTGAGATATATATATCATTATACAATATATATGTATCATTATATCACATATATTATATGAAACGTACATTTGGCTTCTCTCCCTTATTTAGCTTTTAAAATTTTTAGGATTCTCTGAAGGCTACTTCACATGTGTTAACAGGCTATTTTCAGTAATGACATGGCAACACCATGTTTTGTTTCTATCCTCTTCTTCAATTTCCTTTGCATGGACACAAGTATAGTCATGGTCTCTGGGCACCACCAACCCTATTGCTCTCTGCTGCTCACTGGTGTGTTTTCCAGGTCCACTGTATTTCCACACACACTCTTTGGTCTCGTGTTTTCACTCCAGAGGCAAATCTGTCAAGTTGAAGAGAATGCCTCTTTCTCCTTTTATGTTACTGTAATAAATGGACACTTAAGATAACTCTATTGGCAGTTAAGACTTTGAGTGTCTCTTTCATAGTTTATGTAACTAAATGTGACCTCTGATTTGGGAGTTCACACGTACAAACTTTAATTGACAAGAGGAGGAGAGGATCATCCACGAACTGGTGAGACGTGGCTAGCTGCTGATTTGAAGAAACTTGGAGGTCCAATGATAATTGATTAAGTCAGATGTTTGGAAATGGGAACCATAGTTAGAAGAGAGGTATTATGTTTAAGAGGTTATGTTTCATAAATTTTGTCGGTAAACAGCAGTGCTTGGATATGGTAGGTTAAAGCTCAAAAAGTGAGACCTAACCAGGCCAAAATTGTGCAACTGCCCAATCCTGTCCGGGGACCTGATGTGCAAGGGAACCATGGACCATAAGAGATGGAAGATTAGATTTTCTGGCTGACCATTCTGTGTTCATTCTGCTGCCCTATGTGTCTAGTTCCTTTGCCTTCCCTGTCTCATATCCCGGTCCATCCAATCTCACGTCTCCTGGCTGAACATTCATTGTTCATTCACTCTATTAGAAGATAACCCAATCAGCGTCTAAAGAGAAAGACTGGATTTTTAATAAAAAAGCTCTTTAGTTTTCAAATATAGCAATGTAGGGCTGATGTATCAGTTTAAGAACCTGGTATCAGAAGACAAATCTGAATAACAAGCAGCATGTTTTCTCCAAAATCACCTGGCCTTCCTGAAGACAAAATTTTATATTAGATCAAGCTCAGTGGAATGGGTTTGTTTGTTTGTTTCATTTTTTAGACTGAGTTCACTCTTCAGGAATGCTAAGTAATTCATGTAAACAAGTTTCCATTGGGCCTGCATAAGTTATTTCCAAATATGTCTAGGCTAAACTGCAAATAAAGCTTAGACCATAGGAGAGATATCTGCTACATTTATATTGTTGTGCGGATACACTGCATTTAATGACACAGTTAACATGACCACAGCATTTAACGGTTATTTCAGATGTCACTGATTATTTACACATTTCTATTTAGTTTTTAAGAGTTATTTAGAAATTTCATCTTTATAAGTAGCTAACACTTTCTTTTAGTTGCTTACATGTTGCTTTATTTTCTTTTTTTTTTTTTTAATTTTTTTTTTCAACGTTTATTTATTTTTGGGACAGAGAGAGACAGAGCATGAACGGGGGAGGGGCAGAGAGAGAGAGGGAGACACAGAATCGGAAACAGGCTCCAGGCTCCGAGCCATCAGCCCAGAGCCGGACGCGGGGCTCGAACTCACGGACCGCGAGATCGTGACCTGGCTGAAGTCGGACGCTTAACCGACTGCGCCACCCAGGCGCCCCACATGTTGCTTTATTTTCAAAGTGGAGGGACTAGAGCAAGACTTACAAATACTTTTATAGCTTGTTATATTTTTTCTTTCCTTTGTACATTGACAATTTTTATTAAGCAATATCTAAATTCAAGGCATTGAACTATGAACTGGGTATATTGACAAAATTGACATGCTCTAAGTGTTTATGTTGTCAAATATGCAAATGTAGAAATCACTGAGCAGTTTGATATAAAAACACAAATAATTATACATTGTAATAGAGTTACAAAGGGAAAAGCAGTTAGAGTGCTACTTTAGACTTGGCAATCCAGGAAGTCCTCTAAGTGAATATTTCAAGCATTTGTCTGTCGGCAAAGAGAGAACTACTGCAGTAAATGTGCAAGGTGCATTTTAACAGGCTGTGGGGTACAGTGGCTCTAAGGTAGTGAACTTGGCAATAGAGGTGCCATAGAAGCGGACAAGATGTTATGCTGGTATATGCCTCATAAGCTGTTGTAAGTATTTAACATGTTTTCTTATGTCTAGTGGGAAACAATTGGCTGGTTTTAAGCATGGGGGTAGGTAACAATTTTATTATCTTTTTTTTTTTTTAAAGATCATTTTGACTTGTGAATGATAAATGGAGGGAGAGGAGATTGAAAGTAGAGAAGCCAATTAGCCATTTATAATATCTAGGCCGGTAGTGAAAGTGAGTGGTTCTGGATTAGTGGGAATAGGAACTGACAAAATTCAGATATTAGAATGACAATTTGGAATAGAATTGACAGGGTCTGGTGACAATGAGGCATCAAAGATCTCTTTCATATCTATGGTTGGAGTGAATAGAGAGTAGGAAAAGTCAACTTGCAAATTTGATGAATATGGGTTATCTCATTTAAGCTGAGAATTAGAACTTACCTATAAGTTTATTTCTTTCTTAGAATATGATTAATCAATTGTGCATTCATTCAAAAACATTTATTAGCATAACGTGTGTGCCAGGCATTTTACTAAGTATTGAAGATATAACAATGAATAAGATAAGGTCCTTGCTTCAAAAGCCATAATTATTCTGCAAGATTGACAAACAAACAATTATGCACAAGCAAATTCTGCTCATGAATATTTATGAGACAATCCAAACAAAATTATTAGCAAAACAAATTCGTTGATGTACAAAAATGACAGCACATCATGACCTAGTTGGTTTTGTCCTAGGAATTCAAAGGTCAGTTAACATTAGAAAATATGTAATGTATTAAAAGATAAAACATGCATAACCATCTCAATGAGAGCTTAAAAAAATTGTGATAAAATTCAATGTTCTTTCACGATTGAAAATCTCTTATTCAGGGAACTTGTGGTGAGGAAGATGGCGGCATAGGAGGACTCAGGGCTCACTGCGTCCTACGGATCACTTAGATTCCACCCACACCTGCCTAAATAACCCAGAAAACCACCAGAAGTCTAGCAGAACAGAGTCTCCGGAGCCAAGCGCAGATGAGAGGCCCACGGACCCCCCCCCCCCCCCCCCCCCCGCCCCCCGGGTCGTGCTACACGGATTGGCAGGAGGGAGCCAGGGCTGAAGGGCAGCCCTCCGGCCAAGCAGAGCCACTGAGTCTGGCTTGCAAAAGCAGAGGGGCTGGACAGAATGTGTTTGGACAGCAAGCAGGACTTAACAATGGAAGGTTATCGGCTAACAGCTCTGCTCCGAGAGCGGGAAGGCTGGAGGACAACAGGAGGGAGAGTTGTTGAGCCCCGGACTACAGAGCGCAGCTTGGCAGGGAACAGAGGCGCTCGCCAGTGCCATCTCCCTCGCCCATCCCCCAGCCAAAATCCCAAAGGGAACCAGTTCCTGCCAGGGAACTTGCTTGCACCCTGCAAACACCCAAAGCTCTGCTTCTGCGGATCCATCCCTCCAGTGGCGGGTCTGACTCCATCCTGGTGCCCCAGGGCCCCTCCCAAAGTGGATCACCAAAGGAAAAGCTAGCTGAGCCTACCCCTCCTGCCCATGTGCAACTTGCCGATCCACCCCAGCTAATATGCCAGATCCCCAGCACCACAAGCCTGGCAATGTGCAAGTAGCCCAGATGGGCCATGCCACCCCACAGTGATTCCCGCCCCTAGGAGAGGGGAAAAGAAGGTACACACCAGTCTGACTGTGGCCCCAGCGGTAGGCTGGGGACAGACATCAGGCCTGACTGCGGCCCTGCCCACCAATGCAAGTTGTTCAAGACAGCACAGGGGAAGTGCCCAGCAGTTGCGCACCACTCCAGGGACTATCCAAAATGATGAAACAAAAGAAACTAATCCCATTCACAATTGCACCAAGAAGCATAAAATACCTAGGAATAAATCTAACCAAAGATATAAAAGATCTGTATGCTGAAAACTATAGAAAGCTTATGAAGGAAATTGAAGAAGATATAAAGAAATGGAAAGACATTCCCTGCTCATGGATTGGAAGAATAAATATTGTCAAAATGTCAATACTACCCAAAGCTATCTACACATTCAACGCAATCCCAATCAAAATTGCACCAGCATTCTTCTCGAAACTAGAACAAGCAATCCTAAAATTCATATGGAACCACAAAAGGCCTGAATAGCCAAAGTAATTTTGAAGAAGAAGACCAAAGCAGGAGGCATCACAATCCCAGACTTCAGCCTCTACTACAAAGCTGTCATCATCAAGACAGCATGGTATTGGCACAAAACAGACACATAGACCAATGGAATAGAATAGAAACCCCAGAACTAGACCCACAAACGTACGGCCAACTAATCTTTGACAAAGCAGGAAAGAACATCCAATGGAAAACAGACAGTCTCTTTAACAAATGGTGCTGGGAGAACTGGAGAGAAACATTCAGAAGATTAAACTAGACCACTTTCTCACACCATTCACAAAAATAAACTCAAAATGGATAAAGGACCTGAATGTGAGACAGGAAACCATCAAAACCCTAGAGGAGAAAGCAGGAAAAGACCTCTCTAACCTCAGCTGCAGCAATTTCTTACTTGACACATCCCCAAAGGCAAGGGAATTAAAAGCAAAAATGAACTATTGGGACCTCATGAATATAAAAAGCTTCTGCACAGCAAAGGAAATAACCAAAAAAACTAAAAGGCAACCAACGGAATGGGAAAAGATATTTGCAAATGACATATCGGGCAAAGGGCTAGTATCCAAAATCTATAAAGAACTCACCAAACTCCACACCCGAAAAACAAATAACCCAGTGAAGAAATGGGCAGAAAACATGAATAGACACTTCTCTAAAGAAGACATCCGGATGGCCAACAGGCACATGAAAAGATGCTCAACATCGGTCCTCATCAGGGAAATACAAATCAAAACCACACTCAGGTATCACCTCACGCCAGTCAGAGTGGCCAAAATGAACAAATCAGGAGACTATAGATGCTGGAGAGGATGTGGAGAAACGGGAACCCTCTTGCACTGTTGGTGGGAATGCAAATTGGTGCAGCCACTCTGGAAAACAGTGTGGAGGTTTGCTTTGTTCCCATTGGACAGCTGTAGAGGACCCCATTACGTCTCACAGTGGATTGCATTGCAGGAGTAGAACTCTGTATTGAAAGAATCTAAATATTTTATACTAGAGATTAAACATGTTTGCTCTTTGCAAAACAGTGAGACTGGTTCCATCCTCCAATGTTGTTTGCTATACAAACTCCTTTGAAAAGAGAGTCCAAAGGCAGCCGGTGCCTTTTCTTGTAAAATGGGCAGAAACATGAGAAACCAATGTAGAATTGTTTCCCAACACAGTAAAACCATTCTCCTCATCTCATTCTTAAGGATTCAGACTCTTTCATCTACCATACCTGGCCTGGTTACCAAGTCAGGGGAAGGCAGAATGTGGAGAAATAACACCTGTTTACAAATGCTTCCTCCCAGAAGTATCAAGTAATACTCTCTCTCATAGCTCGTCGTGTAGACCAAACGCCCCAAAATAGGAGTATATGTACTATTCAGTGAACATACTGTGTCTGCCATAATTTCAAATCAATATTCCACAAAGTTTTGTTTTTGTTTTTTTGAGAGAGAGAGAGTACATAAGTGAGCAAGGTGTAGAAAGAGAGAGAGAGGGAAAGAGAGTGAATCCAACAAGGGGCAAAGGCGGGGGGCCGGGGGAGAGAAGTGAGAGAGAGAAGCAGGGCTAACCTAAAGCAGGATTCATGTTCACCTGAGGCAGGGCATGAGCTCCCCCAAAGCAGGGTTATTGGTCACCCAAAGCTGGGCTCCAGCTCATGAACTTGAGATCATGAGCTGAGCCAAAATCAGATTCTTAACCGAATGAGCCACTCAGGTGCCCTATTCCACAGTTTTTAAGCAACCTATTAATTAGCTGATTGGCTAATTTTAAATTTTAATATGGAAAAGCCTAAGGAGAACCATGGTACTCTCAACAAAGAGTAAGGTGAGAGATTTGCCATATTTTATCAGTTATCACCAGATATTAATACCTATTAGAGCCTAAAATAAAATCCGTTAACTATTAGCACATATAGGGCAAAATAGAGACGCCAGAAACACCCATGCATATATAGAAAGTTGATATGTGGCAAATGACTGAGGAAAGAAAGGTCTATTTATTAAATGGTACTGAGAATATAACCAAACTCTATAGATAAAAATTAAATTTGACTTTTTAATTAAAAATGAAAAAGAGCATACATTATTTTTAGATTCATTAAAGACTTAAATATAAAGGGAAATTAAAACAGAAGAAAATAATGAAGAATAATTTCATGACCTCAGGGTGGGTAGGAATTTATTAATTACAAAAGGTGCTAACTGTAGAGAGAAGAGATTTTTAAATTAGAACGCATTAAATGTTAACGATGCTATTCTCCACAGGACACGACAAAGACACTGAAAACAGAAGCCACAAAGCAGGAGAAAATTTGTGCAATGCATAAAATTGATAAATGTTTGGTACCAGTACATATAAATAACTCATAAATCAACAGAAAAAAATGTTAAGCAGACCTTTAGAAAAAGCAGCAAAACACATGAAGAGGCATTTTACAAAAGAGGAAATAACTGCTTAGTGAACATATGAAAATACATTTAATCTTGTTAGTAGAACAATGTAAATTAGTATAATAGGTTCCTATTCTCATGGTCTAGATTGGCAAAATTATTAAAGTCTGAAAATACCAAGTGCTGATAATAATATAAAGCAGTACAAACTCATCTGATGTATGTGTGAGTTGAATTAGGGCAATAACATTTGAAAACAATTACCCATTACCTAAACATGGACACACACTAAGACTCGGTAAATTGACTTCTTGCCATAAAGTAGAGAAAATTCTGCAAATGATACTCTGCAATGATACTCTGCAAATTATACACATAAGAATTATTGTGCTTATCTAATAAGAAACTAGATAAATTAATTGTATTCTATTACCACCGTGAAAAAATATGCAGCCAAGAAAATCAATCAACTAAAGTTACATGCAATAGTATGATGGCATACTAGAAACATAATATTAAATGAAATAATTTAAAATAAATATATATGATTAATCCAGAAACTGACGAAAATGAAAGTAAACAAAGAAAAAGATGAACAAAAATTCCACACAATTATCTTTTGGGGCTGGAAATGATTTGAGTGAGAAGCGATAGGCAGTTTCAATGGATTAATATTGGTCTAGTCTATTCAGTTGGGTGGTTTGTATCAGGTGTTCACTTTATTATTTTTTATATCTCATACCATTTATGTATATGTCTGACAGCTTGTTATACATACACACATGCATATATTAATTATGCAACATGGAAAGGAGGAACAATTAAATTATTACTCTCTTGGTTTAAGTGTCTTACGGAACATTCTATGGAGAGAGCAACAGCTGAGAGAGAACTGGGAGGGTGAGTAGGCTTTTGTCAGGTTAAGAAAGTGGAACAAGCCATTTTGGGCACAAGGAAGAGTATTTAGTAAAGACAAGAGTTGTAAAACTGCCTTGGAATGGCAGAAAAGCCATTTATGGATGGCCATGGTCTAAGCTAGGAATTAATAACAAAAATCTGAAAAGTTCACTAGGACCAGATTTTCATCCAAATTTTCATGCTAAAAAAATTGGATTTTATTGCATAGACATAGGAGTATTAGCTTAAATTTGAATCATGTGCATTTTTATGGACAGATAAGAGTGGGGGGGAAACCTAGGAAAATTATTGTGATGGTTAATTTTATGTATCAACTTGACTGGGCCACCAGGTAGTGCCCAGGTATTTGGCAAGATATCTACATTATTCTGTTTGTTCTTGTGAGGGTGTTAATGGATGAGATTAACATTTGAATTAGTAAACTAAGTAAAGCAGATTGCTCTCCCTAAAATGGGCAGGTCTCTTGTAATCAGCTGAAGGCTTGAGTAGAACAAAAAGGCTGACCCTCTCCTAATTGAAAAAATACCTCCTGCCTAACTACCTTCAAACCAAGACATTGGCCCTTCCTGCCTTCAGACTTGAACTGGCACATCAGATCTTCCTGTGCTTCAAGCCTGCCAGCCTTTAGACTGGAACTACACCATCCATTCTCCTGGATCTCCAACTCGATAACCTACATGGAGGATCATGAGACTTAACTTGTCAGGCTCCATAGTCACATAAGCCAATTCCTTTCTCTCTCTCTCTGGTTTGTTTCTCTGCACAACCCTGACTAATACAGTTATTAAAGTCATCTGTTTGGTGCTATTGGAGATATAAATAGTGAAATAAATAGTGAAAACTTACTAAATCAGAATTGGATAAAAGGGGGAGGACTAGAAAGTTTAACCCAGATTTGGAGTACTTGATATTGCTGGATAGGGTAGTTGAGAGGGCAAGAAAAAAGAAAAAGTGAAACTATTAAAAGCAACCAAAGTGGGAAAAAATCAAATCATGTCCAAAGAACAGCTGAACCTAGAATTCTATACTATGTGAAAATACTCTCCTTTGTGAATTAATTTAAATAAAGGTAATCTCAGACAAGTAAAAACTGAGAAAATTATTGCCATTAGACACATAATACAAATAATGGCATTCTTCAGGTGAAGATGAAAGTTCAGAAATTCAGGAAGGAATGAAATAAAACAATAAATCTAAACAAATACTAACTGAATAATGATGAAATATCTTGAGTTTTAAACATTCACAGAATTGGAGCTCACGGAAATAATGTCAAATAATTCAAATGGAGGTAAATTGAGTTACACTCTCTTAATGTTCCTTGCATCATCTGGAAAGAGAACAAATTACTAATTACTATTAGATTTTGATAAATCAAAGATGCAGGTTATGATTGCAAAGGTAATAATTAAAGAAAGTCTAAAAGAGTACACCAAACTAACTGGGGAAAAAAATGGAATAAGAAAAAATAGTACAGAAGATAGACAGGAAAAAAGAGAAACTTAAGAGAGGAAAGACAGAGAAAGCACACACAAAGATACTAGATTTAAACCCAAAGATATCTGTGACCATAATGCATAGAAATTGATTAAAGGAGACTTAAAGTACAAACTTTATCAGATCAGATTTTTAAAATATCCAAAATGTGCTACTTACATGAGACAAATTTAATATATATGTTTATAGAAAATATAAAAGTAAGGGGTGCCTGGGTGTTTCAGTCAGTTAAATGTCTGACTCTTGGTTTTGACTCAGGTCATGATCTCACATTTCATCAGTTCAAGCCCTACATCAGGCTCCCGTGCTGACAGTGCAGAACCTGCTTGGGATTCTCTCTCTCTCTGTTCTTTCCCCACTCTCTCTCCCTCTCTCTGAAAATAAATAAATTTTAAAAGTCATTTAAAAAAAAAGAAAATACAAAAGCAAATGGTGAGAAAAAAATGTACCCTGTATAAACAACTAAGGTGAGAGAGCTGGAGTAACTAAATCAATGTCAAGCAAAGTAGAGTTTAAGAAACAAAGAGAAAACTTCACAGTAATATAGTAATAGTAAAATTATCAAGAAATATAAAAGTTCTACATCTGTGCTTAGCTAATAACATAGGATCAAAATGTATAAAGTGAAAATGAACAAAACTACAAAGAGAAATGTAAAAATCCACAATTACTGAGGGAGATATTTAATAGAGCTCTCTGAGTAACTGAGACAAGTAGACAAGTAAATAAAAATAGATTGTATGAACAATGTGTTTAGTATAGTAATACATTTAAAAGGAGAAAAATAGAATAAACAATCAATGTATTTCACTACATTAACAAAATAAAGAAGAAAAAAATAAATGTTTATCTCAATAGATTAAGAAAATGTGGTACAATTTAACATTCATTTATAATAAAAATTCTTTACAAATTAAGAAGAGATGGGCCCTTTATAAATCTTATAAAAGGTGTCTACTGAAAATCATAGGGTACACATCATACTTAATGAAAATTTTAAAGTGTTCTTTTAGAGGTCAGAATCAAGACAAGGGTACCTGCTATCACCCTTTACATTCAACATTACACTGGAGGCCCATGGCAATTAATTAAAGAAGTAAAAAGAAACTACAGGTAATGAGCATTGAAAAGAAGAAATAAAAGTATCATTATTTTATTTTATGTTTATGTATATAGAAGATCAAAACAATAATCAGATATAATGTTAGAATTAATAAGTGAGTTCACCCTCAACAACTGGATGCACTCATGCTAACTGTAGTGGATTCCTTTGTTAGTATGCCTGAAGCAGTAATGTGTGTTCCTCCACTGTTACACACGCTAAAGTTCTTTGGATGTCATAAATGAAATTCACACTTTCTCCTTTTTACCGCACTTTGTACCTGGAAAGGCCCAACTTAGAGGCTGCATCAACAAACTTGTCTTATGCATCCCAATTAGGTAACAAATAGTAAACACCAGGAGAAAATCAGAGGGTGGAGGAGAGTAAATTTCAGGTGATTATTCTCCCAAATCTATGTTTGTTCCTCCACTTCCTTCTCTTTGATCACATAGGCAGTACCCGCTTTTCTCTACTGAAGGGCATGGCTACTATAGCCACAGACGTCTCCCTGAATAACTACATGAACTATCTTTTTTGGATAATTATTTCCATTGGGATATGTTGAATTTGAAATGTGATGATATCAAGCAGGTAATTGGATATTATGGCTTTGAATTTCAGGTATGATATGAAAAGTATAGAAAAAATATGAGCATCATCAGTTTAATGATGGTAACTAAAGTCAGTAGGGTGATGAAAGACACTGACAGAAAGTGTATGTAATGAGAACAGAAGAAGGCTAATGAGTTTCCTTGGAGGGGAAACTCATCAGGTGTTTAAATGCTAGTCTCAGGAAGAAAGACTTGCAAAGTAGATTAAAAAGGCATGAACACAGCTGAACAAGAAGCACCATTGTCAATAGATGTCAAAGAGCACTTCTAAACTAGAGGGTTAAATGTATCATTTTATGATACATATGAGACCAAGAAAGGTAAGAATTCAAAGGTATTCAATGAATATAAAAGTAAGAAAGAACTAGTGAAATCGATAAGAACAATTTCAATGAATTAGTGGTGCCACAATGTGGCCAGATGAATTGGGGAGACCCGAGGCCCTGGGACCTTGCCCCAACCAGATGTGAAGGAACTGCTGAAAGTTCTTGGTCTTGTCATGAGAATTCAAGGACAGCGAAAAGTATACTCTTGAGATATGAGATAAAGAGCTGTGCCGCCTAGAGGTTGGGTTTTTATCTTTTATTGACAGTTAACTAGATTGTAGAATATTTATTACCTCAGGTTGGAAGCAGGATTTCATACTTTTTCTTCCTAATTTGGTCAAGGGACTCCTGTCATGGCATCCACCATCTTGATTGGGCTTCTTGTGGAGTGCTGTCAGTACAGGCCTCTGACCTTCCCAATAGTTGGCTATGACTTCCTGGCTGACCTCCAGGTATCCTGTTAGAACCTGACTAACTGCCTACTCTAACAAGAATACAGATTCTAATAGTTGTCAGGAGCAAATGGATGGTGAAGAAGTAAAAATTGGGAATGTGTATTTCATGAATCTTCTTTGTGAAGGGGAAGAGAAGAGAGGACTGAAAGATTTATTAAGGATGAGGGGAGGATAAGGAATATCCTTCATCCTTCTAGCTTCTTGGCTGAGACACTCCTATAATAAAAGACAGATTGACAGGAGAAAACAAACAAGTTTAATGACATGTATACAGCCTGTATACATGTGAGAGACCCAGGAATTATCTAAAAATGATCTAAACTAAGTAATGATCTCAAATGTCTCAAGCCATCACATTTCCATCTTCAGTTAAAGATAAAAGATGCTGGAGGTTTGGAGAGCCATTGGTATATTTTGACTTTCAACTACCATCGTTCTTCTTTACCATTATTTTATTACCTAGATCTCCAAGTTTGTTTGAAAATCCCTTGCTAAATCCACTTAATAGTGTGTTTGTTATCTATAAATTTTTGGAGAAGTAGTCCTAAATTCCCATCCTAAGTCAGCAAAGGCAGGAGAGAAGAAAGATTCTACAATCTTTCTACAAATTATATCATTTACAACTGTGGAAACCACTGTTTACTTTTGTGACTGAACTCTTAAATTGTATCTGTAATCCACCTGTAATCCAATTATTTATTTTAACAGAAACCAGGCATTCATGACGTTAAAAAGAAAACTATTCTGACACTTGTTAAAATGGTAAGGAAGACTTTCTTCAAGATTATTGCAATAGTGGACAACCCTATTGCAATAAGGAAGAAAGACTGTGTGCAACTCCAAATACAGTAAAGACAACGGGAGATTTATAGCCAAGGAGCAGGGTAAGGGGTTGTCAGTGAGTGTAAAATAACTTAAGAGAAGACTTCAAAGGGATTCTTGGCTAAACAGACAACAGTATTCTTGCTGAACTCAGGCCAAGGTGGTCAAATATCAAGGGTACAGGATGAGGAACCTGGGCAGATATCAAGGGTGATCAGTTATCAAAAGTAGGGGGATTCTTGCTAAACTGACTAAGCAGTATTCTTTGCTGAAGTCAGGTTATGAAGTTGAAGCCTAGATGAGAAAAGGGCTCAAAAGAGCCTAACTAAAATTTGTCAAGGAGGAAGTTTTGTAAAGGATTAATTATGGTAAGATAACTACTTTGGTTGACTTGAATCTTATTAAACATATTTGCTAATGAAAGCCAGACGTGTTGTCTAATTTTTTTTTGATTGAACAATGTAAAAAATCATCTCGTGTACTGACAACTGTAGCATTTTGCTGGAAGGAGTTTATCCTACCAAAGGAGTAAGAAAAGAAAACAAATTAATGTAACACCTAATGCAATTGCCTTTTTTTATTTACTAGGTTAAACAGAACTGTGTGAAAAATCATTAACACATTGTCTCCTGTAAGAACTTCCCCCTGTCATACTAGTTACTTAAATAAGGTATTTGTACATGAACTTGTTCAGGGAAATACTTAGTCAAAGCTACAACTTTCTTCTTGCCTACCTACTGTTTATTATTGCAGACAATAAAATGGAAATAAACTAAAAGATTAAATCACAAAAGAAAAAAAAATACAAAATTCCAGTCAACTGAAATTAACTTTTCTTGTTCTCAAAATGTTGCAGGATTTCTTACCTCAATACCCAGGGTTCATTGTCTGGCTGCTTCAAAGAAGGAAGAGATAGATACAAAATGAGCAGCAGGCAAAAGTTTATTAGAGTATAAGATTAGAAAGTAAGAGTAGTAGGAAAGCTCTCTTTACAGAGAGGAGATATTCAAAAGTGAATGCCCACTGACAATAGGCAGGGGTCCTTGTTTTATAAAGTTCTGATCACCGCTTCCTTCCCTTCCCCCTTGTTCCTTCTCACTCAGGTTATTCGCCCTTATTCGCTGCATAACTCTAGGTGCTCCGTTGTTGATTCCTGATTGGTTTCCGTTACAAGAGAGATGCCCTTTGACCATACTTAGGTCTTTTGTCAAATTCTTGAGGGAAACCTGAGAGGGAGTAGGTGGGGTCTGTTACATTCCTAAGAGGAATCTTAAGCCTGAGGGGGTTTGCTGTGGTCAACACTCCCAGCATTGTTACAAAACATGTGTTTTTCCCCACCCAGGGACCTCAGGTCCTAATCCTTCCCTCTCTGCCTATTTTATCCTATCTTTTCCTATCATATTAGGTTGTTCCAATATATATCTTTCCAATATATGGTTTGCATATTGAATATGCAAATAATCTCTTTAAATAATTTCATATTGACGTGCATATCCTACTGTTTAAAATCAATGTGAAAAAGGACCTCAAAAGCAAAGTAGCAACAGAACTTCATAGGTTTTTTTTTCTCTATTTTTCTAGTTCTGTTATATTTAACACACATTTTTTTAACCCATTTACTTGCCTGACAAATGCTAAAGACACAGAAATGAGTTATAGGGGTTTCTTTTGAAACACTGCAAGGTAGATATCATTGTTCTTAATTTTTTTCATATGATATTCATTAACTGCTCTCATATAGGAAGATAATAGGAACTTAATTAATCTCTCAGACTCTGATTAATGAAACAAGCATTCATTAAAATCAGGTTAGCCCTAACACTAGAAGTATTTTTCTACTTACTCATGTATTCAATCATTTATGTACTTCAGTGTAAGCAAACCAGTTAGTGAAAAAATATTAAGGGATCTTTTACAAGAAACCCTGCAGAATCTGTCAACTTTTTATTTTTTCCCAGTTAAAAAAAAAAAATCCCCTCTAGTACTTTTCATTTTCTTCATGGAGACTAGTGTATTTCACAGAATTAAACCAGATGGCTGGTAAAAGGAATTTATCACGAAGTTTAACTAGTGCATTTCATAACAATCTTTCAATTTATACAGGGAAATTTTATGATGTGTTTCTTCTCCAAACTTGTATGTAAATTAGCATGGACCCTAAGGCCCCAATTTCTAAAGAAGTTAGGCCAGACTTAAAAAGCACCAGGTGGTAGAGAGAATAGAACCATAAAGTAAATCCATAGCACTAATCTATACTCATGCCTTCAACTGGCATTAACTGTATTGGCTCATAAATGGTCATGATTATGCATAGAGATAGTTAGAGGAAGTTGTAGATTAAGAAAAGTTTACAAAATAATAATCTTATCTGAATAACAAGCCTAAAGCCTTCTTAATCATTATTGTCACAGCTTTTTCATGTAAATAGATAATTTAAGTAGTTAGCTTCTTTATCCAGTTCCCCAGACCTGGTCTTTTCCCTCCAATGCTAGTCACCGACTTTTTCTCTTCCTCTAAATCTCCTTGTAGTCACTTCTGAAATTAATGTTTATAGCCCTGATGGTATGAGTGTTCTGATGACATTCAATTTTCAATCTTCATTTTATTGCAGGGTATAGCGTTAGAGGGTGTGGAGAGCATTGAGTTAGGGTTGACTCTGCCAGGAATTTCTATTCATAGACTTTCTTTAAAAATAGGATGTGAGAGGACATTAATAATAAAATACATTTTTTTCCTCCATATTTGACAATGATACTGTGATTGGTATTATCATTCCAGTTTTGGGGTGTGGTGGAATACTAGGAGCCTTTTGTAGCAGCTTTTTCTACCCTGTTAGAATGTTAAAGAAAGCCCTTAGGTCTGCAGCTGCTGATACATTTCACTAAGCCTGTTGCAGCTTGGAACTCTGCTTCTTTTTCAGAAATCAGCTCAGAACGTAGAAGGAATAAGCATATGTGGATGCATACATGCTAATAATGTATCAGTGAGAAGCCTCTGGTTATAAGTAACAAAACATGACTCAGGCTACATTAAAGTAAATTTATATTATAAGGGCACTAGTAATCACAAAGACTTTTTTTTTTTTTAAACTCTGATGACCTGTATAGTGATGAGGATATCCCTGACTGAAAGTCAGGAACTGATGACTAGTCTCTTCCACATCAGTATTGTAAAGAGAGATGTTCAATGGCCTTCTGTCTTTTTGCCATGATACTTGAGATTCAAATCCTAGGGAGGGAGAGAATTTGATGGTCCTCTTTGGAAGGACAGCTCCTCCAGAACACAAAGAAATAAAAGGTGTATGGTCATTAGGCTACTGGTCTGATTACACTATTGCTACTGGTCTCTGGATAATATGGTCAGTTATTTAAGACATGCTTTTGGATTTTGGTTTCCAAGGACACTCTCAAACATGTCAAGCATTGTGCCTAATCAAAACCAAAAATACTACCAAATCTGGAAACAAATACTATCCTACATGGGTGAAGGAGTAAAATGCACTCAAGTAATAATACAGTGAACAATCATTTAAATCTAAACTGACTTTTGCCAATGTGGGACAAATATTATGGTTTAAGAATACTGAAAGTGGTTTTGAGGACCTGTGTTGAACAATAGCATTCCCAAATATAGTGATTAATGCATATCATATTGAAAATGCCTTCAGGGAAATACAAATCAAAATCACGATGAGATACCACCTTACACCTGTCAGAATGGCTAACATTAACAACTCAAGCAACAACAGATGTGGGCGAGGATGTGGAGAAAGAGGATCTCTTTTGCATTGTTGGTGGAAATTCAGGCTGGTGCAGCCACTTGAAAACAGTATGGAGGTTCCGGAAAAAACTAAAAATAGAACTACCCTATGACCCAGCAATTACACTATTAGGTATTTATCCAAGGGCTACAGGTATGCTGTTTTGAAGGGACACATGCATCCCAATGTTTATAACAGTGCTATTGACAATAGCCAAAGTCTGGAAAGACCCAAATGTCCATCGATGGATGAATGGATAAAGAAAATGCGTGCATATATATATATATGGCAATCAAAAAGAATGAAATCTTGCCATTTGTAACTATGTGGATGGAACTGGAGGGTATTAAGCTAAGTGAAATTAGTCTGTCAGAGAAAGGCAAAAATCATATGACTTCACTCATATGAGGATTTTAAGAGACAAAACAGATGAACATAAGGGAAGGGAAACAAAAATAATATAAAAACAGGGAGGGGGACAAAATAGAAGAGACTCATAAATATGGAGAACTGAGGGTTATGGGAGGGGTTGTGGGAGGGGAGGATGGGCTAAATGGGTAAGGGGCACTAAGGAATCTACTCCTGATATCATTTTTGATCTATATGCTAACTAATGCTAACTTATTTGTATATAAATTTTAAAAAATAAAAAAAGAAAATAAAAAAAGAAAATGCTTAAACATTTGTGGAAAAATAAACCTTCTGATTCCTAAAAATTTTAAAGACAAAGCTGTACGCATTTTGACATTTCCCATTTAAAATAGGGAAGTGCTGGGGCACCTGGGTGGCTCAGTCGGTTGAGCATCCAACTTTGGCTCAGGTCATGATCTCGCAGTTCATGGGTTCAAGCCCTGCGTGGGGCTCTGTGCTTACAGCTTAGAGACTGGAGACTGTTTCAGATTCTGTGTCTCACTCTCTCTCTGCCCCTGCCCTGCTAAAGCTCTGTCTCTCTGTCTCAAAAATAAATAAAACATTAAAAAAATTTTAGAATAGGGAAGTGCTACACAGTGGTTATTCATGCCATTGCAGTCATGAAACTGGTATATCTTTCCACTGTGACTCACTGTATTTCTCCGTGATGGGGACATATGTAGTGTTATGCTGCTGAATTAAAAAGATTTTGTCTTCTTTACTTTTATAGATACCAAATGTCTATAAAGAATCTTCTTAAGTTCTCTGATAAAATAAATACTAATAAGAATAATAACAGTAGGAAGATGGCGGTGTAGGAGGACTCTGGGCTCACCGCGCATCCTGCTGATCACTTAGATTCCACATACACCTGCCTAAATAACCCAGAAAACTTCCAGAAGACTAGCAGGACGGATTCTCCAGAGCCAAGTGCAGACGAGAGGCCCACGGAAGAGGGTAGGAAGGGCAGAGCTGTGCACGCTGCACGGACTGGCGGGAGGGAGCCGGGGCAGAGGGGGAGCCTGCCGGCCAAGCAGAGCCCCGGAGTCTGGCTTGCAAAAGCGGAGGGGATGGACTGAGTGTGTTCCGACAGTAAGCGCGACTTAGCATCTGGGAGGTCATAAGTTAACAGCTCTGCTTGGAAAGCGGGAAGGCTGGAGGACAAAGGGAGGGAGAGTTGCTGAGCCCCGAGACGACAGAGCTATTTGGCGGGGATCAAAGGCACTTGCCATCGCCATCTCACTCGCCCATCCCCCAGCCAAAATCCCAAAGGGAACTAATTCCTGCCAGGGAACTTGCTTGCTCCTCGCAAATACCCAACGCTGTGCTTCTGTGGAGCCACCCCCTCCGGCAGCAGGTCTGACTCCCTCTGGCTGCCACAGGGCCCCTCCTGAAGTGGATCACCTAAGGAGAAGCCAGCTAAGCCTGCCCCTCCTGCCCCCGTGCACCTTGCCTACCCACACCAGCTAATAAGCCAGATCCCCAGCACCACAAGCCTGGCAGTGTGCAAGTAGCCCAGACAGGGCAACGCCACCCCACAGTGAATCCCGCCCCTAGGAGAGGGGAAGAGAAGGCACACACCAGTCTGACAGTGGCCCCAGTGGTGGGCTAGGGGCAGACATCAGGTCTGACTGCGGCTCCGCCCACCAACTCCAATTATACACCACAGCACAGGGGAAGTGCCCTGCGGCCCGCACCACTCCAGGGACTATCCAAAATGACCAAACGGAAGAATTCCCCTCAGAAGAATCTCCAGGAAATAACAACAGCCAATGAACTGATCAAAAAGGATTTAAATAATATAACAGAAAGTGAATTTAGAATAATAGTCATAAAATTAATCGCTGGGCTTGAAAACAGTATAGCTGACAGCAGAGAATCTCTTGCTACAGAGGTCAAGGGACTAAGGAACAGTCACGAGGAGCTGAAAAGCGCTTTAAACGAAATGCAAAACAAAATGGAAACAACGGTGGCTCGGATTGAAGAGGCAGAGGAGAGAATAGGTGAACTAGAAGATAAAGTTATGGAAAAAGAGGAAGCTGAGAAAAAGAGAGATAAAAAAATCCAGGAGTATGAGGGGAAAGTTAGAGAACTAAGTGATAGACTAAAAAGAAATAATATACGCATAATTGGTATCCCAGAGGAGGAAGAGAGAGGGAAAGGTGCTGAAGGGGTACTTGAAGAAATCATAGCTGAGAACTTCCCTGAACTGGGGAAGGAAAAAGGCATTGAAATCCAAGAGGCACAGAGAACTCCCTTCAGACATGACTTGAATCGATCTTCTGCACGACATATCATAGTGAAACTGGCAAAATACAAGGATAAAGAGAAAATTCTGAAAGCAGCAAGGGGTAAACGTGCCCTCACATATAAAGGGAGACCTATAAGACTCGTGACTGATCTCTCTTTTGAAACTTGGCAGGCCAGAAAGGATTGGCATGAGATCATTAATGTGCTGAATAGGAAAAATATGCAGCCGAGAATCCTTTATCCAGCAAGTCTGTCATTTAGCATAGAAGGAGAGATAAAGGTCTTCCCAAACAAACAAAAACTGAAGGAATTTGTCACCACTAAACCAGCCCTACAAGAGATCCTAAGGGGACCCTGTGAGACAAAATACCAGAGACATCACTACAAGCATAAAACATACAGACATCACAATGACTCTAAACCCGTATCTTTCTACAATAACACTGAATGTAAATGGATTAAATGCGCCAACAAAAGACACAGGGTATCAGAATGGATAAAAAAACAAGACCCGTCTATTTGCTGTCTACAAGAGACTCATTTTAGATCTGAGGACACCTTTAGATTGAGAGTGAGGGGATGGAGAACTATTTATCATGCTACTGGAAGCCAAAAGAAAGCTGGAGTAGCCATACTCCATGACCCAAATAGATAAAATCACGAATGAAAATGGAATGATTACAACCAATCCCTCAGAGATACAAACAATTATCAGGGAATACTATGAAAATTATATGCCAACAAATTGGACAACCTGGAAGAAATGGACAAATTCCTGAACACCCACACTCTTCCAAAACTCAATCAGGAGGAAATAGAAAGCTTGAACAGACCCATCACCAGCGAAGAAATTGAATCGGTTATCAAAAATCTCCCAACAAATAAGAGTCCAGGACCAGATGGCTTCCCAGGGGAGTTCTACCAGACGTTTAAAGCAGAGATAATACCTATCCTTCTCAAGCTATTCCAAAAAATAGAAAGGAAAGGAAAACTTCCAGACTCATTCTATGAAGCCAGTATTACTTTGATTCCTAAACCAGACAGAGACCCAGTAAAAAAAGAGAACTACAGGCCAATATCCCTGATGAATATGGATGCAAAAATTCTCAAGAAGATACTAGCAAATCGAATTCAACAGCTTATAAAAAGAATTATTCACCATGATCAAGTGGGATTCATTCCTGGGATGCAGGGCTGGTTCAACATTTGCAAATCAATCGTGATACATCACATTAATAAAAGAAAAGATAAGAACCATATGATCTTGTCAATCGATGCAGAAAAGGCCTTTGACAAAATCCAGCACCCTTTCTTAATAAAAACCCTTGAGAAAGTCGGGATAGAAGGAATATACTTACACATCATAAAAGCCATTTATGAAAAGCCCACAGCTAACATCATCCTCAATGGGGAAAAACTGAGAGTTTTTTCCCTGAGATCAGGAACACGACAGGGATGCACACTCTCACCGCTGTTGGTTAACATAGTGTTGGAAGTTCTAGCATCAGCAATCAGACAACAAAAAGAAATCAAAGGCATCAAAATTGGCAAAGATGAAGTCAAGCTTTCGCTTTTTGCAGATGACATGAAATTATACATGGAAAATCCGATAGACCCCACCAAAAGTCTGTTAGAACTGATACATGAATTCAGCAAAGTTGCAGGATACAAAATCAAGGTACAGAAATCAGTTGCATTCTTATACACTAACAATGAAGCAACAGAAAGACAAATAAAGAAACTGATCCCATTCACAATTGCACCAAGAAGCATAAAATACCTAGGAATAAATCTAACCAAAGATGTAAAAGATCTGTATGCTGAAAACTATAGAAAGCTTATGAAAGAAATTGAAGAAGATATAAAGAAATGGAAAGACATTCCCTGCTCATGGATTGGAAGAATAAATATTGTCAAAATGTCAATACTACCCAAAGCGATCTACACATTCAATGCAATCCCAATCAAAATTGCACCAGCATTCTTCTCGAAACTAGAACAAGCAATCCTAAAATTCATATGGAACCACAAAAGGCCTGAATAGCCAAAGTAATTTTGAAGAAGAAGCCCAAAGCAGGAGGCATCACAATCCCAGACTTTAGCCTCTACTACAGAGCTGTCATCATCAAGACAGCATGGTATTGACACAAAAACAGACACATAGACCAATGGAATAGAATAGAAACCCCAGAACTAGACCCACAAACGTATGGCCAACTAATCTTTGACAAAGCAGGAAAGAACATCCAATGGAAAAAAGACAGTCTCTTTAACAAATGGCACTGGGAGAACTGGACAGCAACATGCAGAAGGTTGAAACTAGACCACTTTCTCACACCATTCACAAAAATAAACTCAAAATGGATCAAGGACCTGAATGTGAGACAGGAAACCATCAAAACCCTAGAGGAGAAAGCAGGAAAATACCTCTCTGACCTCAGCCACAGCAATCTCTTACTTGGCACATCCCCAAAGGCAAGAGAATTAAAAGCAAAAATGAACTACTGGGACCTTATGAAGGTAAAAAGGTTCTGCACAGCAAAGGAAACAACCAACAAAATGAAAAGGCAACCAACGGAATGGGAAAAGATATTTGCAAATGACATATCGGGCAAAGGGCTAGTATCCAAAATCTATAAAGAACTCACCAAAATCCACACCCGAAAAACAAATAACCCAGTGAAGAAATGGGCAGAAAACATGAATAGACACTTCTCTAAAGAAGACATCCGGATGGCCAACAGACACATGAAAAGATGCTCAACGTCGCTCCTTATCAGGGAAATACAAATCAAAACCACACTCAGGTATCACCTCACGCCAGAGTGGCCAAAATGAACAAATCAGGAGTATATAGATGCTGGAGAGGATGTGGGGAATCGGGAACCCTCTTGCACTGTTGGTGGGAATGCAAACTGGTGCAGCCACTCTGGAAAACAGTGTGGAGGTTCCTCAGAAAATTAAAAATAGACCTACCCTATGACCCAGCAATAGCACTGCTAGGAATTTATCCAAGGGATACAGGAGTGCTGACGTATAGGGGCACTTGTACCCCAATGATTATAGCAGCGCTCTCAACAATAGCCAAATTATGGAAAGAGCCTAAATGTCCATCAACTGATGAATGGATAAAGAAATTGTGGTTTATATACACAATGGAGTACTACGTGGCAATGAGAAAGAACGAAATATGGCCCTTTGTAGCAACGTGGATGGAACTGGAGAGTGTGATGCTAAGTGAAATAAGCCATACAGAGAAAGACAGATACCATATGTTTTACTCTTATGTGGATCCTGAGAAACTTAACAGAAACCCATGGAGGATGGGAAGGAAAAAAAAAAAAAAAAGAGGTTGGAGTGGCAGAGAGCCAAAGCGTAAGAGACTCTTAAAAACTGAGAACAAACTGAGGGTTGATGGGGGGTGGGAGGGAGGGAGGGTGGGTGATGGGTATTGAGGAGGGCATCTTTTGGGATGAGCACTGGGTGTTGTATGGAAACCAATTTGACAATAAATTTCATATATTGAAAAAAAATAATAACAGTAATGATTAACATATTTGATGTTGGCCGTATGCCAAAATTTTGAAAGTGTTATCCCATTTAATCTTCACAGAAGTCAAATAAAGTAAATCAGGCTTTCTCAACCTCATCATTGCTGATATTTGGACCAGATACTTCTTTGTTGGATGGGGAAGGTGGGGGTTATCTGGTACATTAAGATATTTAACAATAGCCGTGGTCTCTACACTAGGTGCCATAGATGTCGGTGGCCAAAACTATCTTTAGGCATTACTAAATGTGCCAGTTGAGAATCACTGGAGCAGATGCTATGATAGTGTGTCTCTAGAAAAATCTGTTGGTCAAGAAAATTTACTTTGTTAAATTTACTGCAGCGAGAGAGAATAGCACTTCAATAGTTGTATCTCAACAGATAGAAATTAGGTAAATTTATTTTCTGTGTTTTTTTGGTTGGACTCCAGAAGTTAGGGTAAGCCTTTTAAAGTAGGGAACTGAATAGGACTGGGTAAAGTTCACATAAAACAGTTCAGGATTGGAGGACATGGAAAATGTTAAGGTGAGTCTTGATAAGTAAATTGTTTCATTAAAAAGATACACTGTTTCCTGAAATGAACAAACTGTTTGCCCAGATATACTGATTTTCAATAATTTCCTAACATAAGCAGTAAAGTTATATATAGGTTTGATGTCTCATCTTCTTGGGCAAGAATTTCCTGGTGCAAATTGTTAAAGTATATTGATATAGGTAGTCTCAGTTTTCAGTGCCACCAGTTTAGTTACATTGATGCAAATAGTCCCAATCTGCAGACCCTCATTTTAATTCTTCTTTAGCCTGAGCTGGAGGGTAGATAATTACCATGTGGGACATAATTTTTCCAGATCTGTACTGTTGTTTGAGGCATTATCATCATGTATCATGTTCTGTAGAATGTCTGTCTTAACCTCTGTTATCAATTATTTCTGTTCTTTCTCTCTCTCTCTCTTTCTGTCTCAATGATCATTTGGTAGAAAAAAACTCTGTGCAATATTTTGATCACTGTACCTATTATGGACTGAATGTTTGTGTCCCCTCCAAAATTCATATAGTATTCTCCATAATCCTTAACCTGATGGTATTAGGAGGTGGGGCCTTTGGGTGATAATTAGATTTAAATTAAGTTATATGAGTGGGAACTTCATGATGGGATTAGAGAATCTGCCAGCACCTTGATCTTGGATTACCTAGTCTCCAGAACAATGAAAAATAAATGTCATTTAAACCATCTAGTATTTTGTTATAGCAGCCTGAGCTAAAATGGTTAACATCTACAAATTCTAAGAAAAGGATTTTGACTACAGTTATGTACTTTTAAAGGGCAAACTAACATGTCCAAATTAATTTAAGACAATGTATCCCATTCCCAGTGTGAATAGTCTAGAAGAAAAGAAGTTGGAGACATTAGCCAAATTCTATTTCCTGATTTCTTGGTTTTCTGGATCTTTTTAGTAATGTTAAGGATGCTAGAATGTCCTTAGGGATTAGATCACACATATTTTACCTTGAAAGTGCAATATTATGTTTGGGACTCTTCTGTTTTGAAATATGAACAGGCAATTTCATGAGTTTCAAGGGCAAGAAAATATATGATATTAGTGACATGGTCTATACTCCATGCAATTCTCACATAGGATTCCCCATCTCCAATTTTGAGACTTTTAATAAGCATTAAAAGGTCTGTAAAATGGAAGAAATTGACACCAAATTTTTATTTTCATTTTGAGTCTCAAATTGAGACAAAAATATTATTTTTATTCAGTTATCTTAAGATCTTTTTTTGCTAAGAAGGAAGCTGATGGGCCCAAGTGAACTCTAGGTGAAATGACAGATTGAACTGAATGCACATACCAATTTACTGAGAAAACTAATCTCTGACCTATTTGTAGAATTTGGCCAATAGGTTCTTGTGGAACAAATGTGATAGCCCTTAATGGGATGGGGGCACAAAATTACCTGATTTCACCCAGCCTTGGATTGCTGAATCACATTATATGGATAGGGTACCACTGAAGAATGGATTGACACATGGGTGGTGAGATTTATAGTACAGAAATTATCAGCTAGGTCAAAGTAGAATATGAGATGTAGCTTAAATAATGAAACTTCCTTGTAAAGTCTGTAAAGTAAGAGAGCTTCCACAAACATACCATTTTTCTAAGAGCCTTTCTTGGGGCGCCTGGGTGGCGCAGTCGGTTAAGCGTCTGGCTTCAGCCAGGTCACGATCTCGCGGTCCGTGAGTTCGAGCCCCGCGTCAGGCTGTGGGCTGATGGCTCAGAGCCTGGAGCCTGTTTCCGATTCTATGTCTCCCTCTCTCTGCCCCTCCCCTGTTCATGCTCTGTCTCTCTCTGTCCCAAAAATAAATAAACGTTGAAAAAAAAAATTTTTAAGAGCCTTTCTTATCTCTATTTCTGTGCAAGTCAGT
Organism: Herpailurus yagouaroundi; assembly: GCF_014898765.1. Taxonomy (NCBI): domain Eukaryota; kingdom Metazoa; phylum Chordata; class Mammalia; order Carnivora; family Felidae; genus Herpailurus; species Herpailurus yagouaroundi. The sequence continues at coordinate 19,086,226 of NW_024412396.1, read as the reverse complement.
TATAAAGTCTGCAAAGTGTAGTAGGTACCCAAGTATGATTTTGATAGAGACATCACCCTCTCCTTTCACAGGTAGACTGATAAGAGATTTTAGAATTTTGGATGTCTGGCCTATTGTGGTATTTTCACATAAAAGTCATATTTAACAGAAAGTGAAGAGAGAACCAAAATCACATTTGCTTCAGGGGCACCTGGGTGGCTCAGTTGGTTAAGCATCTGACTTCAGCTCAGGTCATGATCTCACAGTTTATGAGTTCTAGCTCTGTGTAAGGGCTTGGTGCTAACAGCATGGACCATTCTTGGGATTCTCTGTCTCCCTCTTTTTATGCCACTCCCCCAACTCCTGCTCTGGGTCTCTCAAATAAATAAATAAATAAATAAATAAATATCACATTTGCTTTAGAATGTACACCTGAATCATGTCTAACTGTGTTCAATAATCTATATTTTAATTATCTAATAGACTAACTTTTTTTTTTTTTTTACTGTACAACAGAATTGGAATGTAATGTAATACAAATATCTTTGGGATTAGCCTCCAAAAACTCTCACCTAACATCTATCGTTTTTCTAAACCCCTCTGGTTTCCTTTACTACTTGAGTTCTGTTAGATCATGCTCAGGCTCTTCCTAATCTGCCTCTTCATATATATAACCTGAGCTATGTTTAGCTCTCCCTTTCATTCCCAAAAGTTTTCTATTTTGAATAATAAAATAGATACTTGTCTTCTCTCATTTAAATAATTCTCAGTCTTCGCTCTGGTTCTTTTTATTTTTATCAGCCCAAGTCAAATCAAAGCCATGAATATATTGTGCCCAGATCATTGAAATAAGCTACAGTATTTGGTTTCTTTGCTGTTCCTGCTTCTCTGGGACCCCCAGTGAGGGCTCCATCCCACTCCACTCTAAGGGATACTTTATCTATTCTGCACTCAGAGAGATCTTTTCTGATTACCAATCTGGCTGTGGGCCTCCCCGCCATCCCTGGTTTATCTGATAAACCTCTCCCTGTACTCTAGGCTAGCATTATCTGAACCAGCATTCTTTTCTTTCACCAGTACATAGAAATCTCTTCCATAAAAGTATTTTCACATTCTCTCCCTTTTCCTCTTGCTTTGATTAATATCTCATCTGTCGTATCTAAGACCAATGGTCATTTCCATACAGGGAAATTTTGTATTACCTCTTGTGGTAGGCTGAATAATAGTCCCCCCAAATGTCTACATCCTAATCTCCAGAGCCTGTGAATGTTACCTTATATGACAAGAGACTACAAATGTGAAGAAATTGAAGAATATGAAATGGAGAGATTATATTGGATCACTCATGTGAGTTTGATATAATAGCAATGGTTCTTCTAAGAGGGACAGAGGAGAAGTGAGAGTCACAGGGGAACGTAATATGATGACAGAAGCAGAGATTAGAGCAACTGGCTTTGAAGATGGAGGAAGGGGCCATATCTAAAGAATACAGGAGGAAGCCATAAGAAACTAAAAAAGGCAAGGAAACAAATTCTCTCCTTAGAGCCCCTAGAAGGAAACAACCTTATTGAAACTGAATTTAGTCTAAGTGAAACTTATTTTGGACTTCTGACCTCCAGAACCATAAGAGAATACTTTTTTGTTGTTGTTTTAAGCCACTAAATTTCTGGTAATTTGTGAAAACAAGCAATATACCGTCATACATTAGATCTAACCTATTAGAAGTACTAATGGTATTACCTGAGTCTCCTTTGTCACACTTAAATATCAGCAACTTTACATTTAATTAAGCATTTATTTTGAGCTATTTCATAAATTTTAAACTGTATAAACTATAAGCTCCAATAAGATAGGGGTTTTAAAAACTTGCTTTTGTATCTTCAATGTCCAGCAGTTACTGGCATATAACATACATAAAATAAATATTTTTGTTATGAATAGATACATTGATAAATTGTATTTCTTAGATATTTCTTCAATTGTTTAAAATAACAAGAAGTATTATAATAATATTAAACATCTCAATTATTGGGGCATCTGAGTGGCTCAATCAATTAAGCATCTGACTCTTGATTTCGGCTCAGGTCATGATCTCACAGTTCATTGGTTCCAGCCCTGTGTCCAGCTCTGTGCTGACAGTGCAGAGCCTGGTTGCAATTCTCTTTTGCCCTCTCTCTCTGCCCCTCCCCCCTTCTCAAAATAAATGAAATAAACTTCAAAAACAAAACAGAAATCTCAATTATTGTGTATCTTTTTTCTTCTGCTTTTTAAGCAATGGTTGTTCTTTTACAGATGGATGTAGATGTACAACTGTTTCCAGAACTGTTCTCTTCCTTCCCTTCTTTTTCAGTGTGTAACTGAAGAAAAGCAGAATTTATCATCCTCAAATAATGATAAGGCACAAAGCTATTTTGACCTGATTATTTTTAGGAAAGAGCAATCACTCTGAAAATCAAGTCAAGTTGTAAGAGACATCTCCATTTGTAAGGGAAAACTCCATTTGTAAGAATGTCCACTTTCTGTACTAGAAGAAGGTGACAAAATCTCTAGAAACGCTTATCAAGAGAGGGCACAGATTAAATCTGTATAAGAACTGAACCCTTGTTTGCTACACTTTCTTTGTAACCTCTCATGTCTGGTCTTACTCTGTCCCAACATTTTTCTTTTGTCTTTAACTGAAAGTGGTACCCAAGGTGATGATTTGGGCCATTTGAGGGAGGGCTTCAGTTTTCCTGGGTATTTCCCATGTATACAGGAAATGTACAATATAAAACTCTGTGCCATTTTCTCCTGTGAATCTATCTTTTCTTATAGGGGGATCTCAGCCAAGAACCTAAAAGGATAAAGGGAAAGTTATTTTTTCCTCCCCTACATTGGTAAAGGAGTGTTCCATCTCATCCTTCTGGATAGTGTAGACAAAACTAATAGGTCACACAAAAAAGGTACTTCTTAATTTTATGATATGAAAAATTAGTTTTAATTTCAGAAAACTACATATAAATATGCTTTGTTTGTCCCAAAATATACACTCCTAAAAAGTAGTTTGTAAACAAAGTATTTGGTAACAAATAATTCTTGCTTTAAGGAATGATATGGAGTTCTATTATAAAATTGAATATCCATCTTCTGTTTTGCAAATATTAACTATTATCATTCTTGGTGACTTCCTTTTCAAAATATTCTATGCTTAAAATGCACATAAGCTATAGGAGGAGCCAAGATGGCGGAACAGCATGGAAGTTTTTTGTGTGTCTCTCCTCCCTGAAATGCAGCAAATCAACACTGAACCATCCTCCACACCTAGAAAATTGATTTGAGGATTAACACAACAATCTGCACAACCTGAACCACAGAATTCAACAGGTACGTGGCGCGGAGAAGTGAATTGGGGGAGAGAGAAACCCCAGAGGGCAGGGAGCTGTTTTTGCTTGTGGCGAGAGGACGGAGACGGGGTGGGGGTGGGGCGGGGGGCGAGTATACAGGAAAAGCACCCCCCCCCCAAAAAAAGCAGCTGGAGAGAAAGTGGAAAAGTGGAAACAGTCATAGGGACTGAACAAAAAAAGGCAGAAAGGAGAGGGTTTAAATTCCCTTAAGACTCTACAAAGAGGGGGAGTGCAGAGTCTGAAACTCTGCAGCTCGATACCTGGTGGTGCTGTGGAGGGAAGGGTGAATCGTCAGAGCAGAGAGTGAGGTCCAAGGAGTCCTGGGGCCACATTGGAGAGGGGGTTCCACTGCTGGGAGGACATCTGGTAGAGGCTGTGTAGCTACCCCACAGGAAAAGTCCCAGCAGACCCTGGAGAACATCCACATTCACTGGCGGAACAAGGACGTTAAGAGTGAAGCCTGGTGCCAGATGTGTGTTGTGATTTTCCATAATCCCTGAAACGCTGCTGCTACACTATCTCGCGAACTTTTTCCGGAGCGGACTGGCACCAGCCGCAGTCTCTGGGCATCAGCGGCAGCGTGGTCTCGCGAAAGTTCCTGGGGGTGGCTGGCACCTGGCCATCGCTCAGCAAGACCCTCCCCCCAGAAGGTCTGAGCAGGTCAAAGCTGCAGTCCCTCCGAAGTGAGGAGTTGGGAAACAGCCGAACCTGAGATCAAACTCAGGACGGAAGTGCTGCCTGGCAGCCTGATGGCTTGGTCACGGACAGTGTAGAAACCGGGAGGGGATTGAAGCTGGAGACAAAGGAGGATTGCTTGATTGCCGGTCATGGAGAGCACAGCGTTCCAATACTACACTGGGTAGCTGGCTGACGCCATTTTTGCCCCTCCCACGCATGCACCTACGCCTATGCCTGTCACAACAATCCACCCGAGGAAGCTAAGCAGTGCCATCTAGTGTGGACAATGGAGCCGTTACACTAAACCTCTCCCAACTGGGTCAGTAACACTCTTGACAAACGTAAGTCTCTCTGCCTGCTTAATTTATGGACTATAAAGTGCTTCATAGCTTGACCTCTACAGGAAACGAGATGTAATTTCAATTGTACTTCATTCTGTTCATTGGTCCTTTTATTCATTTATTTTTCCTCTTCTTTTCTTTTTTTTTCTTTTCTTATTCCTGAATAAATAAAGAGAAAAAAATCTATTTTTATTTTCCATTTGTATTGAAAAGATTTTTTAAATTTTTTCTACTAATTTTTTACTTCTTGTAAATTTTTAAAATTCTATTTTACTTTCATTTTACTCTATATTATTGTATTCAATTTTTCAAATTTTCAAATGTTTTCCTTTTTTTCTTTTTTTTTCTTTTTTCTTTCTCCTTTTTTTCTTTTCTTATCTTTCCTTTTTTCTCTAATGTATCAAGCTTATTTCAACAACCAGACCAAAACAAACCTAGGATCTAGCATCCTTTATTTTCTTTGAGTTGTTTTTAATTTTTCAATTTTAATTTTTTGTACCTTATTAATTCCTTTTCTTCCTCCAAAATTATGGAAGGAAGGAATTCACCCCAAAAGAAAGAACAGGACGAAATGATAGCCAGGGACTTAGTCAACACGGATACAAGCAAGATGTCTGAACCAGAATTTATTTATTGATTGATTGATTAATTGATTTTTATTTTTTTAGTTGACTCACTAATTTCCTTTATTTTCTTTCAGTTTCAATAGCCTTTTATTTTTTTATATTAAATATAATTTATGGTCAAATTGGTTTCCATACAACACCCAGTGCTCATCCCAACAGGTGCGTTCCTCAATGCCCATCACCCACTTTCCCCTCTCCCCCAGTGCTCATCAACCCTCAGTTTGTTCTCAGTATTTAAGAGTCTCTTATGGTTTGCCTCCCTCCCTCTCTGAACCAGAATTTAGAATCATAATAATAAGAACACTAGCTGGGGTTGAAAATAGATTAAAATTCCTTTCTGCAGGGATAAAAGAAGTGAAAGCTAGCCAGGATGAAATAAAAAATGCTATAACTGAGCTGCAATCTCAAATGGATGCCATGGTGGCAAGGATGGATGAGGCAGAGAAGCAAATCAGTGATAAGGGGACAAACTTATGGAGAATAATGAAGCAGAGAAAAAGAGGGTGACTAAGGCAAAAGAGCATGAAATAAATATTACAGAACTCAGTGACTCATTGGAAAGGAATAACATCAAAATCACAGTGGTCCCAGAAGATTGAAAGAGAGAAAAAGGAGTAGAAAATTTATATGAGCAAATCATAGTGGAAAACTTTTCTAACCTGGGGAAAGACACAGACATCAAAATCCAGGAAGCACAAGAGGACTCCCATTAGATTAACAAAAACTGACCATCAACAAGGCATATCATAGTCAAGTTCACAAAATACTCAGGCAAGGAAAGAATCATGACAGCATGCAAGGGAAAAAAAATGTCCTTAGCCTACAAGGGAAGACAGATCAGGTTTGCAGCAGTTCTATCCACAGAAACTTGGCAGGCCAGAAAGGAGTGGCAGGATATATTCAATGTGCTGAATTGGAAAAATATGCAGCCAAGAATTCTTTATCCAGCAAGGCTGTCATTCAAAATAGAAGGAGAGATGAAATGTTTCCCAGACAAACAAAAATAAAAGGGGTTCATAACCGTTAAACAAGCCCTGCAAGAAATTTTAAGGAGGACTCTCTGAGGGGAGAAAAGACAAAAAAAAAAAAAAAAAAAAAGACCAAAAGCAACAAATCCTAAGAAAGACAAGAGAACACCACCAGAAACCCCAACTCTACCAGTGACATAATGGCAATAAATTCATATCTTTCAGTACTCACTCTAAACATCAATGGTCTAAATGCTCCAATCAAAAGACATAGGATAACAGAATGGATAAGAAAACAAGATCCATCTATATGCTCTTTACAGGAGACCAATTTTAGACCTAAAGTCACCTTCAGATTGAAAATAAGGGGATGGAGAACCATCTATCATGCTAATGGTCAACAAAAGAAAGCCAGAGTAGCCATACTTATATCAGACAATCTAGTTTTAAAATAAAGACTGTATCAAGAGATGAAGAAGGGCATTATATCATAATCAAGGGGTCTATCCACCAAGAAGACCTAACAATTGTAAACATATATGCACCAAATTAGGTGCAAATTAGGTGCAAATTAGGAGTACCCAAAAATATGAATCAAAAACATAAAGAAACTCATTGATAATAATACCATAATATTAAGGGACTTCAACACCCCACTTACAACAATGGGAAGATAATCTAAGCAGAAAATCAACAAGGAAACAATGGCTTTGAATGACACACTGGACCGGATGGACTTAGCACATACATTCAGAACATTTCATTCTAAAGCAGCAGAACACATTCTTCTAGAGTGCACATGGGACATTCTCCAGAATAGATCACATACTGGGACACAAACAGCCCTCAACAAGTACAAAAAGATCAAGATCATACTGTGCATATTTTCAGACCACAACTCTTTGAAACTTTAAATCAACCACAAGAAAAAATTTGGAAAGATAACAAGTACTTGGAGACTAAAGAACATCCTACTAAAGAATGAATGGGCAACCAAGAAGTTAAAGAGGAAATTAAAAAGTACATGGAAGCCAATGAGAATGATAACACCACAGCCCAAAACCTCTAGAACTCAGCAAAGGCAGTCATAAGAGGGAAGTATGTAGCAATCCAGGCCTTTCTAAAGAAGGAAGAAAGGTCTCAGATATGCAACGTAACCTTATGCCTTAAGGAGCTGGAAAAGAACAGCAAATAAAACCCAAAACCAGCAGAAGACAGGAAATAGTAAAGATTAGAGCAGAAATTAATGCTATCGAAACCAAAAAACAAACAAACAAACAAACAAAAACAAAAAACAGAACAGATCAATGAAACCAGAAGCTGATTCTTTGAAAGAATTAACAAAATTGATAAGCCAGTAGCCTGTTTGATCAAAAGAAAAAGGAAAAGACCCAAATAAATAAAGTCGAGAATGAAAGAGGAGAGATCACAACCAACACTGCAGAAACAAAAATAATGGTAAGAGAATATTATGAGCAATTATATGCCAATAAAATGGGCAATCTGGAAGAAATGGACAAATTCCTAGAAACATATACACTACCAAAACTGAAACAGGAAGAAATAGAAAATTTGAACAGACCCATAACCGGTAAAGAAATGGAATTAGTAATAAAAAATCTCCCAAGAAACAAGAGTCCAGGGCCAGATGGCTTTACAAGGGAATTCTATCAAACATTTAAAGAAGAGGTAACATCTATTCTCTCTAAGCTGTTCCAAAAAATAGAAATGGAAAGAAAACTTCCAAACTCTTTCTATGAAGCCAGCATTACCTTGATTCCAAACCAGACAAAGACCCCACTGAAACGGTGAACTATCGACCAATTTCCCTGATGAACATGTATGTAAAAATCCTCAACAAGATACTAGCCAATCAGATCCAACAATACATCAAAAGGGTTATTCGCCACATTCAAGTGGGATGTTGGCTGGTTCAATATCCACAAAACAATCAATGCAATACATCACTTAAATAAAAGAAAGCACAAGAACCACATGATCCTCTCAATAGATGCAAAGAAAGCATTTGAGAAAATACAGCATCCTGTAGGGATAGAAGCATCATCACTCAAGATTATAAAAGCATATATGAAAGACCCACTGCTAATATCATCCTCAATTGGGAAAAACTGAGAGCTTTCCCCCTAAGGTCAGGAACAGGAGATGGATATCCACTCTCACCATTGTTATTCAACATAGTATTGGAAGTTCTAGCCTCAGCAATCAGACAACACAAAGACATAAAAAGAATCCAAATAGGCAAGGAGGAAGTCAAACTTTCACTCTTTGCAGATGACATGATACTCTATATGGAAAACCCAAGATTCCACCAAAACTGCTAGAATTGATCCATGAATTCAGCAAAGTTTCAGGATGTAAAATCAATGCACAGAAATCGGTTGCATTCCTATACACCAATAATGAAGCAACAGAAAGAGAAATCAAGGAATTGATCCCATTTACAATTGCACCAAAAACCATAAAATACTGAATAAACCTAACGAAAGAGGGGAAGAATCTATACACTGAAAACTATAGAAAGCTTATGAAAGAAATTGAAGAAGACACAAAAAATGGAAAAATATTCCACGCTCCTGGATTGGAAGAGCAAAGATTGTTAAAATGTCAATACTATCCAAAGCAATCTACATATTCAATGAAATAACTATCAAAATAACACCAACATCCTTCACAGAGCTAGAACAAACAATCATAAATTTGTATGGAACCAGAAAAGACCCCAAATGGCCAAAGCAATATTGAAAAAGAAAACTGAAGCTGGAGGCATCACACTCCTGGACTTCAAGACATATTACAAAGCTGTAATCATCAAGACAGTATGGTACTGGCACAAAAACAGACACTCAGATCAATGGAACAGAATAGAGAACCCAGAAATCGACCCACAGATGTATGACCAACTAATCCTTGACAAAGCAAGAAAGAATATCCAATGGAATAAAGACAGTCCCTTCAGCAAGTGGTGCTGGGAAAACTGGGCAGTGACATGCAGAAGAATGAACCTGGACCACTTTCTTACACCATACACAAAAACAAACTCAAAAAAAGATGAAAGACCTAAACATAAGACAGGAAGCCATTAAAATCCTTGACAAGAAAGCAGGCAAAAACCTCTTCGACCTCAACCGCAGCAACTTATTACTCAACACATCTCCAGAGGCAAGACAAACAAAAGCGAAAATGAAGTACTGGGACTTCATCAAAATAAAAAGCTCCTGCACAGTGAAGAAAGCAATCAGCAAAACTAAAAGGCAACTGACAGAATCAGAGAAGATCTTCACAAATGACATATCAGATAAAGGGTTAGTATCCAAAATATATAAAGAACTTATTAAACTCAACACCCAAAAACAAATAGTCTAGTGAAGAAATGGGCAAAAGACATGAATAGACACTTCTCCAAAGAAGACATCCAAATGGCCAACTGACACATGAAAAATGAACATAAGGGAAGGGAAACAAAAATAATATAAAAACAGGGAGAGGACAAAACAGAAGAGACTCATAAATATGGAGAACAAGCCGAGGGTTACGGGAGGGGTTGTGGGAGGGGGGGATGGGCTAAAGGGTTAAGGGACACTAAGGAATCTACTCCTGAAATCATTGTTGCACTATATGCTAACTAACTTGGATGTAAACTTAAAAAAATAAAAAATAAAACAAGTTTAAAAAATGCTCAACATTACTCATCATCATGAAAATATAAATCAAAACCACAATGAGAGGGGCACCTAGGTGGCTCCGTTGGTTAAGCAGCTGACTTCAGCTTAGATCATGGTCTCATGGTTTGTAGGTTTGATTCCCGCATCGGGCTCTGTGCCAACAGCATGGAGTCTGAAGCCTGCTTTGGATTCTGTGTCTCCACCTCTCTCTACTCCTCCCTCACTCACAGGCTGTCTGTATCTCTCTCTCAAAAATAAATAAACATTAAAAACATTTTTAAAAGAACACAATGAGATACCCCCTTACACCTGTCAGAATAGCTAACATTAACAACTCAGGCAAGGACAGATGTTGGTGAGGATGCGGATAAAGAGGATCTCTTTTGCACTGCTGGTGGGAATGCAAGCTGGTGCAGGCACTCTGGAAATCAATAGGGAGGTTACTCAAAAAATTAAAAATAGAACTACCCTATGACCCAGCAATTGCACTACTAGGTATTTATCTAAGGGATACAAGTGTGCTGTTTTGAAGGGGCATGTGCACCCCAATGTTCATAGCCGTGCTATTGACAATAGCCAAAGTATGGAAAGAACCCGAATGTCTATTGATGGATGAATGGATAAAGAAGATGTGGTATACATACATACACACACACATATATATATATTTATATATATATTTATATATGTGTGTGTGTGTGTATGTATGTATACCACATACAATGGAGTATTACTTGGCAAACAAAAAGAATGAAATCTTGCCATTTGCAACTACGTGGATGGAACTAAAGGGTATTATGCTAAGTGAAATTAGTCAGAGAAAGGCAAAAATCATATGACTTCACTCATATGAGGACTTAAAGATACAAAACAGATGAACATAAGGGAAGGGAAGAAAAAGTAATACAAAAACAGGGAAAGGGACAAAACATAAAAGACTCTTAAATATAGAGAACAGAGGGCTGCTGGAGGGATTGTGGGAGGGAGGATGGTCTAAAAGGGCAAGGGGCATTAAGGAATCTACTGAAATCATTGTTGCACCATATAGTAACTAACTTGGATGTAAATTAAATAATAAATAAATTATAAAAAATAAATATAGTTTCCCCCACACCCCCCAAAAAAGTACATAAGCTACAGATTGGAGCAAAGTTTCAGAGTGTTTGCTTATGAAAACATGAGTCTTTTCTGTAAGTTTTCAGAGTTTCCATCTCTTCTAACACATTTAAAATTATGCATTACAATTTTATACAATTTTATAAAAAGCATATTTTGTGTTCAATAATTAAATATTTTAATATTTTTTGTTAATATTTTACTTTAGATATTTACATCTGTGTGCGTGTCTGTGTTAATATTGACTAATTTTTAATTTTGCCATAACCTTTAATGAATTGATTACAGAAAGGAAAAATCTCAGATTATTATTTTATATAATACTGAAGGGGAATGGGTATGACTGTCTTCTGTTCTTTGAATTACAATATTTGAAATATTATAGAAACAGTGAAATAGCCCAATAACAACACTCATAGGGTTCATGAAAGCCTGATAACTATGGTTCATGCACTTGCAATTTCTCTCTGAGAGATTGAGGTCTGCTCAATGGTGTGTATTGAATTGAATCTTTTCTCTGCTATCAAGTATATCTAATTTTTGTTTTTAAAAGACGCTTCTTCGCTAGATGATTATTAAACATAAGGATATGCCAAGAGATCCATTTGAAGATTTAAAATGAGGGTTCTTGTGTTCAATCACACTTATAAAAGAAATAAGGGCTCACTTTCCAGTATAAGCAAATGGAGTCCTGTGTTTTTACAAAGTTTTAATGTTTCTGTTTTGCCTTTCACAAGGCAGTTCAACTGAATGATTTGTTAACCAGAGGCTTGACAATATGATTGCATTATGGTCCTTATTAAATTTGGAGGAATCACTAACATCTGATACTCACAAGAATGATCCCATCACCACAGTTGCTCATTAGTACTAGTGTTGTATTTGTAAGGTCATCATCAAAGTCAAAGAGTGTGATCATATAACTTTATTTTCTATCTTGAAAACTCACATTAGCAAAACATGGCTACTAGTTAGTCACAGCATCTGGTCCAGCATTGTTTTATCATAAGAGGAGAATTTAATATTTGTATTGTTCACACAATTAAGCTCATTCTTTTTTTTTTTTAATTTAATTTTTTTTTGAGAGAGAGACACAGCAAGAGCAGGGATGGGGCAGAGAGAGAGGGAGACATAGAATTCAACGCAGGCTCCAGGCTCCCAGTTGTCAGCAGAGAGCCCATGTGGGGCACGAACCCACAAACCCCGAGATCATGACCTGAGCCCAAGTCCACCGCTTAACCGACTGAGCCACCCAGGGACCCCAAAGCTCATTGCTATGTTAACTTAATTATATTATTCTTTAAAAATACTTTGATATGAAGATACATATCTGATTTGGGTGATAATCAGCATAAGAACTACTGATTCCAACTAGGCCATTTTGCTTTGTGATTATACCATATTGTTTGTTGTCATTGGATTTCATATCATGCTATTTTTGGAGACATTGATAATATTCTTAAACTCATCATCTTCTCATAGTATAAAATCATTCTAACTGCTGTAATGTGTTAAAGACAACAGGCCCCAAATGGAGACACTATGCTAAACTCCACATTGCCAGAGACAACTAAATTAGTTTTGCTTATCCCAGAAATGAAATGTTAAACCAATGAGGAATCACCTTATTAGGATTAGTTAGGTCATCTGTCTGATCAACCACTGCCATATCCTAGAAGGAAAGTAAACTTGCAATAACAAATTACCTTTTTGTCTACTGCTTCTTTGTTCCTGTTTTCTTCTGCCTATAAAATCTCTTGGTCTATATACCTCTTCAGGACTTCTTCTCTGTATATGCTAAATTGAATGCTGCCTCATTCATGAATTGCTGAATAAATTCAATAAAGTCTTATAGTTACTCAGCTTAATTGTATTTTCTGACAAATGGAAGATATATAAATCTAAGAAAGGATTATCACAGATATTTATAGCAAGGCTTATTATTTTAGGGTTGATTGACCTTTCATAAAGGTAATGTAAGCAATTTGTGAACCCTTTGACACTATCTTCAAACTTTTATGTATGTGTCTATTTTTTTTGAATAAAGAATCCATGAACACCCAAAATGTTAAGAACAATGTTCTCTAAGTTAGTGATGTTTATAGCCTAAAAGAAAATAAAGTAGGTGACTACAGATATAATGTTAAAAATTTTTGATTTAGACTGATAGCAGAGAAGCCTTAGTTTTATTTGCTCTCCTAAGTGATTTCACAAAAAGATATTTTGAAGTTTAAGAAAAGTGGAATCTCTTTTTTAAAAAAAATTAAGTTTACTTATTTTTTTGAGAGACAGAGAAAGAGAGGAGAGGAGGAGCAGAAAGAGAGGGAGAGAGAATCCCAAGCAGGCTCTGTGGTGTAAGCAGAACCTGATGTGGGGCTTGATCTCACAAACCATGAGATCATGACCTGAGCTGAAATCAGGAGTCTGATGCTCAAGCGACTGAGCTGCTCAGGCACCAGAGAAGTGGAATCTTTTAAATAGAATCAAAATTTAGCTTGATGAACTCAATAAATTCCATTCCTAGGCATTCTCAAATAGGGCATGTTATATTTTCATTAGTAGGAATTATTTCAGTTCATTGAAGGATCTGGCCACTGTAAAATCTCACTTTTTTGATTCCCATCTTGTCAACACCCCTGTCTTTTCTTCACATAGCAGCCAAAGGGGATTTGTAAAAAATCTCTACTTAAAGCGGTCCAGTTGCTTCCCATTCCAATTAGAAGAAAACCTAAATTTTTCTGTATGGGGGCACCTGGGTGGTTCAGCTGGTTGAGTGTCTGCCCCTTCCCCACTCACACTCTGTCTCCCTCTCAAAAATAAACAAATAAATAAACATTAAAAAAATAAAATTTTGTGTATGGCTTGCAAAGCTATCTGTAACGCTTGCCTATTTCTCTAATTTCATTATGTAGAGATTGTCCTGTTGTCCTTTGTGCTTCAATCACAGGAGCCTCTGCCAGTTTCCAGAGCTTGTTCTTTTTTGGAGCCTTCGCATCATTTATTTCCTCTGCCTAAAATGCTCCTTCTCTAGAGCTTTGCGTGGTTTACTCAGTGCTCAGTTTCGTTCCACTTTGAACCTTATCTCCTAGGAGAGGCTTTTCTTGAGTACCAGATGTGAAGTTGTCTCCTTGTTTTCTCTATCACTTCATTTTGGTTATTTTACTCCTGCCACTTAGTATGAGTCGTTAATAGCTCACCTATTTGTTTGCTTGGAGTCTGTTTGTGGACACTTGAATGCAAACCTCATGAGAGCAGGAGTGCTGTCTTTCTTGTTCACCGCTTTATCTTCAGTGTTTGGAACTTGCCTGAAATGTAGGAGAAACTCAATAAGAACTTGTGAAGTAAATAAATAAAATGAAGTGTCATTAAATAATGGATTATGCTTATCTCATAATTGGTGTGGTTATAGAACATTGGCGATAGGAAATAAGAAATAGCCTTTGACAATAATGTGCTCAGCTATGGTCATATCAGATGGGCAACCTGCAGTTATTCCTATTTTATATCTTTAGTTTTCATTCTGATGTCTCTAAGAAAATGAAAACAAGTATGACTCATCTACTTTTGTCTGGATCACCTTGAAAACGCATTAATATATCATTCCTCTTAGTTTCCTCTTCAGTTTCTCTCTCTTTTTTTTTTTTTAATGTTTATTCATTTTTTGAGAGACAGAGAGAGACAGAGCATAAGAAAGGGAGGAGCAGAGAGAGACACACAGAATCCAAAGCAGGCTCCAGGCTCTGAGCTGTCAGCACTGAGTCAGATGTGGGGCTCCAACTCACAAACCATGAGATCAGGACCTGAGCTGAAGTTGGACGCTTAACCCACTGAGCCACCCAGGTGCCCTGACTTTCTCTCTATGTCGACGTGCCTGATTTTCCAGTTTGTTATCTGACAAATGAATGAAAATCTTGCAATTTGATTAATAACCAACCCTTATTCAGAGTTGAAGATTGATATTTTGTACTCATTGTACAAAGGTTGATAAACTCTTAAACACAAGTCTTTCATACTACTAGTGAAAAAAGCCTCGATTCCTATGAATATAGTTGCCAAAACATAAAATATTTTGATAACAGCGAGTAAGCTACATATTTCACCAGAAAGCTCATCTAATTTTTAGACATCTTTAATTTGTTAAGAGTTTATGCCAATATTAGGAATAAAGTGGGTTTTCTCTAGATTTGATTAACTGAAAACTGCTATTAAGTTCTTGCTAAATGTAAATGGTTTAAATATTAGTTTTATATTTTTTTTTCTTTGATTTAGCAACCATTTTTGAACACTCGTTTTCAGTGATCACTGATGGGATACAGCATTTAAGAAAATTGGCAAAATTCTTGCTGTCAGAGAGCTTATGTTCTAAGAATATCTGACACACAAACTTCCCTTCAGGTGAACCTGGGCTTCACTTACAATAATAATGAACTATTTAATTAATCAATCTTCCACAAAACAAAACAAACAAAACAAAACCTCCAAAACATGGAAAAAGTAGTGGTTTTATAAAACATCAAAGAGTTAATAAGACAGAGAAGTATTATTTGGCCAAAGTTCAGAAGGTCGAAATCTAGAGAGGTGAGTATGGCCTTTGAAGCTGCTTTTGCCTTGGGAGAGTTTGCTGACCTATAAAAGGTATCTTGGAAACTTAGCACAGCTTTGAAACCCTTAAGGGACTAAGGAAACGAAAGATGAAGTCCAACTGCCACCAACAGTAGAGGCTATGCTTAATTACTCCATGTTCGAGCTGAGATTCAGGAAGATGATATGTAGGAATAAAATGGGACATAGAAGAATCACAGAGTGTGTACCACAGCCTAGCTTAGTGTTTTCTGGGTGGTCCGGAATTATCTCAAGACCTATACTTGGATGACTGCTGTCTGAAGTTCTTAGTTCTTCCAGGTGACAGTCAGAACAAAAATTTGAAGAAAATGAGTCCATCCTAGACCTCAAATTATTTTTACAAGTGCACGTGTGTGTGTGTGTGTGTGTGTGTGTGTGTGTGAATACATATATCTCAGCACACAATGATAATCAGGTAATATAAAAAGATGTTGAAAGATAACATAGAAACAGCAGACAACAAATACACTTGTTAGGTCTCTAGATATTAGAATTATCAAAATAAACTGTAAAACAGCTATGTCTACTGGGTTCAAGCAGATAAAAGGCAATGCAAAACAATTCAGCAGAGAACTGGAATCCATAAAAAGTCACATGGCAGATTTGAAAAAAAAATCATAAAAATTGTAGAACTAGAAATTAAAGTAACTGATATTAGTAACTGATATTAATTCTAATAGCATAGGCTTCACAGAGATGGATATATAATCCCAACTTTAGTAGATAATTCCAAATTGTTTTCTAAGGTGGTTGCAATGAGTTACACTCATAACAGCAATAAGCCTAGGTTTTTACCCACATAAATGTGTGTACCTATGTAGTAGGAGATACAAGGATATTTATAGCACTGCTATTTGTAATAGTGAAAAATCATAAAAATTCTAAGTGCTAATTAGCAGAAGAGAGTAATAGCAATATTAATAGAAACTATAGTAATATTATTACAATACAATTTTAGATAACAACAGGGCACAAACTATAGAATGAATAATAACATAGATTACTAAACATAAAAGAATTTATAGACTGTGATTCAAAAAACAGGTAGAATTTAACTGGAATGTTTAAGAATGCATTTTTATTGGAAACTCTGAAGAAAAAATTAAAAGGTACTTATAATAAATGTCACTATAAAATTAAATATAAGTAAAAGAAAGGTGTTGTGATTTTAAAGGCACATGCATGGGTGTTCTGGGGTTGTGACCATATTCTATTTCTTGACCTGGATTGTGATTACAGAGATTTTCATTTTACAATAATTTTTAAAATTTGCATGTTTATATTTTGCACTATTTTAGTTGTCTTTGGTATTCCAAAATTAAAACTACCTTATCACTGAATATTCTATATATTATATGTATACTATAATATGATATAAATATGATATGATATTTAACAGTGCCTATTGCGTAAATATCCTTAGATATCTACTTAGACAAAATAAAAGCGTGTTTTTTTCTACATTATATCCCTTAGAATATTTGAAGATTATTATGACTTCCTCTTGAATATCTTCTCTGCTTTGGTCACTTGAAATGTTCCTTGTAAAGTGCCTTATTATTCTTATCACCCTCTTCTGGTGATTCTTAGCCATTGTGACAGTGGCTCAAAAATACTGCCATCACTATGTGATTTCTAGCATGCAGAGCAGATTCTTCCCCCCAAAGTATTCAGAGACCAGATTTCTTCCATTTTGTGGCTTAGCTCTCTCTTCCGTTGTTGTCTTTGACTAAATGATTGGAGGTTTATTCCTGCCACATCTGTGTTCTTGTCAGTGGAGAGAGGAGGAGGTTCAGATTCCGTCTGTGGCTTGACCACATGGCACTGTGTGTCACAGAGTTGGAAGATCATCAGCACTAAAGATATCAATGGGCTCCAGCTTGCTTTCAGCTTGCTGTTTATAGGCAAGTTTAATTCCCACTGGTTCTAGTGAGCCTCTTAATATCATGCAGCCACAACTTCAAAGAGAAGATGTGAGACTTCCAGTGAGTAGGCTCATAAACACAAACAATGCTCTCTCTATATATAGCATACATATCAGATTGGTACTCTGCATTAATAAACAAGCTTATGAATTATGTATTTCATTATGCAAATTACAACATTATTTTTGAGATAGCTGCTCAGTGGAAAAAATAATATGGATCACATTACATTAGAGAGTAAAGTGAGGGGGTGAAAGAATATTGAATTATCTTATTCTGAATAATGATATTTATAAGAATGTATATGAAAGAATGTTTTGGAAAGAGTAAATATGAACTCTTAATATGTCCTTCCAGAACATCAAATAGTATATAAGCCTTAAATAACTACAAGTCCAAGCACAAAAAAAAGTGAAGCAAACAGTAGGAGGTATGGAATAACATAAAGCAAGATGACAGAAACTGTTTATTATAAAAGGTAATACTTTTATATTAGAATGGACAAGTAGGTAAGAACAAAGAGAAAAAGAAATATAAAAAATGTAAATGGCATTTAGCTAAAGAAGTTAGAGGAAGAGTAAATATGTAAAAGGAAACAGGAGAGAAAAATTGATGAAAGAAGAAATAAATGAATTAGAAAAGATTGGTTTTTTTTTAAATTTTCAATGTTTTTTTTTTGTTTTGTTTTTGTTTTTTTTTTTGAGAGAGAAAGAGACACAGAACAAGTGGGGGAGGGGCAGAGAGAGAGGGAGATACAGAATCTGAAGCAGGCTCCAGGCTCAGAGCTGTCAGCACAGAGCCCGACGCGGGGCTCCAACTCATGGACCGCGAGATCATGACCTGAGCCGAAGTCGGATGCTCAACCGACTGAGCCACCCAGGCGCCCCTCATGCTTTTAAAGCAGTGGTTCTAACTTTTTATCTCAGGTCACCTTTCCATTCTTTGAAATTACCCTGTGAATCATTGAACATGTTCTACAAATGTTCAATGTTGAGCCTGTTTTTCTATGTAGAATGCTGTTTTATCTTTATCTGGATATTTTGTTTTTCCCTAGTTTTTCCGATGTGCACTCTTTTCTTTTTGCTATAATTTCTTGTCTAGAAAATCGAATTTGATTATTTTATGCCACCACATAACCTATTTACTTCTCACTTATCATGATACTCAGCTGTAAGGAAAAATGAATTCCTACTCTAAATTTCAGTTTATTATATATGAGATTCTTTTCACTTGAAAGGGATACTGAAGTTGCTCAGTCCTTGGTTATTTTTTGCCAAGTAAATCAACAGAATTGTTATGACAGTTTTTTTAAGTCTCAGAAGGCTTTCCATTACTTCTTTGATACACCTATCAGGAAAACCATATTTGCAAAAGATGGATGTCACATGTATGCGTGGCTGGCTTTGTACTTCTCCACAGACTCACAGACTACCACTCATATTTGGGATTAATGATTGAATATCTCCAATGAGCTTTTTTCCTTGAACTTATTTATGGCTTATAGAATACTTAGTATTGCTTTCTTATGTGACTCAGGGTTACTCTTATTGGACTGAATATTAAACCCATTGTCCTATTTCAAGGTTTTAAGATTCTGTTTGTTTCCTCATCTGGGCTATAACTCCTCTTTTGCCCTAAGTTTTCTGGCTTCATTTCTGGATAATGTCTTACACTGAACTTAATCACTACATTTTAAAGCTGTATTCCTTGACTTGTTTCACCATGTCTAGTAGGGAGACAACTCTGCAGTGATAGTAAATATAATACATACAATACATATAATGCATATAGTACTTCTTAACTGTCTTTAAAGAGAGCCAAATATCTGCATGACCAGCAGGACATTATAAGAATTCCAGAGGTGCCTGGGTGGCTCAGTCAATTGGGCATCAGACTCCTGATTTGAGCTCAGGTCATGATCTCATGAACCGTGAGATTGAGCCCCACATCCTGTTCTATGGGGACAGCATGGAGCCTGCTTGGGATTTTCCCTTTCCCTCTCTCTCTCCGCCCCTCCCCTACTCACACACACTCTCTCTCTGTCTCTCAAATATAAATAAATAAACATTAAAAAAAAAGAACTTCAAATATAAGAGCACATGTTGGTGCTCTCTTAAAATATATGTATTTATTCATCCAATAGGAAATTCTTCTATATGCTTTTGTTAATCTAAACTTTTTTCTGCCTTTATGTGGACACAATACTTTCATTTTTTGTTACATACTTCTGCTAAGATGGCAAGTGTTCATAAACAGCAATAATTTGTTCCAGCCATTTTTCAACATAAGCCTGTTTTAACAAATACTATCATACTGAGAGATCCTTGACCAACTCTTACAAAATAAGCCATTTGTGTCTCTTTGTATTTCTTTCTGACAGTAATAGTTTTGTTCAATAGAGAAGTATATTTCAAATATCCTAAAATGTGTAGAATTCATATCTCATAATAGTAGTATTTTCCAAATGTGAGATAGAAACTGTGGAGTTGTACAGGAAATCTGTAATAAAATTGTTTTTTATATTTGTTATTGTTTGTAATTAGCCATTAGTGATGTATGTGTTTTTATGCTTCTCTTTTTTATATGTATGTCCTGTTCTTGAGTTTCTCTTATAAAGTTGACTGTAACTGTGCTTGAAAGAAAATAAGGAATGTTTTTAGCATTTTTGCACTTTCAGTATTCATTCACCCTGAAAAAAATCATGATATAGTGGAAAGAACATGACCTTTAGAGATAGTCAAAGATGGATTTAAATCTTGGCTTTTTCCTTTTTGATGTGTGTGTGTGTGTGTGTGTGTGTGTGTGTGTGTGTGCGCGCGCACGCGTGTGAAATGTTAACAGCATTTTTAATGATGGAATTTAAATCACTGTGTCAGTGAAATATTTTTCAATCAGAAAGTACTGTAAGCTCTTTTTATATCATACAATTCATCAAATTGCCTCTAAGATCCTTTAAAAACGCTCGTGTCTGTTTTCAGCATTAGTTTCCTTTTTTTTTCTTTCCTGTCTCTTATTTTGAAAGACTATCGAAAGAAACTAATATTGTCTGCACTTTTAATATACCTCCTTTTGCAAATGCTGTTCAGTCTCTTTTCAAGCAGCCTAACTTCTTTCTGTTCCCATTTCTGTCCATTAAAATAGTGCTATTATTTCAGGATATACCTCAAATTTCAATTCCTAAGTAAAGACTTCCTGGATCTCCACTTAGTTTCTCTTGTGAATGCCCACAGACCTTATCCAAGACACCCTCATTCTATTCCGAGTATAAAAAAATGAAGCTCTTAAAATGTTTGATAGTGTTGTAGTAACTGGGCTTGCTTTGCTTAACTGCCCATCCTATACTTGTTCTTCAAATATTTTTTTTCTGTTCTTTTTTAATTTAAAGCATTTCTTATGTTATTCCTGGGACTCTCTTCATTTTTCATTGTTTTCATCTGTCATTAAAAAAATTTTTAATGTTTATTTAGTTTTGAGAGAAAGAGAGAGAGAGAGAGTGAGCAGGGGAGGGGCAGAGAGAGAGGGAGACACAGAATCTGAAGCAGGATTCAGGCTCTGAGCTGTCAGCACAGAGCCTAATGCGAGGCTGTAACCCAAGAGCCACGATATCACGACCTGAAGTCAAACACTTAACCAACTGAGCCACCCAGGTGCCCCCCTCATCTGCCATTTCTAAGTCATCCTTAGATATCCTTTTCCCCTGGAACTTCTGTGTCATTTGCACGACCCAGGCTGGATTAGATATTCTTCCTATCGTGCATCTAGCTGCTTCTACTTACTTAGCACAAATTACTCCGTATGAGCATTTGTCACAAGTGTACTTATTCATTTATCTGACTGTCTCCTCCACCATAATGTAAAATTTACTAGGAAAAAAAATTGTCCTGTTTACTATTGGATGGTTGAATGCCTGGCATAGTTCTGGGTACACGTGAATATTATATAAGCATCCAAAATATATCTTTTAAATAAAAGAGTAATTACTATTTAATAAAGTAATGACTTTTTACATTCCTATTTGGGACATGTTTTTATTTACACTATTATATTGTAAGTTATCTGAAGTTAAAGAAGTTTTTAAAATCTTAACTTCTGATTCCCAACCTGGCCTAGTGGTCAATTGACATCTTTTGAATTCAATTACTTACGTTCAAGGAGTTTACAAATATTATTTTTGTATTTATAACAAATACTACTTTACAATCTTCACAATTGTGAGATGATGATATCAGTGCTTTTTAAATGCGTATACAAAAGTGTGACTTTTTGATTCTACAGTAACAGTCTGAGCAGTTGATACACAGAGAGAGAGAAAAACTCCACGACTAAAGTTTCTTTTTTTCAATACTGAAAGAATAAAGATGTTTGTTTGATGATATTGATGCCTGAATTAAAGTGGGGAAATGCTTCTGTTGAATTATTTGGGAGAGTTTATTAAAAAATCAGATAGATTAACATGAATTTTTTTATTGCTTAAATAAAACTGGATTTATAAGCAAATATTAAAATTAAATTAGCAACTTAAATTAGAAGTGTGTAACTGGGTTCTAGTCTTGGCTCTACCAGTGAATATAGAATCCATGGCAAGATATTTAACTGTTCTATATATAAACAAGAATGATCCCAAAGTAGATTTTAAAATCCTTTTCAGTCTAAAATTATGATTCAATGTAAAAGATCTAAAGATGAGAATGTAACAAATTCTTAAATCATACAGTTTAATTTTATCTGGGTTTCAATTTCAGTTGATGAAACTCCTATTTGGTGGTTAGAGGAAATAGAATATAATTACTGAAAGCATAATAAGTATTAAATGATAATGATTTAATTATAATTGCATGCAACTTAATGACAAATTATCTCTCGTATACACCTATTATTTATTCTACTTTTTTTTTTTTTTACTGCTCCCTTCACATACCCTGTGTAGAGTGTCAGATTAAATTAGATATAACCTGTAGAGTATAAAAGCTTTAATAAACAAGATTACCTGGAGCTTATTTATTTATTGCACTATTCTAAATTTTTATAATATGTACATAATGACTGCATGAGGAGAATCTTTTATTCTTCATTTCCCCATGGTGTCTGTGTGTGTGTGTGCGTGTGTGTGTGTGTGTGTATAAATTTCTTAAACCCCAACTATAGCTAGCTACAAATACCTTATTGTCATGAAGCAGTAAGAGAACAAAATATGCTGGGAACAAAATTCTCTTAAAAGCAACTTAATAACAGCAATGGTACTCCTGAGAAACTTATAAATTCTAACAGTGGTTATGTCCATTTTTGTTAATGTAACCAACTAACAAAGAAATAGAATTATTCAGCCTTATTCTATTTCAAGTAAGTAAGAAAAGCAAAATTTTGTTGCTGAAATGTTTTATAGTAACTTGTATTAAATTCAGCCAGTCTTTTGAAAGGCATCGTGATGATATAACAGGAAACTCTTTATTTCTCCATTTGTATTTATATACCATAAAACATTTTACAAGCTATGGACAAAATATGTTTTCAGTGAATCATTAAGGGCAGATAATTCCTATTCAGTTATATATACATTTACTTTATTTCTTTTTAAAAATAGAAATAATCTAGTGAAGTATTCATTCTGTGTTAACTTCCCCTGTCAAAGGCATTCAACAATCTCAAAAAAATATAACTTTGTGATACTATCCCTCTGGAAAGATTTCTGCTGAGTGACTTTGTTTTCACTTGGAAAAATAGCAATTCACAGATTCTAAGCTAGGATGCATCATGATGCACTTGATGAGTAATGTCAAAAAATATTTGCCTCTCAGAACCAAGTCAGGGATCAATAAATTCTATGATCTGCTCCAGTATTTTTAAGGGTGTTCACTCAAAAGAATTAGTAGCAAAAGTAGTTTCAGGAATCAATATAACTGCCTAGAATCTGAGTGTGAAGTACAGAAAGATTTGACACAGCTTTTTTGTCACTTTTTTTCAGTAACTGATTATCTGAATGATCATAAAATTCTCAGCTTATTTTTTCAAGTCATATGGATAATTGACCTTCACACTCACTATGGATGTAGTGAACTTTTTTCTTGATTTAAAAAATATTAGAGATGAGTGTTGGAGTAATTAATGTTTAGTAACATTAACTGGTTACTAAACTAAGTAAACTTTTTTTTATTGAGCTGTATTTTTTAAATAGTTAAATGTATTTTATTAAAAATTTTTTTTAACATTTTATTTATTATTAAGAGACAGAGAGAGACAGAGCCTGAGCATGGGAGGGGCAGAGAAAGGGAGACACAGAATCTGAAGCAGGCTCCAGGCTCTGAGCTGTCAGCACAGAGCCCAATGTGGGGCTCGAACTCACAAACCATGAGATCATGACCTGAGCTGAAGTCGGACGCCCAACCGACTAAGCCACCCAGGGGCCCCAAAGTAGTTAAATGTATTTTAAGTGCCTGATTTGATTAGCTATTACAAATGTATATACTCATGTAGCCATTTTCCAAAGATCAAGAGACGGAACATTTCTCTCACCCTGATGTTCCCTCATGCTTCTTTCTAGTCAGTATCACACTCCAAGGACCCAAGCCATGATTGCCAGAACAGTAAATTTTCTCAAATTGTATATAACTGAAATCATACTGTGTACTTTTCATGTGTGTCTGACTTATACTTATGTTGTAAGATTTATCCATGTTGTTGCTATGTCAGAAATTTTCTCTTTTTACCTGTGGAGTATCATCCTATTATATGATGACAGAATTCACTGTTTAATCGTTCTCCTCTCTATAGATGTTTTGAGTTTGTTTCAGTTTTTGTTCATTATAAATAGAGCTATATAATTGTTTTTGTACAAATCTTTTTGTGGAAATGTTTTCATTTCTGTTTAGTATAAACCTATACATGGAATTTCTAAAACATAGTGTGGTCCTATGAAATAATCTAGAATTTGATTAGGTTTTCTAAAAGGGTCATACAAACTAGCAAAACAATTAAAAATACTAAGCTAAAATAACCAGCTTTTTTATATATTACTGTCTATATTGGAATCCAAGGATATCACATATTCGATCACATACTGAGGTAGTTTTTATGGGTAAGCCTCTGTAGAGCAATAGCAATTTAGACAAATTATAGGAAATTATATTTCACACCAATGATCAGAGAATCGACTTTGGGTGAAGACAAATACTTATTTGCAACAACATACAATTTGTTTTCAGATAATGTTAGATTAATATACTTATGTACTATTGAGAAGCTACTTGACGTTGATCAGTCCACTTTTAACTGTGAGTTTCAGTTTCATTTTGTGTTTAATTGAGACAAATAACACCTACAGTGCAGGGTCATTGTCATGCTTTGAGAAGAAATAGGTACGGTGTGTAGCAAGTTCTAATTAATAATATTTATCATAATGCGTATGAAGAATATATGGCTTTCTTGTTCTCGGTGTTGTAAGCAGTATTTTAGCGGAAGGGGATGACAGGGACAGTACCTTTAAACAAACCACATGGAAGTTCATCTAACAAGTTGAAAAAAGAGAGGTTTAGAGTCCGTCTACATTCCTCAGGAAGGCATATGAGCATCCTCTGAGTTTGCATAATGTCTGAGTAAGAGATCGAGTCATTTTATTTGAGAATGCAAGCAATAATATCCAACCCCATGTTCAAAGTGAGCATTTGTTAAACTTGCTCTATATTAAATGTAGGGAAACCTCACAGAGAGATGAATTCTGTATTGTAACAAATCTATGGGTACACACTGAATTGTATGTGCATATGAAATCATGTAAGTTTTGCAATTAAATGCGAAGATTCATAATACAGACCTCTTAAGAGTGCAAATAAAAATTTAAAAAAGAGAAAAACTAGTTGGTTTTATTCAGGGTCTAAAAACATTGTTTAAGAACAGAGGTTCATATTATATTTTGATGACATATCTTTTTCCAATAGTTTTGTAATGAGAATCCTACACGGAAAGTAATGTCGAATTTTAATATAAATTTTGATTAGATGAATTAGATATCTGGACTTATATAATGATACTCATTTTAAAAATAAAAATTGTGCTTTCTATCCCTTCTCACCAGAAACTCCTTATGGGGTCAACAGTGCCATAACTGCCCATTTGTTTATTTTAAAACAAACAAACAAACATAATGATAGTGAAATTAACCCAGAATAATTCATTTAGTTACCAGAACAAAACTTGATCATCTGATTTATTATTATTTTTAATATGAAGCTTATTTTATACCTGTGAGGGTACAAATTCACCTTTCCTATTTCTTCCTCAAATCATCTCTGATTGAAAAACACGTTATGCTGGAAAGATTACTTCACTATCAAAACATGTGGATTTAGTTCTACTGTTGACTCCTGGGAGATCAGAAGAGCCTGTTAGCATATGTATACTTCAAATTTTTCTGTTTCCTTTAAGTGACTAATTTAAAACGTTGTGCTACTGGGGTGTTAAGATAATGTTTTCCAAAGCATTTTAGAGATGTAAATCTGAAAATTTCATGGACAGGAAAATGGCTTTGTATAACCACAGCTTTAGTGCTTTTTTTCCTAAGAGAAATTACCAAATTATTATTCTTTCATCAAGAACAAAATATATTCTTTTATATTCCAAAGCATGGTCCCTGTGGACAAGGACAATTGAACATAGTTAAAAAAGAAGCAGCATTTAATTTATTTTCAGCTGGCAACCACAAGAATGGGTTCTTTCTCTTATTTATTTTTATTTAATCTATGAAGCTGATGGCTCCCTAGTGAGAGGATAATATGAACTCAGCAATCAGGCCATTATTTTAGCATTCCTCACATGCCATATTAGGTTTCTACATAGCACTCCCTTCTATCAGGCAGAAGGTAAAATGAAGAATGGTCTTTTGAAGCATGGTTTTTGAATGTTCATTTATTCTTCAGATACATCAGAGGCTCCAAGATAGCCTGAAAATGTAACCAATCAGGTAATATGTGGTCCAGAGAAGTTAAGTGTCACTAACTGGCACTGTGTTGGATGCAGAATTGTACAGATATATTTACTGTATTTCATGATATTGGAGAATACCGGAAGGACTTTCAGATGTGTTTCCAATATAACCCTCTCACCAATAGGTGATGAATTTAATGAAAAAGCAAGGAAGTTTATGGTCTTCATCTTGCTTTGTCTTCACTGATGTTATCCTCATTTTATTTATGATGAATTACTAGAGGTATATTTTAGTGAATTAATGACATTATTGAATTAGCCTTTGATGTATCATTTTCATGTGCCTTTTTCCACTTTGTTGTCCAAAATGAATTACATCTTTCCAGACAACTTAGCAAAACAAGCTATTAGTATTCATGCATTATGAGATTGGATGATAAAAACGGCTAATTTCAGGAGAATCCCATGGAATGTGCTGCTTTGTCATTGTTTTCGTGATCTTGTTCTTTTATGTATCAATGACAATGTAAACTATCATCTTGTTACTAATCCAAGATTTGAAGTCAGCATATAAGATTCAAAATAATCACGATGGTCTATTTTTAATGCATGTAGTATATAATTTTTCATTAATTCTTGATTGAATTAAATCTTAAATATAATAAAAAAAGGCCTTGCACAAGATGTTTACATGGTTTCTGGCCATGATGGGAAATGAAATATTCTATTTGTTTTTTTTTAAAGCAATTACTATTTTTTTAATCTAAGACTTCAAAATAATAAACCTACCTGTATTATTTAAAATTTTCAATGCAGATAATATAAAAAATATTGTGGTGTTTTTAAAAGAGAAGTCTATAAACGCCCAAAACCCAATTAAAATGTATTAATTTCTTTCAATTAATAGCTTTATATTTAATTTTGTGAAATTGAATAAATTATAGAATGCCACTTTACATAAAGGGAAACATATAGCAATATTTGGGATAAAATTACTTGCATAATTGAATTATTGTTTAAGATAGAAATCACACTGAAAGAAGGATGGAAATGGAGAACATGGGGGAAAAAAAAGAAATGGAGGAAGATGAAAGGTTTCAAGCTGGATAACCTCTGGTTGGTACACAGAAGAAAGACGCTGCTACTATTTTATCTGAATGCAGCCTCAAGATATGAGGTGTGTACGGCCGAGATAAACTTAGCAAGTATTTTAATAAAACTGTGCAACTGACTCTGATTTTACTGTGTTAACATCAAACTTTACACCCTAACCATTTGCAAAGACACATAACTTTAAGAGATTCTCTCAAACTTAGCTGTGTAGTTTTTTCTTTTAAATAAACTTTATGATCAATATGGTCTTGATCTCAAGACCCCAAGATCAAGAGTAACATGTTCTACCGACTGAGCCAGCAAGGTAGTCCTTAGCTATGTATTTCTCTAGTGTGTTGTTAAGATGTCCTATGTGATCAATGAATGCAATGCTAATCTGCGTATCTCTTCAGAATCATGCATTTTTGGTAGGTCTTTATTCTGAACAGCAATCACATTGAGAAAACAAATACTTAATGGCCAAGCTACCATGATTTTATTACGCCTACAGTTTTGTTTGCAGAAATAGAATTTAAATAATTTTGATGAGATGCCAAATTCTTTTGTAGAAAAGTAAAACTAGACTTCAGGAGTATGTCTGTACTTGACTAGTGTTGAGCTGTTAGCATAACAATACATTTTAAAAATAATTGCTTTGTATTTTAAAAAGGAATTTTAGTAGGTAATTTCTTAAATTGAAAAAATTCAGTAACTTTCTGCAACTGAAATGTCACAACCAATTAGACATAGATTAAAATGGTCGTATTAATGTGTATAGCACATATGACCAGACCTTATCAGTCTGTTAACTTATTTATTTATTTATTTATTTATTTTCAAACGTTTATATTTATTTTTGGGACAGAGAGAGACAGAGCATGAACGGGGGAGGGGCAGAGAGAGAGGGAGACACAGAATCAGAAACAGGCTCCAGGCTCCGAGCCATCAGCCCAGAGCCTGACGCGGGGCTCGAACTCACAGACCGCGAGATCGTGACCTGGCTGAAGTCGGACACTTAACGGACTGCGCCACCCAGGCGCCCCAGTCTGTTAACTTTAAAACAAGGTTTCACTGACTTTGCTTCAAAGCTATTATTCTGTTTAGCTGAAAATCCAGTCTTTTTTCCCAGTGCCTATTCTTTTTTGGAAAAGATTTGAGACATCTCTGGGACACTGTTTCTCAAATATATCATGCATCCACAGTGCCCAAACAGCTGGACGGCAGAGTCACTTCCCCAATGTTTTAGTTTGGTAAGTGTGGGCCAGGGCTCAAGAATTTGCATTTCTAATGTTCCTAATTGATGCTGGTGCTGCTATTCGGGCCCGTACTTTGAAAACCATTACCTAAAGGAATGCCTATAATTCCATGGCGCATTTTGTCTTTTGATCACCACATTAGTGCAAAAGCTGATGACAATATTCTGGTGTTTGACCTCTTCCCAGAAGAAAAACACTTGAGGCTGTTGTTTCTATAGTTGCTTTCCTGGGGCTAATGTTGCTCAATTCAGTATCACTTCATCCTACTTACGAATATTTGTCTTTTCTTTGTTTCTACTTTATTTATTTCCACTCTGAACTTCATTATTTTCTTCACACACAAAAAAGAAGAAAATTACAGACAATATCCCTGATGAGCACAGATGCTGCCATTTGTGACAATATGGATGGGTTTTTTCGTGGGCATTAAATATTATATCTTCTCACTTATATGTGAAATATAAAAATATCAAATTTATAGGAACAAAACAGATTAGTATTTACTAGAGGCAAGGGGCAGGGGTTAGATGAAATGACTGAAGGTGGTCAAAAGGTAAAAACGTACAGTTTTAAGACAATATAAGTTTTGGGAGTGTAATGTGCATCATAGTGACCATGATTAACAGTATTGCATTATGTATTTAAAACTTGTTTATAGAGTAGATCTTAAAAGATCGTATCATAAGAAAAAGAATTTGGTAGCTATGTGAAGTGGCATATGTTAACTAAATTCATTGTGGTAATAATTGTAGAATATATACATTTATCAAATCATTATGTTGTATACTTTAATATAAAGTTATATGTCTATTATAGCTCAGTAAATAAGCAAAAAGTAAAATGGAATTATCAGATGTATATTATATGAAATGTTCAGAAAATTGAAAGATAAACACAAAAAGAGTGTACAATAAGCAAATGTGTGTTCAAATAA
This sequence comes from Herpailurus yagouaroundi, assembly GCF_014898765.1. Taxonomy (NCBI): domain Eukaryota; kingdom Metazoa; phylum Chordata; class Mammalia; order Carnivora; family Felidae; genus Herpailurus; species Herpailurus yagouaroundi. The sequence goes on along the minus strand of NW_024412396.1, from coordinate 19,056,706 downwards.
TGAGGACTATTTGAAAATGAACAAAACTTTTAAAAGTAAAAAATTTAGAAATGAGTTTAATACAACACAATGAAAGAGTCAATTGATACATTATGTATAGATTTAAAAAAAAAATGTAACCTAGAAGAAAGAACTACTTAAAGAATCTCCTCAGAATGCAGACCAGAGAGAAAATAAAATGTAAAATGTGGCAGAGAGATTAATGGATTTGATGGATAAATCTGTTTCATATTATTAGGAACTGTGTTTAGCCTCTTTTAACACAGATCTAAAATAACTGTTTGAAATAGGTTAGGGGTTTATTTTCTATCATATAAAATAAGACAGTGGGGCGCCTGGGTGGCTCAATCGGTTGAGCGTCGGACTTCGGCTCAGGTAATGATCTCGCTGTCCGTGAGTTCAAGCCCCGCATCGGGCTCTGTGCTGACAGCTCAGAGCCTGGAGCCTGTTTCAGATTCTGTGTCTCCTTCTCTCTCTGACCCTCCGCCATTCATGCTCTGTCTCTCTCTGTCTCAAAAATAAATAAACGTTTAAAAAAATTTAAAAAAGTAAGACAAGAGGTGGACAATCTAAGGCAGAGATGGCTGCTCCTTAAGGTTATCAGAAATCCAGACTCTCAGTCCTGGTATGTTTTGCATTTGGTTGCAAGTCAGTGACCAAATCTTTTCCTATCATGGCCAATTGCCAGGTATCAAGACAAGGAAATAAAGTAGTAAGAAGTCTCAAAGTCAAATTGCCCTGTTAATTTTGACCCCTCTTTAAAGAAAGCTTTCAAGGAAGCCCCAACCCAAATTTCCATCTACATTCTATTGACTATAAACTTCGTCATATTTGCTAAAAAATCACAAAAAAATTGAAGAGTGGAGTTTTCAAACAGCCTCCAACTAAATTGAGATTATTTTAGAAAGACAGACTGAAACTATGAATATTGGCTAGAAATCTAGAAGTCTCTGTTTTGGGTAAGTATAGTGAAATATCCAGAGCTATTACTGAGATATAAACTAAAGAGACAACTTCCAAACCAGTAGAGGGAGAAAATGTTCTACTGCTGAAAACACTACCCTTTCTCCAGTGAATTATGTTGGAAAGTTTTCCAAAATCAATTAGTAAGAAAAGTAAGAGTTTGTTTTAGAAATGTCACCTCTGGAGGCGCCTGGGTGGCTCAGTTGGTTAAGCATCCGACTTTGGGTCAAGTCATGATCTCAAAGTTTGTGGGTTTGAGTCCTCCTTTGGGCTCCATGCTAAGCTTAGAGCCTGAAACCTGCTTCGAATTCTGTGTCTCCCTCTCTCTGCCTCTCCTCTGCTTGAGCTCTGTCTCTCTGTCTGTCTCTGTCTCTCAAAAATAAATAGACATTAAAAAGAAAATTTAAAAAAAAAGAGAGAAATGTCAATTCTGCTGTCAGTACCATGCTGTCTTGATTACTATAGCTTTGCAATAAGCTTGAAAATTAGGAAGGCAAGTTAGTCCTTCAATTTTGTTATATTTCAAGATGATTTTAAGTTTTCTGGGTCTTCTACCTTTCTATATGCATTTTAGGATTAGACTATCAGTTCCAGTAAAAACATATGCAATTATTTTGGTGGGAAGTGCATTAAATCTTCTTGGGGAGAATTGCCATCTTAATAATACTGAGTCTTTCAATCCAGGAACACAAATGATTCTCTTTTCCTTTAGGTCCTTTTTATTTTATCTCAGGAATATTTTGTATTTCAGTGTATAAACTTTCACTTCTTTTATATATTGATCAGTATCCCACAACCTTGCTAAGCTTATTAGTTCTACTACACATATATGTGTGTGTGTTTGTGTGTGTATATGTAGGTATTTCGTTGAATTTCCTATATACAGAATCATGTCATCTGTGACTAAAAGCTGTATTAATCCTTCTTTAACAATCTATATAACTTTTAAAAAAGATATCTATGTTTCTTTTTTTTCTCTGATTGCCTTGGATAGAATCTTCAGTGCAATGCAGAATAAAAATGGCGAAAGTTGACATCCTTGCCTTGTTCTCAATCTTAGGAAGATACCATGCATTATTGCACCATTATGTATGCTGTGACGTGTTGGTTTTCGTATTTTCATCAGGTTGAAGAACTTCTATATCTAGTTTGCTGAGAGTTTTGTCCCCCCATTTAAAGAAATCAAGAACAGTTATAGTTCTGATTCTCTGTGTTCTCACTGACAGAAGCAGAAAAGACCCCTTTCTACTTTTTTTTTGTCTTTAAGAATGAGTAAAACTTTCCAAAAACCCACCCCGACACAACTTTCCTAGTGATATCTCAGGATATTGTTTACAATGAAGCAAAACCCACTCTCTAAGATGGAATCAGTTTGGTAGGAATTACATGGTATCAAAGGTGATGTTGGATACCTATTGTCCAGGCTAATGATGCTGCTGAGATCCAGGTAACTATCTCTTAAAGATTCTCTGTTTGCTTGCAGTCATTATTTTTGGTTTAGCCTAAGTCTAGTTTCACGTTGCAGTTAAAAGATAGCTTCCAGTGGCAATGATGGCCACATGCTTCCCTTTTCACATTCAATTGGTGAAAGTGAGAAGAAAAAGAGAGAGAGAGAGAGAGAGAAATGGAATTAATATGTTTAATAAATAGCTTTGTTGCTTAAACTGTTTTCAAGTAGTCATTATTTGCACATATCAATCTTGAGAAACACTTGGCTATAAAAATAATTGGTGGAATGTAGGGCCACAATCAGAGTGTGTTTCTGACTTTATGATTTTCTTTTCATGTATGAGGCAAAGACGTGAAGGATTAAAACTATGAGTGGAAGAGGGGCTTTGGAGAAACTGAAATAACTCTTGTTAGAAATGGGCAAGGGAACTGAATAAAGCTTTGGCTTGAAAATTGATATTTTTATAAATAAATGAAAGAATGAACCTGCTAAATTGTTATCAAGCTCTTTGAAAATGTTCTAATATACTGATTGAAGTTTTCAAACTAATTTCCACAATTTCATTGATTTTAAAGAAGTATTCTGACCTAGAATCTTGTCCATTTCAGTTTTAGGATCAATACTACAGAACGCTTGTTGAAAATAGTTGCTATGAGTAATGTGGTGTCGAACATGATAAGGTTTCTGAAATTGCTAGATTCTATCAAGTTTAGTGCCCTAAGGCTAAGGACCAAAACCTTAAATTATTTTCAGAATTTGATTGGTATCAGTACAGGGCAGGAAGTACTGATGTGATGTGACCTCAGTGTTCTTGTCCTCTGAAAGAACTGTAATTCCCCAGAAACTTCTACTTGTGGTAGAATTGCAAGTGCATGCAGTAATCTAAACTAGAGGCAAAGATGAATGCATCACTGAAAAGCCTAAATTATAGTGGGAGTTAAAAGTGGACACTTCAAATCAGAGATTAAAGATGACACTTATTATTTTTGGAAAATTAAGCATTATTGCTATGTAGGAATTGAGAAGAAATTAATCTTTGAAGGGCCCAAGAATGTGTATCACCTTGACCATCTGTGCACTGCTTTCCTCAATCAAGGGTGAGGGGATATTTCTTGTCAGAATTTCATATTCTATTCCCTAGTCACTTAGCAACACTTTGGATTTTTATTATAATTGAGTGTGAGCCAGCTGGATTTCAGTTATATTGTTAAAATGAAACAGTTTGAAGACTGGTTATGGAGAAGATGTCAGTCGGCTAGGGATCATTTCAATTTAAGTGGCTTTGCCTAAAGAAATCTGAGTAGAATCCTGACATTCATAAGCAAAATCACTCGTAATCTCTTTAAGACCTCACATTTGTGAATTATCACTTAAGCACACGCATAATTGCGAAATCATGTTAAAATAAATGTTCCATATGTAAATTTTTTAATTGTCTGAACGGAAGAATGAGATTTTTCCTTTCTCGTTATTGTGAATTGGAGATTAACATTATCATACTAGGCATGGCTTAGATGTCCCACATTATAATATGTCCCATATTATAAGAATCTGTATACATGTTGCTGCATTTAACCATAGTTAAATGGTTTAATGGTCTTATAGACACTCTGTTATAAACCTAGGTGGATTTTATCAGTGTTGAACCCTTGTTTCTGCTTCCTTTCTAAATCATGCCCTCTGCCCTGCTCCTCAGGAAGAAAGACTAATGCGGTCTTTCTTCTCTTGTACTTTAACAGATGTAGAGCTCTGAAGTATGAAATACCGGACTCCATGTTTCCTCAGACTATATAACTTCAAAGGTAAGTTAACTGATTTTTCAAATTTCACTAAAGTTCTACCTCTGTTACTGAGCACACTTTGCATTGGTGTTAAAACTCCATAAACTGTTTATATCGAATGAATACATATAATTTTGAATATCATGGATCTGGACCCTTTCACAGAATTTGCTATTTTATTCTTTTTTCAAAATTTTCTTCTAGATCAGAACCATTTTAGACCTCTTAAACTTATATGCAAGACATTATTAAGTGTTCTCTTTTTAGCCTATAAAAATAAAATTTTCTTTTTCTTTTTGTGAGTTACTGACTGCATAAAGACAAGAGAGAGCAAGGAAGTGGCTGGGAAGCTGGATACTGGAGGGTAGACCAGCCTTCCTCTTCAGCTCTAGGACTCTATCTCCTATTAGTCCACTAATTCATTGATTCCAGCAGTATCAGCAATATTAAAATGTGTTACATGCCATGAACTTTTGGAGTAATGTGCAATTTTTTTTAAATAAGCCAATTCTATACTTAAGTCACAGGTTCCTTAAGGGTTTTATAGAGCTACCAATACATATACTAACCTCTTCAATAGTGTCAGACATCAAAATGAGACTCTGTCAAGTCAAGGTTTTAGAACTTGTCCTCAGGCCTGTTTCCACCTTTAACTTAATTTGATCTAGACTTTAGAATAATATGGCTCTATTCCCACCTCTAATCCAGAGGGAAACAACATGATAAAGGGGGAAAGTATGATTTCTGGAGCTAGGTATGTGTTTAAATTTTAGGTTCTTTACTTATTTTTTGATTATCTTTACCTGTAATTTGTCTTTTCTTTTCCAGTAAAGTGCAAATAATGAATTAAAAGAGTCATATTTAGGACTAAATGGGATAGTGCTTTATTTTTGAGTGATTGTGTATTTTCCTATATGCTCATCCTACAAGAGCTGTCAGGTGGCATATAATGCTATATACTTGTACTATAAATTAAAAGTGGAGAAAAACAAGGTTATAATGAAACAGAGTTAAGGATAAAGCAAGATATCTATGAAAATGATACATATTTTCTGTAAGTGAATCACAAATGTGTCACAACCTGCAAGCAATTTAAAAAAAGAGAAATTCTGTATTAACACAATTCATTATTTATTATGAGATAAATTTTTGAGAAGATAGAATATCACTAGGTGGCATGATCATTTGTCTTGGTAGAAATGAATGCAAAGTATGATAATGACATAATGAAAAAACAACCTCAACAATATCTTTATAATTGACCCAATTAAAAATCTCATAAGAAATTTTTTTTTACAGGAATCTCCAATATATTACAGGAATCTCCAATATAAGTAGATGGCATTATTGAAAATGACAATTAAAGAAAATTATTTTTCAGGGGGCCAACAACATGCAGTTTTGATATTTGTGAAAGTTTCTGCTTTCAATAAGTGAAAGAAAGAATGGATGTTTTATCTGACACAACCTATTTTTTTAATACCCAACTCTTCATGCACTTTCTTCCCTGCCATCCCTTCTCTAAGGCAGACAAAGTTCCATCTAGTTACTGTATCCAGCTTAAAGTCCAGAGTCTCTGGTAAATGAGTAATCTGTTGTCTGAAGTCTGATGTAGTTATCATTAGTCTAGGAACAAGTCATTTGTTCTTAGCATGTGCAATATAAAATGATGCTGTAGACTAGGGGTCAGTGAACTTTATTTATAAAGGGCCAGATGGTATATATATTTTCAGCTTTATAGGCCATATAAAGCTGTTTCTGTTGCAGCTATTTAGTTGCCACTGGGTGAAAGCAACCAGAGACAAAATGAATAGGCATGCTGTGTTCCAATAAAACTTTATTTGCAAAAACAGGTAGCAAAGTAGATTTGGCCTGTGGGCGATAGTTTTCTTACTTCAGCATATACACAATAGAAATAGAGAATGTGAAACACATAATAATTATGGGTCTATAGCAATGAACAAATATTACTTTATGTGAATAATAAAGTACAAGTTCTTTGGTTAGCTGCCTGGTAATCCATAGCTCTCTGGGAAGTTCTTTGGCTGTTTTCTTTCATGGTCATATCTTAACTGAACATTCTCAAGAATGTCCTTCTTGAGAACAGTACAAGTTTTGTAGCCAGCATCCTGGAGCAGTAAAGGGTTGTTACTCTTAGTAACTCTAAGAGTTAACAATTACTGACTTTTGCAAGGCAAAAGACTGGTTCTCTGTCAAAGTGACCTTCTGAAAACCTAGTTTTAGGACTATATGTAAATCATCAAAGCTGGAAATCTTGCTCAGATGTCGTGTTTGAGTCTGAAGACTGTGATCTTTTCTTATTGATTGTGATTTATTTATTCTCCTCCATCCCAGGCTTTCTTTGTCCCCAAATAGAAGTAGTTATTTGGGGTCATCTGGTAAAAATAGCTTGGTTGTGATGGAAGCATATTATTCTCATCTTTGACTGTATCTTTGTATGGCAAGGTAAATATTTTATTGTTTCAAATCTACCACTAAGAAAGCCTTTATCACACTAGCATACCTAGAGCCAAGGGAATAGAAAATGCAGTATTTATCCTGGGCAATGGTGTATCCAGATAAAAATCAAGTTTTTTTTTTTATTTTTAATTTTTTATTTGGTAGAATGATTAGTAGAGAATGAGTGGCCACTGTCACAGTGTTCTATTCTTTGTGAATATGGCTTCATCTAGAATATATTTTAGAATACAGAAAGATAGCTATGACACATATAGTTTATGAAATATGAATATTGTTTCCATTAGCTGGGATTTTGATTGTTAGTGATCTCAAAATTACACTAATAGCCTAATTGAACAGATATGTACACTTGAAAAAATAAGCTAAAAGTAGGTTACTGTCGCGGTATTTATTTCACTTAGTTTTTAATGGAACACAGGAGTCTCACCAACATGGGTACCACAATACCAGTTATTTCTTTTACTCTTAGGTGAGCTTACAGCACAATCACAGAGAGAGTCTTGATTCTTTTTACATAATTGTTTTGACTCTGTTCCAGTTTATAATTGTGAACAATTAACTAGTCTAAAGTCCTTTTCTACTGAATATAGCTGAATGGTTTTATTCACACAGATTTTTAAGTCAGAGGCAATCCAATTATCAGCTGAACCTAAACAAAATCTGCATAAAGTATTGTTGGTTCACAACCTAGGGTGGTTCCTTGGGAAAATGTGAGACTGACTCCTATTTATGGAGTGCAAGGAGAGACTGAAGAAATAGGTGAACTACTCCAGATTGGAGGGTGGCAGGTTTGATAAGCAAAGGAACTTATGTAGGAGGCTGATCTTGGGTGGCCACAAGAAGAGTACAGCTCTGCACTCATAGGCCAGAATCTTACAAGTTTATACAGAGACCTAAACTGAGTTCAGTCACGTATTCAGTCGACATGGTCTGAAAAATACCTTACTCTCTCAAGGTTATGTCCTTGAAGCAGCTCCTAGTGTGGGAACAGTAGGCAGAATATACATTCTAAGGACAGGGGTGGGGGTGAGAAGCTTCTGATTGCTCAGAGGTCAATGGCATTCATGTCCTCTGTTCCAACAGGTGTCCATCTAGAGAGTGCATCACTTTAGGAAATATCATTTTACAACAATTGTGGGTGTACTTTTGGGAAATATATACCAAGGGATACAAATAAGCTATCTTATTGTAATAGAATGTGGTGTTTATAAGCCTATTACATATTTAAAATATATAAGAAGATTTATTTTGGTTTTGGAATAGTTGATATATAGCCATTCTCTGCCAATTGTTCGAAAACAGATTTTTAGTTTTCTCTTTAGTTTATATCTATTTCTAGAATATTTATTATTGCTATTATTATCATTATTATTACCCTGAATTAGTCAGACTTAGAGGTTAAGGGCATAGTCTTACAGACTGCCATGTTTGCCTGAGGCAGAAGTTTGGAGGATTTATAAAACCATAGTCAGTTTTGATAATTCACCAGAAAGATAGAACTCAATAAAAATGATTATACTCATGGTCTTATTTATTATAGGAAAAGGATACATTGAAATCAGCTAAGAAAAGTTATGGATAAGGCAGTCTAGGAAAGTTCCAAACACGAAGCATTTTTTATCCCTCAGGATACATTAGTTTTGATATTGATAGGTTATAATATATAGAGTATTGTCAACCCAGGAAGCTCACCGAGCTTCAATGTCTAAAGTTTTTTATTGGGACTTCATTACTGAGACATGATTGATTCATTAATTGTCCACATAGTCCAATTCAATCTCTAGCCCCCTCACTCCCCATAGATGAGATGATATCACATAATTCAGAGCCCCCAGCCTAAATCAAATAGTTCGTTGAGGTTGGTATGTCCAGCCTCCATCCTAAAACTATCAGATTGGTTGGCCTTATCTTCAGTCATCTCGTTAGCATAAAATATGCTCTAGGGGACCACCATGAAGAGAAAAAGTTGCTCTTGTCACTGGAGAAATTCCAAGATTTTAGAGTTTACCTCCCAAAGCCAGAAAAAAAGCTTTTATTCTTTTCTAACTCTTCTTTGGAAGAAGCCAAATTCTTTACTATGCCATTATCTATACACAATGACCTGAATGTATTGACTACGTATTAATCTATAAATTATAATAGATGCCTCTATACAAACTGGGCAAAGGTGGTTAATATAAAACTTTTAAGAAATAAGGATGAGAATAAGACTCTGTTTTACACTCCTGGAAGTTTCTACCTGCTCTATCTAATTAATGTTTCTCCTGAATCTGATTCTGCATTATAGTAGTATGATGCAGTTTCTGAGTACTGACAATAATTATGGTCATAATTTTTGAGCTTGTGCATATTGGGCTATAAATATTATTTCTAGCCACATTTGATAAGGTCTAGGAAGGATCAATATTAAAGACAAAAAATAGCGGTTGTTTCTGGGAGAGTCCCTAGTAAGGTATAGCAGTGATCAGTGTGGAGAAGTAGTAACTAAAGTCATCTTGTTCCTCAGTCAGTATTCAACCAGTAATTCCAGGTTACTTCCTGACCAGGAAAACAACTGGTATTCTATTTGAATGCAATATCCAGAAAAGAAGTAAGTCAATGCTTTTTAAGAAGTAGAGAGTCACCATTTTGGAGTTGGTCCAGACTGTAGGAGATAGGCGTGAAAAGCATGGTATCAGTAATCAGAACCTGCTTGTGTGACTTCTCAGGATGCTTTAATAGATTTAAGTTTTTAAATCAGCTGAACACTGAAAATATTAGTAACCCGCAGTAAAAATATTCTTCGAAAACTATAATTGAATTGTTTCTAAATGTGGGATGAGAGACCCTTTCAGAAACCAATGGAGGTCTATACCTCCGTGGCTTCTTTTACTAGATTTACCAGGTTTGTGCTTCAGCTAGAAGATATCTCAGTATCTTCCCTCTGTGCCAAGATGGATAGCTTAGCTCAAGTTCCCAGCTCCCATGAAGTTTTTTCTTTATAAGAGATGTGTAAAGAGAATATGTAGGAGAATGTGCATCTGTGTGAAGACAAATCAACTACAATGCATCATTTAGACAGGCCATACACATCACTGGTTAAACCATATCAAGGAATGTTACTTGGTTGGTGTCAGAGAAAATCCCCAAGGCTTCAGCCAGGGTCTGCATTGTGATGTGATCATAGATGAGTTTTACCAGTCATAAACCAGATGAAAACTATGGCATGAATGAGAGACTATCCCCTGGCACTCACAAGATTAAATTGTTTGGATGACCACACAATGTGTATCCCAACTGGATCACCCTTGGAAACCAACTGGGTGGGATCCACCTACTAGACCCAGATGGGGTTGCAAGGTTCAAGCCAAAGTATCCAGATGGTATCATCTCTAAACCTAAATATCTATAGAAACACTTCCTTACAGAGCAAAATTCTGTAGCTATGGCTCTGCAGCTGCACTTGAAGAGTAATATTTGTTCAATAGTCTTTTTTCATCATTTAAATACAAGTTTGCATTGCAAAAGAAAAAAAGCATGTAAAGTCAGAAAACATTTCAAATATTCCAAAACTTAAAGGCAATTAAACTTATCGGAGATAATAGAAACATTAGCATTTTGCAATATTTGCATAAAATCTTTTCTTGCCTATTAAAAACATAATTCTAAAAATAAAACTAAGACCCACATAAGCTTCTTTTTCACTTCCTCCCTTGCTACATGTAAGCACTATCCTGATGTTTGATAATATCATCCCATGAATATTTTTGCATTTTATTTGAACTAAATTTAGTTGATCCTCATTCTTCATGGAGTTTGTATTTTCAAATTTGCCCACTCACTAAAATTTATTTGTATTGCCAAAACCAGTACTTATGGCACTTTGGTGGCCATTCACAGGCCTGCACAAGGGCACAAAAAGTTTGAGTTACCCAGTGCACCTGTTTCTAGCTGAGGTTGAACAAGGCGATGCTCAGCCTTATTGCAGCCTTTGTACTATAAATAACTATCCTTTTTGCGATTTATTTAGTGCCACATTTTTTACATTTCTGTTCCTTTTTACATCTTCGGTGAATTTGCTGTTTAAAATGGTTCACAAGTATAGTACTGAAGTGCTGTCTAGTGTTCCCAAGTGTAAGAAGGCTGCGATGTGCCTTATGGAGAAAATTATGTGTGTTAGATAAACTCCATTCAGGCATGAGTTATAGTGCTGTTGGCTATGAGTTCAGTGTTAATGAATCAAAAGTATGGTATACTCAGAAAAAGTAAAAGGATATTTGCTGAATGTACATGAGAATGCTTTGAAAAGTGCTAAAATAACGTGTAGTGTGTTATGAAGTTACAGAAAATATTGAAATGTAGCTGAATTTATGGATTCAAGAGATGGAAATCAAACTTAAAAAAGTGTAGTGGACAGTATTGTTAGGAGGCTGAAAGTCAAAGAAATTTATGGTCACTTTATCCAGGGTCAGAAAAATGATAAACCCTTCTCAGCTAGTGCTGGCTGGCTCACATGTTTCAAAAGGTGATATAGCATGAGAAACATTACACTTGCAGGTGAGGCAAGCGAGGCAGAACAAATAGTGTTGCCATGAACATAATTTTGCATATCTCCTTATACATATGTGGATGGGTTTGTCGAGGACAGATATAAATGGAATTCCCAGGTCGTAGAGTATGTACATCTTCCACTTAAGAAGTTATATTAATCACTCATTTATAAATCACTGCGGAACTCAGCCTGTAATAGAAGACATTTATTTTTCACTGATATGTCTGCAAGTTGGTTGCTGTCCTGCTGATCGAGGCCACATATGGCTGGACTTTGCTTTAAGTTGAAGCTTGGGTCAGACTTCTCTCTACCTTTATTATTTTTTAAATGTTTATTTATTTATTTTTGAGAGACAGCACAAGAGAAAGCACAAGCAGGGGGAGGGGCAGAGAGAGAGGAAGATGCAGATTCTGAAGCAGGTTCTAGGCTCTGAGCTATCAGTGCAGAGCCCAATGTGGGGATCGAACTCATGAACTGTGAGATCATGACCTGAGCCAAAGTCAGACACTTAACTGACTGAGCCACTCAGGTGCTCCTCTCTGCATTTCTTTTATCCTCCTTGGTGTAGCAGGTGCCTTAGGCATGCTCTTCTCATGGTAAGAGAAAGAAACACACACATTTGAAGCCTCTGCTCATATACTATATGCTAACTTTTCTTTGACTATAGCAGATCATTAGCCATGCCCAATATCAAAGTTATGGTGAAATACACTCCTATGCAAGTTGGAGGGGCAAGGGAGATAGTTACTTGCTAAACAAGCTGATCTATCACATTAATTAGCCCCATGTTTCTGTTCCAATGAATGTGAATATACCAATTTATATTCTCAGTATATAATTTATAACAGCAAGACAACATCAGTTCTTTTGCCTATGTCTGTGCCAATACTAAAAGTTACCAGTATTTTAATTTGCACTCATATTTTGTTATTAGATGATACACATTTTTTTAGTTTACACATTTTCATGGGCAGTGTGAGAGTGAGAGGGCTTCCTTGGCAACATGCAAGAGACTCGTCTCTGGCATCTGCACAGCAGACAGAGCTGAATATGAATTTTAGGAATGGCAGAATTCCAAAGAAGCTTATTATTTACACTAGGCAAATCAGGGGCCTATGACAAATGTGGTCCAATGTGAGACTTGGAATGAAGGTCCTGGATGTATGCAATTAAGAACCTTGAACCCTCAGGTTCCCATACTTGGGGAAAATTTTAGCAGAACTCAAATAGAGTATTTCTGGACCTGTTTTGTTTTGTTTTGTTTTTTGGTTTTTTTTTAAAGATCATTATATGCAAAAGAAACTGTAGGATCTAGTAAACATTACCATCAGGCACTGAGAGAATATGCCTGGGAATCTGAATGAGGATCTTTAGAGGTCTGGATCAAACAGGAAAAAAAGGTAGTTAAGGGGGAGTTTGTTTATAACCTTAGCTTGCTTATGTTGAGATTTTTCCTTAAATTGTGAATTTGTTCATATGAGGGCTCTTTCCTGTGACATAGGATTTAAATCCTGGAAAGGACGCAGATCGTTCTAATACACTGCTTATATGGATGTTTGAGACTTCATAAAAGTGAAGGCACACATTAAATGATGCCAGAACTTCCGTGACAGACTCGAGAGGAAGAGGTAAAATGATCAGAGAAGTAAACATACTAGAATGGGTATACTCTATAGGACCCCCAAATCCCCAGCTGATTATATTCCATAAGAGGGCTGGAGGACATTCCATTTACCAAGTCAATAAGGAGAGGCACACGCATTATTGAGAAGCTCATTAGCTGTTGCCCTCTGTAGGCCGAAGGGATGGAAGGAAGAGCTATTAAAGAGTCAAATTTTCTAGTAACAACAGGGATAATAGGATTTCAGAATTGTGGGGCTTAGTGGAAGTACTTAACTATTAGATGCAATGTGGGTGTAATTACCTTAATACTTGAGTAGCAAGGTTGAATGGCAGCAAGGGAGCTCTATCTACAGGATCTTTGGAGCTGTTTAAAAGAGTCTGATATCCAAGGAACAAAACATACACACATACACACACAAATGCATACACACACAGAAAGCATACCTCAGCCTTTGGATCATCCATTCTTGGTCTTTTCTGTATGTACAGAATAAATGTATAGTATATACATTTGGATATAAGGTCTGAATTGATACTGGTATACAGTAATTAGTATAATCATAGTCCCATAATAGGCTATGGGTATTTGGGGGTCAGGTAATATTTGGAGTTTTAATAGAAGTCCATCTCGAAGGGTCTATTGTATTTTTTTCAAAATGGTTGTTCTTCCAGGTCACAATGGTATAATTGTAATACTTATTGTTTGTCAGAGCCTTCACATTGGTTCTTCAACTAGTCAGGTAAATGCTAATGTAATAGAAAAAGCCAAGAAGATCCTCTGATACTTCCCTCCTTCGGGGCAGAGGGAAATGACCATAGGAAAAATTGGTTTTACCATATATTGTGCAATTCTGAAATTGTCACCTAATAGTGGGTTGAACAATCTTCTCTTTTTTTTTTTTTTTTTTTTCACACAAAGCTTTCCTTTTTTGAACAATCTTCTTTAGGTGTAGCTGAAGTGCCAGTTTGAAGACGATACCCCATAAGAAAGGGTCATTACCTTTCAAGACACAGTGTGCATCTTAAACAATGGCCATTTTATGTTGTTGTGTCCTTAAGGAGAATATGTGGGTCTGGAAACCAGGTGGTGTAAGTAGGAGTTCCCCTACTCACCATTACTTCCAAAGATGATGTGTGTTACTTCCGTAGGTGATATGTAATTCTGTCCCTGAAACTTTAGGCTCACGGCTCCAGTTGTGCTGAGCGATCCTTTCCCCAGGCATGAGGAGGAATAATAAGAACCCCACTAAAATTAAAGCTTTGGCTTTCATCTGTTCATGTAGGGTTTCTGTGACAGTGAACCATCAAACACAGAAAGGAGTTATTACACTGTCAGAGATAATTGAGTTTGGTCATCATGAGAAGTAAGATGCTGCCTCATAATGGAGACAGAGAAGAACATTTTGATACTTAGGTGATCCACTGAGTCCTCTTCTGGTGGTCTCCTGTTCTATTAGTTTATTCTTGGTTTTTCACGCCAGAAAATCTTCGTTATGAACTCAAATACACACACACATTCAGTCACACACGCACATGCCATACACATACATTTCCTCCAGCATTTCCATGTGAGAGATTTAATTTATCCCAATTGCCACTAACAGAGCCACAGTTTTATGATTTACAGAGCATAGGTTGTCATATATACATTATGCAATAACTCACTAAATTTACTGGGTTTTTTTTTGATATCTGATCTTCTAATGCCAAGCAAATGGGGACTATATTTTCTGTGAAATTTCACAACTACTATTGAAATTAATTAATGGTAGTGGTATTGGTCCCTAGTTTGGATTGAAGACTGGCTTTACAAACATGCTAATAATCAATGTTACCAAGTTAAATTTCTAAGCAAGTTTCTTCAATATTATTACTTTAGATGAATATATTCTTCTTTGGGGGACAAGCAAACTTCCCACTTATCAATAGCTGCAGTTAGCATTTGAATAAATAACTACAAATATGTTACTTTTACCCTGGGGTACTTAGAATTAATGTACTTTAAATTTCCACCAAATGAGCCCATGTAAATATTTAAACAAAAACAAATATATCTTGCAAGTGAAAATACATATAGTAAGTCAAATTAAATCACCATTGATAGGCCCCTGAATCAAAATAAGAAGAAAAAGATCCTTGTCTGAGGAGAGGAGTAGGTTAAGAAAGATAAAAGAAGTCAGTGGAAACTGAACTGGGACAACATTTTTGCATGACGACCAAAGAGCTTAAATGAAATTTCTGAATGATGGGGAAATAAATACTTTAAAACTCAGGTTTTTTGCAACACATCCTATTTTAACCTATTATTACTTAAAATTCAGACTCAAAATATTTATTTAGACCTACATATTTCTAATTACTTATATAAAGATAGAAATAGTATCCATTCTTACATTTCCCTCCTTTTCTTCTGTTTAGTTTTCCTATTTAAAAATATAATCTTAACTTTCAGCTGTAGAATAATTTTATTAATTTTGATTGCACTTTTTCTCAAAGAAGTTGCCATGGTATTCATATTAAAATTGATATCCATATTAAAATTTATATTAAAATTGATTCCATGTTGTATGGTGTTTTTAATAGACTTTTTTTGTTAATCTCCACTACTTTTGTGCTCTGATTTCTTCATTGTTAAATCATATACCTGATTAAGAGGAGTACACCTTTAAGCATATTTTTTTACTGGCAAGTCTTCATGGAAAGTTTATTTTCTTTCAAAAATATATATATTGTATTATAACTATATTACATATTACATATATGTAAATAACTTTTCTTGTGTTTGAACAGAAATGGCATTTGCTGAATATAGGATTTTGAGTCTCAGCCTTCTGAGTAGAAATTATTCTCAGAGATATCGGAGGCAGACGGTTATTATAAAGGTTGTTTTTATTAACATAAACTCTTCTTTATTATGACCTTTATACTTGATGAGAAGAATAAGGGCAAAGTGCTTTCTTGTTTTGTTTTTGTTGCTCTGGCTCTTTATAGAAGTTTTTAAACCCTTGAAATTAAAAATTCACAGCAGGACTTGTTGAGGTATCACCAGTACTATTTGTAGGTTCACCAATGAATATTGTCAACATGCAAAATAACTTTTCTAACTTTAGCAATTGCTTTCTGAATCCTTAACAAAAACTCTAGTGTCATAGATGACATGTCTTGTCATCCTTTTGAGGTCACAAGTTAAATGTCGTATACAATCTTTTCCTACCACTATGCAATAATTCTATTACATAAGAAAGCATTTTCTAGTTATCCATACAGACACCTTAAACTTATGTGTATTTCCCTGCTCATCCTTGCTATGGAAAGACTAGGCTTATCTAGAACTGTGATAAATTGGTAAATCCTAATCAGTGAAGGAGAAAAGGCTACAATGAAGGAGAAAAGATTTAGATTTGTCATTATATGACTTTGCTGGTTCAGCACTAAGAGGAACCTCACCAGACAAGGAATGTACCCAAGTGGAGGAAGCCGTATCACTTAGCTTTGGCACTGCAATAGAGAAATCCTCTCAATTTCAAGGGGTAACCAGTAGTTAGTTGGGGTGATATTCCTATTTTGCCTAACATAATCTCCCTTGTTAGAAGTCAGTAATAGTAGTGTTTTGTGCTTGGCCCATCCATCTAAACCAGTGGCCTTTAACCCATAATGCTCTTTCTGGAATAACTGGTTCTAACCAAATGCACCTTCTGACTGTCCCACATTTATCTTTGTTTTTCAGTTTGGGGAGAATTATTGAGATTCTGTGAAACTACCGGTTTCTTCCATTTAACACATAGACAAGCTATTCCTTCACAGGCAGAAAGCTATATTTAAGTTGCCTTTCCTTCATTATAGTCAATTTAAAAAATGCAGACAGCTTAAATTATTTGATTTTTCCAGGAAGTGGTTACTATCTATTGATATTTTCTAGAACAAATGAAGATTTTTCCCTAATTTCAATATTCAATTTGTATTCCAATAGAACTTTTAGAAAAGATGAGATTAACACTTTTGCAGAAATTTTCATTATACTCAGAAATTCACTTCTAAAATTATCAGACTGAGTGGTTGTTCTTTTCTGAAATTGTCCTTGTGAAATTACTTTGGGCCAGAGAACACACATACCTGTGATGATTTTAGTTGAAATAGAAGTCAGTAAGTAATTTCAACCACCAGCTAATTAACCTGCGAAGTTGAACTTAAAACTGTCAGCTAATTAGCCTGTGGGTCTGAGCTATAGACTATTGAAAAAAGATGTGGAGGGCAACAGGCCAAAAGAAAAGGTATCTTTCTGCCGCAGTGAGGGCTTTGGGAATGGGGGTAGGGTCTGGTACTCTTTTCTGACAAAAATACAGTTAAATAAACTGAAGGATAATTGATAATTATGATTTGGCTTATGAATATGTTTATTTAAAATAAGGTGTTATTCACATTCCTTCCCTTCTAAATCCCTTGTTTCTATCCTTTACCCACTTTTCTACTGGAGTTTTTGTTTTATTCTTTTTTTTTTTTTAATGTTTATTTATTTTGAGAGAGAGAAGGAGCATGTAAGTGAGTGGGGGAGGGGCAGAGAGAGAGAATGTCACTAACCAAGAGATCATGACCTGAGCCCAAATCAGGAGTTAGATGCTTAGCCAACTAAGCCACCCAGGTACCCCTTAATTTATTCTTTATTGATGTATAGACGTTCTGAAAATTGATCTCACCTATATGGGGGAAAATATACTTTCCTAGACTGTTTTCTGTTAACATTTTTTGGAGTCTTTTCTGTACAGAGATTTTAAACTTTCTTATAGCTCAATTTATCTATTGTTTCCTTTATTGTATGTGCTTTCCTTTTATTTTTTAAACAATATTTATTTATTTATTTATTTATTTATTTAAAAATATTTTTTAATGTTTATTTAATTTTTGAGAGTCAGAGAAAGAGCGGGGCAGGGTCAGAGAGAGAGAGGGAGATACAGAATTTTAACCAGGCTCCAGGCCTGACGCAGTGGTCAACCTCACAAACTGTAAGATCATGACCTGAGCTGAAGTTGGATGCTTAACCGTCTGAGCCACCCAGGCACCCCATATTTTATTTATTTTTTTAAGCAAACTCTGTCCCCAACATGAGGCTCTAACTCATGACCCCAAGACCAAGAGTCATATGCTCTGCCCACTGAGTCAGGCCGGTCGGTGTCCCTGTGCTTTCTTTTTCTTCATTAGGAAAGACTTATCTACCTCAAGGTCATAACGTTGTTTTACTTTATTTTCTTTCAATTGTTATGAAAGTTTGTTTTTCACATTTATGTCTTGGACCCAGCTGGAATTTACTATTAGTGCCGGAAATAGCAATCTAGTTTTATTTGTTTTTCCCCTAAAGAAAGTCAATTTTTAAAAACATGATGTACTATATATCTATTTCCCCCATATGATATCAGCCTGCTCTATACCAAATATCCACATATACATAGGCCTGTGAGTAAAGAATTTATCCTTGACCAAAAAAGAGTTTTAACTTTAGTCCTGGGCTTCTTGAAGTTAACCTCTCAACCCAGGATTTTTCTCCAGCGATAGGAATTTTTGTTTTGTTTTGTTTTGTTATTTTTTTTTTGTTTTGTTTTTATTTTTGGCGGATCTCTCTGACCCATCCAATAGTTTATCCCAATGAGATATTGAACCCACATCTGATGTGAACCTAAACCACTGGGGAGAGGTGCTGCTGGACATTGAATTTAACCAAGGGACAATCAATTAACCAACAGTGCCAACAGAAGTCAGACACACATGCTCATTGAGCTTCTTGCTTGACAGTACTTTGTTAGTATTGTCATATATCCATGACTCTACAAAGAAAGGACCTTAAGCTCCATATATAGACCCCCCCCCCCCGGCGCGGCCATACGGGGGGTTCTTTGGCTGGTTCTAATTTATATCCTTTCCCCAGGATAAACCCTGTAACCACGAGTATAACGGCTTTAAGTAAGATATTTGAAATCTTCCAGCAAACTAACTAACAGGAGGGTCATTTGGGGAAACCCCCAAACTTGTTGGGGGGTTTGATGTCAGAAGTGAGGACAGTTTATGGGGCACATGGGTGGTTCAGTTGATTGAGTGTCCAACTTCAGCTCAGGTCATGATCTAGCTGGCTGTAGGGTCGAATCCTGCATCCGGCTGTGTGTTGGCAGCTTGAATCCGGGAGCCTGCTTGGGATTCTATGTCTCCCTCTTTCTCTACCCCTCTCCCACTGGCTCTCTTTCTCTTTGTCTCTCAAAAATAAATAAGCATTAAACATTTTTAAAAAGAAAGACGTAAGGACAGTTTTTGGGGTATTGTACCTCCAAACGTCAAAGTTTGTCTAACTCTGGCTATGGTCTTTTTCTGGACCCTGTATTCTGCTTCAATATCTACTATTCTATTTTTAAAAAAAAATTTTTTAATGTTTATTTATTTTTGAGAGAGAGAGACAGAGAGAGCACGAGTCGGGAGGGGCAGAAAGGCAGAGACACAGTATTCAAAGCAGGATCCAGGCTCTGATCTGTCAGCACAGAGCCCCACACGGAGCTTGAACTCACAAGCGGTGATACCATGACCTGAGCTAAAGTCAGACGCTTAACTGACTGAGCCACCCAGGCATCTCCCCCCTAACTATTCTATTTTTGTACCAATATCAAACTGATGTAATCAGTTTAATTTTGATAAAATTAAATATGAAACATCATTATAATATGATGGAATGATTCATACACTCTGTTCATTTTTCAAAATTGTCGAAATTATTTATGTGCTTGTAATCTTCAAAACAAAATTTAGAATCAGTGGTCAAACTCAAAAAATCTCTGGTACGTGTGTGTGTGTGTGAGTGTGTGTGTGTAGTGTAATTACACTGAATTTACAAATTAATTTGATAAACCAACTAACTCCTAATTACCACACAAAACTTGGAAATTAATTTGACCTTTATAATGTTGAATCTCACCATGTATGAACATTATTATTGATAAGGCATACATTTATATATCTACATATGAATTAATTAACTGAACAAATACATATTATATAAAGTACTTTTCAGGCATGTTCTATACACTGGGAATAAAGAGGCGAACAGCACAAACTGAAGGCTTATTTTTGGAAGAAGGAGAGAGCAAACATATAAATATGTGAAATATTTTTAGGTGATGGGTTAGTGTTATGAGGAAAAGTGAGGCAAGGTAAACATATAGTAACTGACAAGAAGAGTGAGCCTTTTATAGATACTATGCTTGGAAAGGATCTTTCTAATAAATTGCTATTTGATCAGAGTTATGAATAAACTCTGGGCATAATTCTATGTGGAGGAAAGAGCAAAATCAAAGACTTTGAGGTACAAAAGTGTCTGTTATGACCCAGAGACACACAGGGTGGTTAGTGTGGCTGAAGCCAAGTAAGTGAGCTAGATGAGAGACGAGCTGGGGAAGTCAGGGACTCTGTGGTGAAGGGCCAAGTTGCAATGTTAGTTTAACTGTCCTAAGAACCCACTGGGGATTTTTGGATGGGAGACAGATGTGATCTGCATGTTCCTTAAAAAAGAAAACGTGATTCTGAAAAATAGATGACAGAAAAAGGAGACATACAAACTCATTTTTATACAAATGAATAATTATTACAAGTTAAAATATTCTATCTGTAATGAAATCATAAATATCTTCTTGATATTTCTCAGCTTTACAACACATTTCTCTTCATCAATCCATTTATTCTTTAAATTCTCCATCCATTCATTTGTTTAAAAAAAATTGAAGCTTTACTCTGGTCTTCCACTCTGCTAGAAAATCAACAGAAAGCAAGACAGATATGATATAGATGGAGAAAATGACAAAGAAGCAGTTATAGTAACAATGAAATGAGCTATAACAATGCAAATCAAAATGGTACTGAAAAAAATACCAAAAAGAAGAATGGGTTACTAAATTTTTATTTATTTTTTTTTAACGTTTTTATTTATTTTGGGGACAGAGAGAGACAGAGCATGAACGAGGGAGGTGCAGAGAGAGAGGGAGACACAGAATCAGAAACAGGCTCCAGGCTCCGAGCCATCAGCCCAGAGCCTGACGCAGGGCTCGAACTCACGGACTGCGAGATCGTGACCTGGCTAAAGTCGGACGCTTAACTGACTGCGCCACCCAGGCGCCCCTAAATTTTTATTTTTATTAGCCTCCCTTTGTTATACTCAAACTCATTCACACTCTCACTCTGGATGGAACTTTAACTTTCTCCCATTCAGTCTTAGGCCATCCAAATACCCCAAGAATTTTCCCTTTATTTTGAATTCCCTGCTTTGTCTACTTCAATCTGTTTGGGAGCCTTTGGAGCATTATTAAAAGGACTTAACTGTGTGTTTGCAGTTTATTAGAGAGAAAGTGTTAATTTGCTTCTTAGCATTTTTAATTAGCTCTGGAAACCTCTGAGCATCTTTGCAGTAATTCCAGAGAAACTCAGGCTTTGTAGTGAGTAGAATGATCTTCTAATTACCTTTTCAGACTTTCTGGCCTGATCTGCCTCTTAAGGTAAAAACAGAAAATGAAAAAAAAAAAAAAAAAATCAGGGTTTTCCTTTGTCTATTTGAATTTACAGCTTTGTTTTATTCCATTCAAGAGAGAATTCTCTTGATAGTAAAGATTATATCACCCCAACAAATGCCTTCATCCATCTGATCTTCGAGGCTTGGTTTCTTGTAAAAGTGATTTTTTTTGAAGCCCTGAGGATTATTCATTAGATAGGCTACACATCCTCATAGTTTGTGAGTTTATTCTCCGTGTGTTTGAGCAAAGTAGAAGTTTTATAATAATAAGTTGATTATTCTTAACTAAATCATTTTTTAAATGTGATGTCCAATTTATAATTTTTATTTGGATGCATTTATTATGTTAAAGAAAAATTGTTAAAATAAGGTATAATTGTGGTTCTTGAGCTTACATAAAGTGAATACATGCTGAAGATTTTGTTTAACTTATTTATTATGAGGGGAACTGGTATATTATACACAACCGATAACACAACAAAGGATAATCCAGAGCAGAAGCACATATTGGGAATAAGAAATTCTGAAATGAATTCACAAACAGTTGCAAAATGGATATCTGCAAGGCAATAATCAATTGCATTCCATAGGACACAATTAATTTGAAGTTTTATAACTAAAAATAATCTGTAATTATTATCAGTTTCCTATAATTTACAGGGTTATAAAATAATTTAAGATTATGAAATGCAGAGATAATGAAAAGGTGGTCTGGTTAGTACTCTACTAGCCTTATTTTATGCGTTTCGTAGTCTTTCATACACACACAATTTCATCTCCATTTTTGTGATTATAATAATCTTAAAGAAATAAAACACTTGATCACAATATAAGTCTTTTCACTTTAGATTTGGCCTGACTCATTACATAGGTATAAAAAGAGTGTTTGGCATATAGGCAAATATTTGGCATATAGGCCTCTTTAAGTTTGCTTTGTAAAGTCTAGAGCCATACAGTATTGGACAATTACTAAGACCGCAAAATTAACCTCTATCTGAAAGTTTTCATAAAGCCAAATTGGATGGCTAAAGCCCCTATGATTTGATATCCTAAGTCTAGGAAATAAGCCTAGTAGATGGACTCTGCCACATTTTACCTGCTTATCCATAAATTATTCTCTCCCAGAGTCTATAAGTAAAGCCAACCAAATTATTTAAAGGTGACTTATCATACATACATAATTAAAGGAGCATGATTCTCAAATGTGACATTCCAGGTCAAGTCTATCTTGTATAATTTTTAAAATTATATTCTGATTTAAATTATATTTAAATAAATAAACAGGTTTATTGTACCTATGTAAATAACTATATTACATGAAAAGTAAATAAAGACTTAAAAGGTTTTAAATTTTGGAGAATTGGGGTGTCTGGCTGACTCAGTTGGGGGAGCATGTGACTCTTGACCTCAGGGTTCTGAGTTTGAGCCCCACAATGGGTGTAGAGATTACTTAAATTTTGGAGAGTCAGATACAATTTTAAAATGTTTCATTGTAGTTCATAAAAGCAGAATATAATATGTTGTCATGAGTTAAAGAATAGCTTAAGAATTAACAAAAGGGCTTTCTTACAAATCTGGAAAATAGAACATTAAAACTACATAAAAATATATCAAATTACCACAATAAAATTTCCCTCATCAGGTACGACCTAATTAATTATACTCCATTTGATCTTTGGTTAACAGTCTCATCAAACTATTTTTTAAATTTAATAAAAAAGGGACCGATGTCCTGGAAATCCTTACTCGGCATATTGGTATAGACTGAGTACCATCTAAGCAATACATCTAAGCAATGTCAACTCAAAACCTCTACCCAGGAGTCTATGCTCTGATATATAAGCAGTTTAAAGCACTTGGTCCAGTTGTTTTCTATGAGGAAATAGTTTTATCATTTGAGAGAAACTATTCCACAGAAAATTCAATGAACTGCTCATGTGATGATTTATTTCTAGCCCCTTATTGCACATTTTACTTAACTGACAAGAAAATACATAACACAAAAATTAGTTAAGAGACTAAGATACTGTCAGTCAGCTTTGCATTTGAATCACAGCTTGTGAGGTGTGTGGCAGCGAATATGAAGTGTGATAGCAATGCAGGTAAAATGATTACACACTGACTAGCACATAGTGATATCTCAATACACGTTAGTTAAATATTGAATATGTACTTGTGTCGGTGAAGCCGATGTGCTAGGAACACTGAGATTCCGGTCTAGTAGCTTGAGAACAGGTGGACATTGGCTGTAATAGAATGTCCTAAACAATTGTTAACATGGTAGAAATATCTTCAAATGTATACCTATACTAAAAGCATGAAGTGAGTATAGCTTTTTTCTTATCCTTCAATGTAAAGAAGGGCATAAAACCAGCATTTAATTCCTTAAAGTGTTTTTTGAAGCACTATTAAAAGAAATCCGGAGTTACAGAATGGTCTTTCCATACCAGCTCAATATGCCATATGGAGCCAAGTCTAAATTAGATATGTTTTAAAGCAGGTAAATCAAATTTCCACATAGTAGTAAAAATTTCATATTGCAATTAAACACCTAATATATCCTCAGTAAACTTACCTATCCTTCCTGAACATCACCACATTAACTCATTAGAAACTCTGAGTTGACCAACTCTGTGAAATTTGTTGATTACAAGTCAATTAAATTTTTGAAAACATGTACCAAAAATGATGATTTTAGTTTGAGTGAATATCCTTAAAAGGTTCTTCTGGACATGGTTTAGTGGCAAAGCCAATTCTCTATCAAAGCCATATCTAAGAAAGACAACAAAATCATCACTGAAAATATATTTATCTTAATATTGTCCCTGGAGAGAGGAGGAAGGGAGTCATCCTCATTATCAAAAAGCAGTTTAAAATCATTAATATGCCAAAATGCAGCTTTGTTCTACATTATTCCACATTAAGATGTGATGATATGCAAGTAAATAATTTCTCCTGCTCAGACACTACAGTCAGCTAAATGTATAAAAGAACAAAAAGAGAATACTTGAATTATTTTCACACTATGATAATTTTCTGATTAGTGCACTTAAAATGATATGTGTTCATATATGTTAATTTTTAGAAGATATTTATTTATTTATTTATTTTTTTAAAATTTCTGTTAATTTTTGAGAGACAGAGTGCAAGCAGGGGAGAAGCAGAGAGAGGGAAACACAGAACCCAAAGCAGGCTCCAGGCTCTGAGCTGTCAGCACAGAGCCTGACGTGGGGCTCATACTCACGAACTGTGAGATCATGACCTGAGCTGAAGTCGGATGCTTAGCCAACTGAGCCACCCAGGATCCCCTATTAATAGACCTTTTAGAAAGAAAGAAATCAGATTAAAATTTTCTTTCACAAACCGTTCAGTTTCTAGAGAAGATATTCCTACCTCCTCACATTCTTTTTTTTTCTTTTTTTTAAATTTAATTTTTTATTTTTTAAAATTTACATCCAAATTAATTAGCATATAGTGCAACAATGATCTCAGGAGTAGATTGCTTAGTGCCCCTTACCCATTTAGCCCATCCCCCCTCCCACAACCCCTCCCATAACCCTCAGCCTTTTCTCCATATTTATGAGTCTCTTCTGTTTTGTCCCCCTCCCTGTTTTTTATATTATTTTTGTTTCCCTTCCCTTATGTTCATCTGTCTTGTCTCTTAAAGTCCTCATATGAGTGAAGTCATATGATTTTTGTCTTTCTCTGACTGACTAATTTCACTTAGCATAATACCCTCCAGTTCCATCCATGTAGTTGCAAATGGCAAGATTTCATTATTTTTGATTGCCGAGTAATACTCCATTGTGTATATATACCACATCTTCTTTATTTATTCATCCATTGAGGGACATTTGGGCTCTTTCCATACTTTGGCTAATGTTGATAGTGCCACAGTGCTTTTAAATGTACTGGCTCCACATTGTGGGTCCTCATCCAAGATTTTCAGCCTACCAATTGGACAATCCTGAAAAACCTATTTCACTCCTTTAAACCTCCATTTTCTCAACTGTAAAGGCAAAACAATAATGATGACACTTACCTCATAAATTTGTTATGAAGATTAAATAAATCATGCATTTAAAGTTGTCAGCTCAGAGCCTGGCATGTATAAGTACTCAATTACTATTATCATGATTTTTATTTTTATTTAGTTCTCTTTTTTTTTTAATTTTTAACATTTACTTATTTTTGAGAGAGAGAGAGAGGGAGAGGGAGACTGAGCACAAGCGGGGGAGGATCAGAGAGAGAGGGAGAAACAGAATCTGAAGCAGGCTCCAGGTTCTGAGCTGTCAGCACAGAGCCCCATGTGGGGCTCAAACCCAGGAACCATGAGACAGTGACCTGAGCCAAAGTTGGATGCTTGACCAACTGACCCACCCAGGCGCCCCTAGTTCTCTTCTTTTTGATTGTTATATGAAGTTAGTAATACAAAGTCACTTCTATGCTTTTCTAGTTATTTTCAAACAAAATGATCAATTTATGTAGATACCATTCTGTCATATAAAAAAAAAAAAAATCACTCTCAAGGCCGAGAGTCACATTTGGGAGATGACTGTCAAAATTAAAAATATAATTGATAGAGAAAAGAGAATATTTATTAACTATTATAATAAGCCCTACAAAACATTTCTTGAATATATTATTTTAACCTTTTGATCTCAATTTTATTTTCAGAATTTTGTGTTTCTACATGAACATAATAAATTGGTTGTTTTCACTGACTTGATTGTTGTAATTATTCAATCCCATGTCAAATTAATTTGGCTAAACTTACATAGTTTTTCTCAATTGGCACAGTGAAGACAATATCTCAGAGACTATCTTTTAGTGTTTTATTTAAATACAGAAAAATCATCTTATGAATGTAAAAGTAGAAGAAAAAGCGATATGGAGAAAGCCCATCTTAAAATATGTCTGCAGGGGCGCCTGGATGGCGCAGTCAGTTGAGCGTCCGACTTCAGCCAGGTCACGATCTCGCCGTCCGTGAGTTCGAGCCCCGCGTCAGGCTCTGGGCTGATGGCTCAGAGCCTGGAGCCTGTTTCCGGTTCTGTGTCTCCCTCTCTCTCTGCCCCTCGCCCGTTCATGCTCTGTCTCTCTCTGTCCGAAAAATAAATAAATGTTGAAAAAAAATTTTTTTGAAAAAAAATATGTCTGCAGACAGAGGCTAATGTTTACCTGAATTGGTTGCTGGTGTCACATGAGCTAATGTTATTTGTTGAAGATGAACAGGAGCAGAACACATTTATTCTATTCAAAAATGTCTCTGTGTGTATAATTCCATTTTAATTTTAAAAATAGAGTATTTCCCTCAAGTTTCCCACCTTATTCTTTTTTTTAATGTTTATTTTTGACAGAGAGAGAGAGACAGAGCGTGAGAAGGGGAGGGGCAGAAAGAGAGGGAGACACAGAATCAGAAGCAGGCTCCAGGCTCTGAGCTGTCCGCACAGATGCCAGCGTTGGGCTTGAACTCACAGATAGAGAGATCATGACCTGAGCTGAAGTCAGACGCTCAACGGACTGAGCCACCCAGGCACCCCTTGTCCATCTTATTCTAAACTGAATCTGGAATGATATAGTATCTTGTGATGTTGCTACCCTAAAGTTACAATTTTCTTATCATTTACAAAAAGGATGGCTAATCTTCAGCATTTTTTAGAATGAAGTCATATTCTTCCTTTTTTTTTCACTAAATGTCCAAATATGGAAAAAACTGGAAACTAACTCTGGAATGCCCTATGAGAAATGTATACGTTTAATAATAGTAATTTTGGGAAAGTGCCATCTTCTGAGACTTAAGGTTATGACAGTAGCATTTATTTTTATCTAAGAGTAACAACAACAACAAGGCAATTTTTGACTGGCTAGTATTTTTTTTTTAATTTTATTTTATTTTTTAATTTAAAAAAAAAATTTTTTAACATTTTATTTATTTTTGAGACAGAGAGAGAGAGAGAGCATGAACAGGGGAGGGTCAGAGAAAGAGGGAGACACAGAATCTGAAACAGGCTCCAGGTTCTGAGCTATCAGCACAGAGCCCGACGCGGGGCTGGAACCCGCGGACTGGAGATCATGACCTGAGGCGAAGTCCGACGCTCAACTGACTGAGCCACCCAGGCGCCCCGACTGGCTCGTATTTAACTAGACGTGTAGTGTGTCTTTGTGGTGGGCTAAACAGCAGCCCTCCAAAAATGCCCAGGTCTTTATCTCCAGGACCTATGAATGTTACCTTCTAGGACAAAAGGGACTTTTTCAGATATGACTAACTGAAGGATGTTGACTTGGGGTTTGTCCTGGCTTATCCAGGGGCCCAACGTAATCATGAGTGTCCTCATAAGGGAAAGGAGAGGCAGGAAAGTAAGAGAAAGGGATGTGTTGATGAAAGCAGTTTGGAGAGATGCAGTGATGGCTGCAAGGGAACTTTGAACCAGGTACAGTTACCAGCATCTAGAAGCTAGAAGAGGCAAGGAGTCTCTAATTCTTCTGTAGAGCCTCCACAAGAAATGGTTCTGCTGACAGTTTACATTTAACCTAGTGAGACTAATTTTGGACTTCTGACCTCCTCAACATAGGGTAATGAATTTGCTCTGTTCTAAGTACCAAATCTGTAGTTATTTGTTACAGCAGCAGTAAGAAGTTAATGCAGTCTTTTTGATAGAACTGTTTTTCATTCAGTAAGTGGTTGAATTCTGTCTTTCCCTGGGTTTAATATAGCCATTGCTAGCGCCTGGGTGGCTCAGTTGGTAGGGCATCTGACTTCCGCTCAAGTCATGATCTTGTGGTTTGTGGGTTTGAGCCCCTCATTGGGCTCTCTGCTGACAGCTCAGAGCCTGGATCTTTCTTCAGATTCTGTGTCTCCCCCCTCTCTGCTCCTCCCCTACTCACTCTCTCTCTCTTTCTCTCCAAAAATAAATAAATATTTAAAAAATTAATATAGCCATAGCTGTGTTAAGAGTTATAAATTCCTTAGTCAGATTTTTGAACTATAACTGTAGCTCATCCTTTCCTATTTTACATTTGATAACTCAAGGTTTGTTTTGTTTTTTTTTTTTTTTTTTTTTAAATAAACACAGTATCTGGCACTTAGTAGTGATGTCTTTTTTTAATTTTATTTTATTTTTAATTTTTTTAATGTTTATTCTTTTTTGAGAAAGACAGAGACAGAGCATGAGTGGGGAGGGGACAGAGAGAGAGCGACACACAGAATCTGAAGCAGGCCTCAGTCTCTGAGCTGTTAGCACAGAGCCCAAGGCCAGGCTCGAAGCCACAACTATGAGAAAAGGAACTGAGCCAAAGTCAGAGGCTTAACAGACTGACCCACCCAGGCACCCAGTACTGATAAGTCTTAATGAGAATGATTACTTTCTAAATTGATGAGAATCAGAATCACTCAAGTGCTCTTTTCGGTCTACATTTTTACTAAAGCAGAGACCAGGACTAGTGACAGAGAATGTGTCACTCACTCTTTAGGTTCTTCTCTTGATGAACTTCCTTCTCCCATGTAGCTTTTACTTAGTTTGCCAGGAAAACAGTGTGGAAGAATACATGGCAAAGCCATTTTAGCAACTTAAATTGGATGTTCTCTTCCTGTGTTCTTCCCTGCTCCACTGTTGTCTTCTCCATTACATGGGGCAGAAAGAGTTACACTCAAAAGATTGCCAGTATACAAATTAGAGGGCAGTTACTTTTATTAAATTATGTACACTTTTGAAGAAGGTTAAAAATGAAAGAAGGAGGGGCACCTGGGTGGCTCAGTCAGTTAAGCATCTGACCCTTGGTATCGGCTCAGGTCATGATCTCACTGTTTCGTGATTTCGAGCCCTGCATCAGGCTGTGTTCATGGTGCGGAGTCTGCTTGGGACTCTCTCTCCCTCTCTCTCTGCCCCTTCTCTACTCATACTATCTCTGTCTCTCTCAAAATAAATAAATAAACTTAAATTTTTAAAAAAAAAATGAAAGAAGGCAACCAACAGGAAAGACCAGCTGTGTTCTCAGATGTCTCACAGATGACATTATTTTATTGAACTTGCCAAGGGAAGGATCTGGCATAAACATTACCAGCTGAATAAATTTGGCTAATTTATAACTTCTTTGAAAGGAGGGACTTTGACAGAGCAATTTCTGGTGGCTCTAGGACCTTTCTTTCAGTTTAGGCTTGCATGGCAAAAATGCTGACTTTACTTACATTTTATGTTTATATGGGGTGACAAGGATGAGAAATTTTGAAGACTAAGCAAAAAGTAAAACCAACCCTCCCTAAAGTAACCTTTGGTGTTACCAAAGATCAAACATCTAAACTGTGAAATTGAGAATGGAGTGCCTAATTAGATGTAAATTCAGATTTAGCAGCCTCGTATAACTGGTTTTAGAACCAAACTACAAATCTGTGTTATTAAAGGTATATAGATCAAAATAGTGTGGTTTCAGTCAAATCTCAGTGGTTTGAGATACCTGTGTCTTTTCAAGGTGGCTTTGTCTTACCACTTTTCTGATAACTCTATGTTTTAATTCTAAGAGCAAACTTACTTCCTTTGTTTTGTATTTCTTTGAAGAGAACACATGATAGCTTTTAGATGCCAGCTGCAACTTTGTTTTGGATCACTAACATAGTAAAGTAATTAATCCAATTATTTATCACCATCTAGTGTTTAAAACCAAGAGAAGTTGGCTTGGCCATAAATGACATTACATCTCAGATATGTTTTTCCTCCAGGAATGACTCAGGGAAGATTGTGTTGGAGAGTAAATAAGGTAGCATCTAAAAAGTAAGTTGCTGGCATTCAAGTCTGACATATCCAATTACTGGAAATACCTCAACATCTCTCCAAACTGCTTCTCTCCCATCCCCAGTGCCATGGCATGGCTCAGGCCTCATTATTTATTGTCTGGATTAATGTAACAACTTCCTAATTGGCATTCTCTGTCATCAGTCTTGTCCCTCCTCTTCTAATCTACCTTCTTTATGGTCACTGGTGATCTTTCTTACACAGAAAATGCAACAACATCACTTCTTTGCTTACATTTCTCCAAAGCCTCCCACAGCCTTCAAGACTATGAGTGATGTTATACAGTCCCTAGCTCACATAAGAAGCCTGCCTAAAGGCTCTTGCTCTGACTTCAGTACAAACTATTCTTAAAGCTCTTAATTACTTTCAGATTTTGGAAAATACCTTGAGCAGTTATTATTTTTTTGACAATCATACTTGCATCACCCACTGTCTGGAATGCCCTTTACATCCAGGTCCTCAAGATTCATCTTTTATATCGCCTCTCTCATTTCCAACTCTCCTTTTTTCTGAGGTTCACTTTTCCTATGAGAGCCCATTTCACAATGTATTATGTTTAATTACCTTTCTACCTATTAAATTTGATATCATGATTTTTGTCATGGAAGTTTTCTCTTCAACCTCAAGAAAGTACAAGTATCATATTTATTTTGGGATTAATAAAGAGAATAGAAATATACAGGATTTCTAAAAATGTATCAACACCAGAAAATCACACACACACACATATATTTAAGTTTTAATTTTAATTCCTCGTTAGCATACAGTGTAGTATTAGTTTCAGGTGTACAATATAGTGATCAACAATTCCATATGTCACGTGGTGCTCATCACAAGTGCACTCCTTAATCTCCATTACTTATTTAACTCATCCTCCCATTCACCTCCCTCTAGTAACCATCAGTTTGTTCTGTATAATTAAGAGTCTGTCTCTTTCTCTTTTTTCCCCTTTGCATCCCAATATTTTAGTGGTTTAATATAATAGGACCTTTTTTCTTGCCCAGAGAATCAGTTGAGTGGTCAAGACAAAGCATGGCTTTCCGTCATGTGGTGATATGGTAACTGAAGTATCTTATATTTTGTGGCTATGTCATCTCCTAAGAACACATAATTATTTGCATGAAGCTGGTAGACTAGGAAAGAAATGGAGGAGCTACAGATTAGATTTTAATGGCCCAGAAATTGGTCACATCTCTACCAATCACCTTCTATTAGAGAGAATTCCACATAGCCAGACCTAATTACAAAGAAGGCTGAAAAAAATTCTAGCTATGTGCCAGGGATTGGAGATGGATTTCAGTGGATGGCATAGATGTCTCTTAGAAGAGGACCAACAGTGAGACCCCATCAACCTTACTCATCTGGTGTTGGCCCTTTTTTAAAAATACAACATAAGATGGGCTTTCACCTCATGTGCTTGTTCAAAGTCTAGGCTTTCCCTAATGGTTCCTAGAATTCACACATTCTTGTTTTACAAATGCTTACCCTCCCTTGTTGGCTACCTATTGCATCTTGTTCGGCAAGTTTGCTTCAGGTTCACTTATTAATCACTTTGAATTATCTTATTCTGTCTGTTCCCTTTACCTGAGTGTGGTAAGGATTTTATGCCATCTTCCAAGTTACCATTAGGCAATACGTTATGTGATACAAACATGAAATTTTTGCTATAATGAAAGGAAATTAGAGCATAGAACAGTAACCAGTTTGAGCAAACATCCTCATGACTTTTCCTAAAGTTTCATGGGCACATTCATTTTTACTGGTAGCCTATTATCTAGTCCCTACCTCATTTTATGGCCCTATGAAAAACGTTCCAAATGTTTTCTTCATCCGCAGGTCCATTTATCCATTCAGAGCTCTCCAAGGCAACAAACTAGAAAACAAACATAAAACTCAAAATTCCTTTTCTCTAATGCATAGATCAGTTGAGCTCAATCAACCTGTCCTCTTAAGATTATTGTGAAAATGAAACAAAATTCTGCCTTATTACAGAATGGTGAATGGCTATAGTGAGTGTTTCTTGTTTTTGTTTTTGTTTTTTTTTAAATAGCAGTTACTTTTTCTCCCTTATAGCGCCAGTAGTTTATTGTGAACCTCTATAGTGATTTGAGTTAGAAGAAGAATTTGCTCTACTGGCCATGCAGTTATCCTTGTTTACTGTTCTTCTGCATCTGAGAGAGATAATGAACTGCAGGAGTAAGTCACATGGTTGAGAAGTGTTGCTCAGTCAGCAACCTGATCTGACCGGTCCCTTCCCTTTGATTTTCTTGCATTTATATTTCAAAAAGTAAGATTTAACTTGGCTTAATTTGGTGCTAATCTGAGTGGTACGTCTCTATTTTTCTGAGTTCTCAACATTTATTTCAGAATTTAGGAATGCCTCCATGCCCTGCTTTTAAATGTTTACCTTCCAGCCAGTGTAACATTCCCCAGTACAGACCTCTGCAGCGTTTGTAGTGGAAGGCTTCATCTCCTAAGTAAAGCACACCGTATAAGAAAGAGAAAATTAACCAAGAAATGGAGAGGAAACAATGGCAGCAATTGAAATAAAACTGTTGGGACCCCTTTCCTTACGATTATATCTGGCAGCCATGGAATATTTATAGTCCATCCACATATCCTCTATATCCAGGAAAACAACAGCAAGACTATACAACACAGGCATTGTTTTCTCTATCGACTGATTGAATAATATTTCAGGAAATAGATTATTATAGACACCTTTCCCTCTTTGGTCATCAGGATTAATGGTGCTATTCTAATATGCCCTCCTATATGGCACCAGAGAGAAGAATGCCTTGTCAAGAACATAAAAGTAAAAACAAAACAAAACAAAACAAAATGTGTTGTGTATATTGTGTAAACTTAGAAAACAAGTTTTTTTTTTTTGTTTTTGTTTTTGTTTTTGTTTTTGTTTTACATAGGAGAAAGGAACCTGAGTTGTAGTCATAGATGGCCTTAAAAAAATATCCATTAAATTATTCTCTCATGTTCCCTTTACCATGCTTATCACATCCCTTTGCTTCTCTACTCATCTTTGGAAGTCTCTGTGTACATGTCCATGTGTGCATGTATACAGACACAAATATGTGTGCTAGAGGAACTTCTGTAGCAGTTAATAATTTTCTATAATTTTTAGCATTTAGTTTTGTAGATAATATGCTGAGACATGGTGGTTCAAATTTAGGTCTTTACCCCCTTCATTTAGTCTAAGTCTTTTACATCTTAAAAAAAATTATTATTATTATCTGTCATGTGCCCTAATCAGCAGACTTAATGCCCTTTTGCTTGCTTGCTTTCTTCTGTCCCTCATCTCTCTCACCACCCATTTCCTCCACTGAGAGAGGGCAGAGGATAAATATTAAGGGTTGGGCAAAACATACAGTTGGTTCAGTGATAATGACTCTCACAATCTTTTTCCTTTTCTAATATTTTCTGATTCTTTGGTCAAGTAGTAGGGATAAAATATGCTTTCAGTAAACATCTTTGGAATAAAGATGTCTATGTCCAAAAGTCCATGAGTACATTTTTGTAACTGTGTATTTATAAACCTACAGAAACAAATATCTAATAAGAGGGGTTAATATTTGTAACTTAATATTTGGAATAATTACCTTTTAAAACTCTTAATTTTACAATAATTCTTAATACTAGGTGCATTATGATAAAAGCCATTTATGAAGTTAAAACTAATTTAATGATTTCATCATTTTATTGTAACACTTTTAACAATATTAGAAATAATTGCTTTCCTTGAGGAATAAAAACTGTTGGAAAGAAAATTAACTTTTTCTTTAAAAAATCTTATAAACAAATATTGTACCCTTGGGATATCCCAAAGAGAAGATCGAAAAACCATTTTTTAAAGCAAAGGCAAGCAGATAAATTATCTTTATAGGTGTTGTTAGAAATCAACAAAATTTTCTTTTTAACACACATATGCTACAAAGAAGGAATGCTAAAGGCTTACGATACCTTACACATACCTGTGCCAGTGATGTTAAGTTTGTGGATTTCAGAATTCAGAGTGTTGAGTGTTGTGCATGAGAGTAGGACAGGTGATATGTATGTGAGTGTGGTGAGTAGCACGTGTAATGTGGTTTGTGTTGTGTGCATGTTTGTGATATGGATGGGTATGTGGTGTGTTGTGGGTGTGGAGTGTGTGTGTGTGTGTGTGTGTGTGTGTGTGTGTGTGGTGTTTGACATATGTGGATGTGGATGGTGTTTATGTGTTTGATATGTTTGTGTCTGAGCATGCCGTGTTATTTAGTGTGTGTGCATGCCTATTCTATGTATACACATAAGTCCTGTAGCGTATTTAATATCATTAGCTGTTTGTCACTTGAAAAAAAATTACCATAGTATATTTCCATGTTTGTGATGGGAAGAGAAAATCATTATAATTAGAAGAAGCTTAGAGTATTGGAGATAAAGCTGAAATGTGAATAGCGCATTACTGCCTTTCCTATTGCCTGGTGGAATGACGATGATCTATGTCTTGAGGCCAAGTCACGCCCCAAGCCATTTTTCTCCTGGATACACTGTATTTACTCAATGCTGTCCTGCGTAGCCACCTCTCTCCCATATCTGGGTTTCCCTAGAATGCAGATTGTACACTATGTTGAGCAGATATGAACAGAAAGCTGAAGGTTTAGGACATTTAATATTTAGGAGCACAAAACTAATAAAATCCTCCAAAGTACTGAACAAATGTGATGTACTATGAGGACAGGAGGCAAAAGACAGGTAAATAAAAATCTTTAAAGATAAAAATGAATTGTGCTGATATCAGGTAGAATATACTTCCACACCATTTTTAAAAATAAACACAAATAAGTAAGTTACATAATGCTTTTGGCAGCTGACTTAGTGAAATAGCTAGGCTTAAAGTAACAGCAGATTGAATTTTACAATGAGCTAATTATTAGTGAAAGAAAATAACAGCTGTGCAGTAACACCTTCCATAAAAGTTTCCCCTTCAAGGAAGAAAGGAAGAATGATGATATATCAAAAAATAATCAGGAGTAGTAACATTTAGGTTAATAAATATGCCCTCTTTAAAAGTCTTGACAGCCAAGTGTCTTGAAGCTGACCATAATTTGTTCTAGGTTTTCCAGTTCCTGTCTGCCTTCCCTGCATTAATAAAACTAAATTAAAAAAGTTAAGTAATGGCAGAAATTTTGGATATAAAATGATCGCTGATTTATTAGGTGTTAAAGTGATAGTTATTAGAACTTAAGAAAATTCTAAGCTTCACAAGAAACTTCTATATTTGTCGGGAAGGGGAGTTAACATCTAGAATCTAATTCTGATTTTTGTCAGACTCCACCAGCGCTCAGTTAACTGTAGACATAAATATATTTTTATTTCTCCTTGAGTAGTGACTACTAGGGCAGTGGCTATAAAACTGGAATCATTAGTGTCATAATCTTAAATTGTAAGAGATATTAATGTATGTGGACAGGAGAAAAAACTATTCGGTGGAGAAAGAACAACCCTGAGAGCAGTTGAATCATTTTTATCCCACCCCATCTTTCAGTTTTTTTAGTGTGGAGGATATACCTACTATTAGTATTTCTGAGCGGCACCACCCTGAGTACAAATTGGGTCACATTTACAGTATCTCATAGCTTGATATTCTGCCTTAGTCACTTCCACTGCTCAGCCATGACGTATCATAGTCACACAGTATCATGTGACCAGAATTGGCAAAGGCTTTGTGAATGAATGTGATGGGTCATTTCAGGGCCAAAGCCTTTAATTACTTCAGGGAGACATTCTAGCACTGTTTTCTTCTCTTTCACATAGACTGGAGAGACTCTGTTCCAGATAGAGCAGCTAGAAAGTGTTGGGGACTTCATTAACCTGGATTGCTAGTTGCTACTAAGAGAACAGTTGCCCTGGATTCTTGCTTAGAGCCTCAGTCAACTTTGCATAAACTAGAAATAAACTTTTATTGTACTAACTCACTAAGAGTTGGGGGTTATTTACTATCTCAGCATATCTTCTAGGTTATCTCGACTTGTAAATGTTCCAAGCCTCCCATCTTGACCAGCAGGAATTCCAGGCATTTTCTAGGACTTCCAAGCATGTCTAGAGTTTTTTACAGTTTTGTATCTGTTCTGGTTTCATCTAACCACATCTGATGGATGGGAATCCTTGTGGGCAGATTCTGCAACTTCTGCTCTACTACAAATCTTGAGAAGGAGATTTCTCACTATACTCATCATGGTCTTTTGATTTGTTTTTGTCAACTGCCCTGATACCCGTGATGCAAGCAGGGAGTATGAGATCAGATGTCTCTACTTCTTCTGCTGCATCAAAAGTAGAGCAATAAATTTGTCAAGGTGTATGCCGTATAGTCCCAAATATATGGATTAAAGCAGAAGAGACCTAAAAGGAAGTTATTTTGCTCACTTTCTCATCCTTACTGGCTTTAATGTAACTGCAGATTTTAGTTGAATTGCCTAGGCAGTAGTTGTTCCATAAAATAAGAGTGCTCTCCCCCATCCCAATTATCAGTTGAGGAATGTACGGTAGCCAAATAGCTGTTGGCATAAAGTGTTGCGGATACTCTTTCAATTCACACAGAAAGCTATTTCCTCAAACCATTTGTCTGAGTCCTACAGTACTTCCAATACTTGGAATCCCCATAACCTATACAAAGTTTTCCTCAAAGTTGTTTTAAAGATTCTGTCCCCAGAATCTCATCTACGCACAGAACATTTTTTACTCAAGTTTTTTATCTGTTCTTTGGGAGCTTCCTCTGATAGTTGCTGCATCAACACTGCCTTTTCTTCAGTCCATAATAACAATAATGTTCTTCTGGGTCCTAGTTTGATGACCATTCTCATTTTATCGTTTGCCAAACTGTAGGGGATGAGAAAATGACTCCTTTTTGTCTGTGATTCACTTACCTCCTAGAACCTGAAACATAATTATTGTTCCCAGGATATCATATAATCTCTGGTGGCCAGAACTTCATGAGTTTGGGTCCAGGCCAACTCCTGTGTATGATCTTTCAGGCTTGACCAGAGATAATTACAAAGGCTTTGCCTAACAGGCCTCAAGAGGGAAAACTCGCCTTCTCCCACACAGACTTGGTACACAGCAAGGGCATTGCAGTCTGTCCTGGAAATTGCAGTAAAGGCCCCAGGCTATCTGCCCCACCTTGGGCTTGACATGCTTATACATCAGTGTGCATTTCCAGCAACTTGTTTCTAAAGACTTCTTTATCTGGAGGCCTTGACAGAGGCAGTTTTCAGCAATCCTGCCTAAACCTCTCCACCATGTGGCCTTAAGATCTTTTTCTCCATTCTAACTTAGTACTTTTCCACTCCTAGGCCTCCCTCTTTGCAATCTCCCAGCTTCCCCAGATCCATAAGACAGCAGGAAACTTTTGTTCAACGTTCTTTTGCAGTGACATTTTCTGTGCCTGCTCTGTATGTCATCAGATTGACCCATTCCAGATGCTATTACGTAGGGGGAAAAAAATGAAACCTTTCTTTTTCTTTCCCTTTTACCTTCACCATCACAATAAATGTGTAAAGTCTTGATTGTTACTTTTAGCTTTGGGGTTGTCCCAATTTGTCTTAATTAACCATCTTGATACCTTGCAGAACAGCAAACTTTTTCAGGTGTTTTTTTCCAACCTTTCTTTTTTACTCACATAAACTTAATAGTGCGGTTGTGTTTGAGAAGAGGAAGATTGAATGCTCCATTCATTCCAATGTTCTGTTATCCTCTCCTTTGAAAATAGTCTATTTGAATATGAACTCCTATGGTGCAACTTTTAGTATGTTTTCTTCTGTCAGGAATCTTGTCTCTGTAAAAATATTTACAGTGTAATTCAGACCATCAAGATACATTTCCATAGATGTATAAAATCCCATTGTATTGCCCTTTTTTGAACCAATTTTGCAAGTAATATTCTATGACAAATAATGTTTCATAATGTTTTTTAAACAGAAGTTTCCATAGTATAACTGTATTGCTTCATATGGAAATAGTGTTTATTTTTTAATATTCTTTAATATCCCTTTCACAGAGGAATAATAGTGAATGATTTTTATGTCAAGGAAACATTTTTTTTTAAAGTTTACTTATTTATTTTATTTTTTATTTATTTATTTATTTTTTTTTAATTTTTTTTTTCAACGTTTATTTATTTTTGGGACAGAGAGAGACAGAGCATGAACGGGGGAGGGGCAGAGAGAGAGGGAGACACAGAATCGGAAACAGGCTCCAGGCTCTGAGCCATCAGCCCAGAGCCCGACGCGGGGCTCGAACTCACGGACCGCGAGATCGTGACCTGGCTGAAGTCGGACGCTTAACCGACTGCGCCACCCAGGCGCCCCTACTTATTTATTTTAAGAGAGAGAGAGAGAAAGAGAGAGAGAGAGCAGGGGAGGGGCAGAGAGAGAGGGAGAGAGAGAATCCCAAGCGGGTTCTGTGCAGTTGGCACAAAGCCTGATTCTGGGCTCGAACTCACAAACAGTGAGATCACCACCTGAGCCAATATCAAGAGCCTGATGCTTAACTGACTGAGCCATCGAGGTGCCCCTGAAGGAAATATTTCTTAATGTTAAGAGGCGCATTTCAATATGTACTTATTTCTTCTTTCATTTATTCATTTTTTATAACTCACATTAGTAACATGACAACTGAGAAATTTCATCCCCAGAGATATGCATTCTGACCTAACCCTATCCAAGAGCCTCCCTTAGCTGTGAATATAGCCCCACCCCAATAAATTTTTGGTTGCAATAGACAGTGTTCACAAGTTTTAGGTCTTTTTAACCTAACATTTATTCTCACCTGAATTTGTTAATGTATGCATCTACTTATAGGGAGTCCTAAAAGATAGAGCTGATTTTAGCTACTGATAAAAATAATTCTGCCCTGCTAATTAAAGAGACAGATTCTTTTGATGGACAAATAGTCACCCAAATTTAAATGGTTCATCCATGAGGTTTGCAAAGAAATAGCAAACAGTACTGAATTTCAATAAGTAGCGACATTAAAATTAATTCTCTGAAAAAAGAATAAAGGCTGATTGATAGGTAAGGATCTTTTAATGTATAATAGCTATAGCTATTTGCAGCCTCTTGTTTTGTAGAAATGTGTTTTTGCTAATGAGGGATGTAACTACTGGCTCTTTTTGTTTGTGTTTAGAATATTACTTGCAAAATTGGTTCAAAAAAGGGCAATACAATGGGATTTTATAAATCTATGGAAATGTATCTTGATGGTCTGAATTACACTGTAAATATTTTTACAGAGACACGATTCTTGACAGAAGAAAACATACTCAAAGTTGCACCATAGGGGCTTATATTCAAATAGACTATTTTCAAATGTCAACTTTGACAAAAACATACTTAAATAAAAAAATTCTCACCTATTGAGCATTATTTACCTTCTTTCAAGATATGCAACAAACTGAAATTTCTAATGAAAACTTACTGTAAGAACAGCATGCTTACTTTAATATGGACATTTAAAGCATTGCATACAGACATATCACAAATTGTGTTGTCAAACATGTATATCACAGTTTATTATTCTAAAGAGAAATGAAAACAGTTGACATGAAAATCACTAGCATAGCATAGAAGTATATCTAAAACCCAGAAGAAAAAAAAAAAGAGATGAACAGATCAAATGAAAACTAAAAACAAAAAAGATTAGATTTATGCAGGCAATGGTAACATAACTAAGATACCAGCAAAGATACAAGCTATATAATTTAAATGCAATTATGAAAATAAAACACAACTTATCAAACTGATGGACAGTGCACACACACACACAAACAAATACAGTAAAATGAGTATTTTTTCAGTGTTGTGGCAAGTCTCTTTGAGAATGTTCACTTTATTAAAAAATCAATTAATCCTTTTAAAAATTGATTCACAGTTTATATGGAACAAATTGCGGATTATGTGGAATGATATTGTATAAGTGATGTTTTTAGCTTAAAATTCTGTTTGATAATCTAATTATTTGATTGCCTATGGAGTTGGAGTACCTTGACAGACCACATCATTTTATTCAAATTATCATACTTTGATAAATTTATTTGCTTCCTTAACTTTTTTGCACAAAAACTTACAAATGGACATCACTTTTGTGATAAGGAAGCAAGCCTACAAGCTGAGAGGTAGGAGTCATCTTCGTTTAGCTGATGTCCAACACAAACTTCGCAGGTATTATGCGATTCTTATGCTCCGTTTTAGGTACTTTTGCCTTAACCTCCAATAGGATGTTAGGTGACAAGTTCTATCCTTGGGTAACACTTCAGTGAAAAAATCTGCATATGCTCCAAAATGATTATCTGAAGGCACGTTCCAATAATAGTCACCTCATGACCATGCTTCTTGCTTCAGGCCTTCCTGCTGATATTAAATGCTAGGATGCTATGATATCTACTGGTTTCAGAGTAAGAAAGTACAGGAGAATTTTAGTACTCAATGGAGCAAACTACTGATTAAAAAGAAAGCTAGTAAAAAGTCTTTCAGTAGTCTGACAATTAGGACTTGTCTCTGGTGTTGGTGAGGTGGTAATAATACTTTGCATATTGTGGCATCACTGTTATCAAGGTTTTACCTTGTGGTTAATTGGGTCTGTTTACAGGTGCGAGGTGGAATGTTAAGAAATGCTATCGATGTGGTAACTGAAAGGTATTGGAGATGATAATTATGACATCTTGGATCAGGGTAGCTGCTAGTGTAAATACTGGAAGCTTTGCGAAAATAAAAAGGTGAGCCCAACTCAGCCAACTGTCCAATATGAGATCTTATAAAAACTATGAGCTATGATGAAATATTTAAAAGGCAGACTGTGCCAAAAAATAGGATCAAAGGTCTAATCGTGAAGCTGGCAGAGCTAATTTAGAGACTAACTACATATGTCTTAGATCTGAGATAGGAGCAATTGGGTTCATGAGTCTGAAAATCTAGCACCTCATGTTTTCCTAAAACCTGTGGGAACGAAGGAAAAGAGATTAAGATAGGAAGGATTAAGAGGAAAATCCTGAAACTGCCCTTTTCCACCCCAGCCAATAGAGTAATTAGATTTTTTTTTTCAGTGTTTATTTATTTTTGGGACAGAGAGAGACAGAGCATGAACGGGGGAGGGGCAGAGAGAGAGGGAGACACAGAATCGGAAACAGGCTCCAGGCTCTGAGCCATCAGCCCAGAGCCTGACGCGGGGCTCGAACTCAGGGACCGCGAGATCGTGACCTGGCTGAAGTCGGACGCTTAACCGACTGCGCCACCAAGGCGCCCCAACCAATAGAGTAATTAGAAACAGCATTGCAAGAAGGAAGGAATTCAGAGATTAGTGTCACCATAACATACTTAAAGGTGCAAGGGTGATGGTCCGTATCATATCCCTGTTTGATCCCTGTTTAATTTATTTTGGCCAAGAGAACTAGATGGATCCTGAAAGAGAGTGGTGTACTGCCATAAACTTAACCAGGCAATAACCCCAGCTGCAGCTGCTATGCTGAATTTGAGATCTTTATCAGAGCAGATAAAACACAAAACTAGTTCTTGATATATTTCCATTGATGTGGCCAGTAATTTCTCCTCACACT
This sequence comes from Herpailurus yagouaroundi, assembly GCF_014898765.1. Taxonomy (NCBI): domain Eukaryota; kingdom Metazoa; phylum Chordata; class Mammalia; order Carnivora; family Felidae; genus Herpailurus; species Herpailurus yagouaroundi. Next base: position 19,014,959 of record NW_024412396.1, on the reverse strand, counting down.
CCATCAGTAGGGAGGATCAAACACAATTTTCATTTACATGTCAATAACAGCAATCTACAATCAATATTATTCATGGATAATTTGCTCATAAATTACCTAGGAAAAACAGGGATTATAGTAAGTGCTAAGTAGAATGTTTTCTCATTTTCCTATCAAAATATAGCATTTTCTAATTATTTCATGATGTCATGAAAGGTCCTGGTTTGTCATTGCTTTGATGGAGAGTATTACATTAACAATTTTGAATTTCCATAGAACTTCTATAGTTGTAGTCACTTAAAACACCCTGAATAAAATTAAATTTTAATTAACTGGAAGAACTTTTGTGTTTTGCTACAAGAATTTCTTCAAAGATTTCATTCTCATTCAGAAACACTTTTCTTGTAAGAATTAATCAAAGACCTTTATGTATATTTATAACTCAACCTATCACTGCAGTAATCATTAACCTTTTTAAAAAACCTATTGCTACTGATGGTATACATGTGTTGGTATGATTAAAAAGTTTTCTTTACCTGTTACACTTAGCACAGTAGAGAAGTATCCTATTAATTAATCAGCAATCTATTTATTTTTATACTTCTTATTTTTAGCAATGATCAGTGTACTAAAGATTCTCCAGATTTATTTCTCCAAAAGTTTGAGCCTAAAACCAATTAAACAATGGGATACCCCTTACACTATACTTTTTTTTTTTTTTTTTAAGTTTGGTTTTGGTTGAAATGAACAGCAATGTACACCTGAGGGAGAAACAAAAGGCAGAATAGCTCAGCCTAAAGGTGTAAATGGGTAGGAAAGTGTGGTGAGCAAAAAGGAGATGTGAAATGTCAAATATCTCAGTTAAATTCTTGGTCATAGCTGTGGAACTTGGGAAGATTACTTCAACTCTATGAAAGTTGGTTTTCTAGTCTTAAAAAAAAAAGATATGCCTACGTAATAACTTAGTTATATGGAATTTTAAGAAAGCATGTGGGATGCATACCAAATGGAAAGCTTCTTCATACACACTCTTTAAATTGGCTATGGTAACTGTAACATTTTTTTAAATTTTAGACATAAAGGAGCTGTAGCTATCATGGCTTTCTATTATTATTTTCACTTATAACAGCAGTTGTATGTGAAGCCTGTGTGGGATATAAATTATAGATGATGATATGTTTTTAACATGAAAGCATTCCCAGCATAAGTAGTTGTTTATTCAGTTGGCATTCTCTCCTTCCTTATTAGTTAGAACTCTAATTTTCATGGGGTGAAAATGTGTCAATTAAAAATATTTATCCTCTCACATTAATTTGAGGCCATGGAAGGCCATTATGATGCAGTTTTGGCCAATGGACTTCAAGAAGTTGCTGAGTTACACTTCCAGGAAAGTTTTTATAAAAAGAAATACAACTCTTTTTCTTTTATAAAAAGAAATACAACTCTTTATTTGCTCTTTAGCCTTTCCCTTTTACACCTTTTCTTTTTTGAAATAAAAACTGGATACCTAGAATTGACTGCCACAAGCCAATGGTGACAGAGCAGAACAAAGGAAGAGGCACAGATGCCAGGTGATGTGGATGACTTTTGTACCGTCTAACCATAGCCTTCTTGTTGTGCAAGACAGATAGACTTATTTTTCTTATGCTACCATTTACGATATTTTTTATCTGTGGCTGAAAATACCTTAATTCATATAACATGAATGTAGTATAACATCTGACTAGGCGATATATCATTGACCCTATGAGAATAAGCAAGCATGGTGAATCATTCCTTAAGGTTAATTTTTGAAAAGGATTATTAAATCTGTCCTTTAGGAATGAGTGCGTTAAATTTGATTTAAGGATAACTTATATAGGTGTAGTGAAAAAATAATTTAGACAATTTATGAACTATATACATATATAAATGCTCAGAGATATAAATAGGAAAAATGCCTACCTTGAATTTAACATCAATCTCGTCTCTTTCTTGTCTTAATCCACTTTATTCTCTTTATTACTTTCATGATCATCATTTTTATCTTATATTGTTTTTCACTGTCTATCATTTGAAGGATAAGAATATATTCATTGTTGAACAGTGGCATAAGAAGGGATTTCTACTCTAATACATTCATTTATATTAATATATGCCGATGTACACATAATATACAACATTATATGCTCCTATTACAGTATATAAAATTCTCCTTCTTATTGTTACTTGTACTTTACACCCAGGGAAATGCGGCTCCTTCAGACCAAACTTTTCTTCTATTGGAAGATAGTCACATGACCCAAACCTGGTGATTTCCAACACCTGTGTTCAGGGCTCGGGGATTAATCCAACTTGGGGAAGTTAGAAACTGTCCTTAGGAGTTTCTATCTGGAGATGGGTGTTTCTCCTGTGTCATGTTGCTAGACGTACTTGAGTCCAGGGCTGTTTTTGTGCATGGTTTGAGTCGTATGGAGAAAACTGAATTGAAAATATGAGATTGACAAACTGAGAGACATATGGATCACAAACGACAGAAAGGGAGGCTTGATAGTGTCCATGTCTCTCTCTCTAGTGGTAGCTGCCACTAAACCATTTTGAAATAGTTACTTCAAAGTTAGTAACTTCAAAATAGTAACTTCCAAAGTTACTTCAGTTGGGTTTTAGTTGCTTTAAAACAAAACCAACTCCTGTTTCTTTCATTGGAATCATTTGTTTTTTAGTTGTCTTTGCTGCCTTGCTATGCTTTATGAGGCTGAAATTGATCTCACTTTTACCTCTACATAAACACAAAAAGAAAAATTCCTCTCCCCATGCAAGTAAGAAGCATTTTTATCAATCTTGAAGAAATAGTTTCCATTTAGGAAATAGGCCATTTGGAAAGCTCTTTACCCAGGATAACCTCAGAGAGTATCTCTAAATGGTGTGTGTTTTGATATACTTTTAAGATCAAATAGGGATTTCTGATATGAGACTGGAATTGTTAAACTAGACTCATTATTAAACTATCTTCATGTCCATTTTTATCATCATAATAAATTAAAAATAACCAGGAGTTACACTTTGTAAAAATTGCTCTAATCCACCCACCAAGCTTGCATCATCTGAAAAATGAAGAAACTAAAGGATAAGCGATCTAAATTACAGTCACAGTGTCACATTGCTGGTAAGAAAGCAGCAGAGCATAAAACTGAACCCAGGGCAGTCCAATTTTAAGACTGAGCATTTTCAGGTGACCTAAAAAGTGAGAGGTGGAGAGGGAATGACCCTGATTTTCTCTATCTTTGCCACAGAATATTCGCTTGGCAAGCTGATGATGTTTCATGGACTAGTCTGTCAGTTTTCTTAGAGTGTAATCTCTTAATAGTTCCACTGTATGGAGTTTGTTCATCAGGTCTAACTGTAGTTCACAACCCTGTTGGTTTTGTCTCCATCAACTTCCCCATTAAATTACTCAGAATATCAGCTTCCTTTGAACACAGAATCCCCCAGGCTTCATAAAGCTATCAAGCAATGTTTAGATTCAGGTTTGATGTTGACCCGCATTTGTTTTATTCTCGCTGTTTTTTGATATTTTTAGTAACTCAGCAAATTTGCTTTTAAATGTGGGATTCTTTTGGAAAATGATTACTTGGCATATACATCTATTGCACATCATTAATGAAAACAGGCAAGACTTTCTTTTTTATTTTCCTGATAAATGCAGTTCTGAGCAGTGATGTTCAGGCATAGTAAGCGCTGATCATATAAAAGCTTCATTGAAATAACTGTAGGAAAGATACTCTTTCTACGGTATTGTGATAGATGTTGACAGGAAAATGATCATGAGTCAAAGCAATGCAAGGTTCATCATAGTGCCCTTTTGAGCTTGACAAGAAGAGGACATGCTTTATAGTAGAGGTGACAATAAAAATTGGGTATTGGCAATATGACATTGAAAGCTAAAATATCAATCAGTCTTTATTGTAGCAAAAATGAAAAAATATTCTTTCAGAGAGGAAGGTTACCCTCAGTCTACTTTAGCACTAATTGAGACAAATCATACATATGGTATTTGTCCGATACAATTTGTTAACTTTTAGAGTATAAAAAGTATTAATGTGAAATATTCTGATCTTAATTTACTAATTTTTATTTTAATGGTATTATTACTACAATTTTAAATTTCATTAATATCTTGGACTATGGCAAAACTTACATGAACCCACGATCCCAAACTTTAGTCAATTCATTCAAATAGATGTTTTAGTAAATTGAAACAGTCAAATATCTATTGATTATTTAGTGCTGCATGTATTTCTCTCTCAGATTATATACTTTGTTTAGCTGTCTCAGCTTCTAAATTCTTGAATTTCATTAAAAAAAATTTTTTTACATTTATGTATTTTTGAGAGACAGAGAGAGACAGAACACAAGTGGGGGAGAGGCAGAGAGAGAATGAGACACAGAATCCAAAGCAGACTCCAGGCTCTGAGCTGTCAAAACAGAGCCGGAGGCAGGGCTTGAACTCCTGAACCGGGAGATCATGACCTGAGCCGAAGCTGGATGCTTGACCAACTGAGCCACCCAGGCGCTCCTTAAATTTCATTTTTAAAAATGTTTTCTAGGGGAAATAAAGTTATTCTAATTGTTTCAATAAAGATGGTTTTTTTTTTCCTGTAACATATTTTTTTGTTGTTGTTGTTAAAATAATACACCTACATGTTCTCACTTTCCATCTGTGGTTGATAGTACAGATAAATCAGATTCTAATTTAAATATTGTCACTGAAAATTTACTACTTTGCCTTACCATTTAACTTTGTTTTAGTAATTAGGATTAAATATCCAGAGATTTTTTTCCTTTGCAGATCTAGACATGCTAAATCAGAAATCATTAAGTTATGGGGAAAGAATAGACTGGGATATTACTCCGACCCTTTCGAAGGACATATAGAAGTGGCAGGGTCAAATAAGTTTCACTGTGCCTTTTCATTAACACTAGTCATTATTCATTGGGTAATCCATAATACCGTGATCTGTTCAAGACAGTCATTATTTTAGATTTGTGAAGGTCATTTTATAATGTATTATCAATTTACACTATATCTTCAAATGCAAAGGGAGACATAAAAAGGAAAAGAGTCATCAAAAGTTTTCTTAATGTGTCAAAGACATTTTCATTTTAATATTAGGCCATCTTTAACAGAGAATGTCTCTTTAGCATTAACTCTGAGATGTTTAATTTGGCTTTTAATCAGTGAAATACTGCAACATGTAATTTCTCATATTAATAATTTATCATTACACTGAGAAACAGTAAAGAAACATATATACTATGTAATCAGCTTGGAGATATTTCAATATCCATTTTTCTTTTCAGTGGGCCAAAGCATACTCTTACTCACATAGTCATCTAGTTAAGTTCTGCTGGAACAGTCCCTTCTTTATGAAAGACTTCCTTCTTGCTTCTAACATTAAGTATCATCTATGTAACATATTAGTGAACTGGAAAAAAAAAAAACCCTAGATATATCCTACTATTTAAAAAAAATGTAGAATCAAAGGAAGGATTCGTGTGTTGTATTTTTACAAGATGTCTGTAATCTGAATGCAAAGAGCCAGGTGATTTGTAGAAGTTGATGTAGCTTATGTGTAGTCAAACTACTAAATGTGGGAGCATCTTGTCTTGTGTGTCATTTGTGTACACAGGTGTCTTTGGAGATGTCTCAGGATCCTGTCCACACACCCTTTTAGGTATTGTAGCACGCTGTACAACGTCTGTCTATTCTTGTAAGCTCAGAAATCATTCTGCTGCTCTGCTGTCATGCAGGAGCACAAAGATTCTCAGTAAGGCTGTCTGAGGCCCTGTCTTATAAGTATATCAAGTAACATTTTCTATTTCTGGAATATTGTTCCTTCTGTGGTTACCTACTTAGGAAATGAGGTTAGCTTCCTTTATTTTGGCAATTTGTACACAATGCTTTTCTGCTTGAATGGGGACAAGATTACTGAGGGAGGGGGAAAGAAATATGGGGATAATTGTTAATATTTTAAAATATTCTCTCGAAAATGGTCCCTCTTGTTAAGATGCTACAACAGTCCACATGGCATAGTGTACAAAGATTTTCATGATCTGACTTCTAGCTATGTATTGAGCCCTATCATTCCGCATGTCTAAGCAGTTCTAGGCTTCACTCTGCTTATTTTTAAGATTCCTGTCTAATATTAATGACTCAGACTTTTCATACTGAAAACAGTTGTTTTCCTTGCACAATACCTACAGTACCTTTTTTCACAATACATAAAGGATATATTTTAGTTCACTGATTGGGTTATATAGCTTACCATCCCTAAAATAACAGTAGGTGTTTTTCTCCAAATAGGATACCCATGAGGGCAGTAGACTTGTGGTAAACTTACCAGTGCCTACTGTGTCTTTCCAATAGAAGGCATGGTACTATCTGATTTTGCCTTTGCATGCCATGGTGCAAGCATTCAATCAGGAAGAGTTGCTGTTCCACTTTCGTTGGACTTCAATCTATATGTTTTGAATAAATGATACGATGTACTCAGTGTTACCCAGATAAGTTTTATATCCAAGGCCTTTTTTTCCCCAAATCTCCTAGATATTGATTTTTCTACAACTTGTGTCCATACCGATCATACTCTTCTTCCTGAAATTCTCTCTTCCTTTTACTTACCTGATGCTATCTTCTCTTTATCTGTGATTGCTGCCATGTTTCTGCCCATAGCAATGCCTCTTTTTTTTTTTTTTTTCCTATACACAAATGCAGTCACTCTCCGGGATTCTACTTGGTCAAAGATACCATCTCTGGAGGAACTTTTCCATTTATAACACATCCACTATCAGCTTTAGTAACTTCCTAATTTTTGTTTCTTACATGAATTCTTTCTTGAATATCAGATTATTTTTCAAATTGCCTGCAGATTTTTTTTTTTACCACAGAGATGTCTAACTGGTACCTTAAATATGAGATAAAATGAACTAACCCTTTTATCCTATTGGAGTGTTCCTTTTCTGTTCAGCCAGATTGAATATTTTAACAGTTGTGCCAAGTTCTTCTTTTCTTTTTTCTCACACTTCAGTATTCACAAATCATTGTACATTGTGGTTTATAAACTCTTTAGAATCTTTCCCTCACTTTACATTTCTACCCTTTCCATCCCACTTAAGGTCACTGATTTTTTTAAGCTAATTTCGTTTCCTAATGTTTCCCTCTCTTTCTCTCTATTGTCTGTCTACCCTAAACTGATAGATTTTCTAAAGCATATTATCCATAAAGTTAGTATCTTTGTTAGAAATGTTTTGATGCTTTTTCATTACCCATTTAGTAGCATTCACATTTATTCAGTGGCATGACCTATCATAATCTGACAGCAAACTTCATTTCCTTATTTTTCTTTCAAGTTTTTCCTCATCACAAATAAAAAGTTGTTCAGCAAGTGTAGGCTATTAATCCTTTGCCAAATAAACAACATATTTCCCCAGAAACTGGAAAGAGAGGACTAAGATAGAAGTATGGATTTAAAATTCACAAGGATATAGACAAGAGTTAACATAATAGTATTTTATCAACAAAATGCATGTATGAAATGAGATAAGAACTTTAAGGCAGAACATGGTGGGATAACATTTGATTGAAGGGTGATAATGACGGTGTTGCTGGGGGAGAGCAAAGATGTAGGGAACTAAGTAAATAATGTTATCTCAGGGGCCAAGTAAAGGGATAATATTTAGATATTAGCATTTCAAAGACCTTTCTTGATGAGAACTAACAATGCATTGGATTTGGAAGTAGAAAACTATGGTTTAACTGGGCTAAACAATTTCAGTGTATTTTATTTTATTTTTTTTAACATTTATTTATTTTCAAGAGACAGAGAGTGAGTGGGGGAGGGGCAGAGAGAGAGGGAAACACAGAATCCAGAGCAGGCTCCAGGCTCTGAGCTGTGAGCACAGAGCCTGATGCAGGGTTCGAACCCACTAACCGTGAGATCATGACCTGAGCTGAAGTTGGACGCTTAACCCACTGAGCCACCCAGGTGCCCCATACAGTGTGTGTGTTTTTTTTAAATATAAACTTAGATTTTGTAGAATTGAAAGATGATATCCTATAGGTAGTAAAGTAGATTGTCTGTAAAAGGAGAGGAGATATTAGGGGATAGAATAGATAGTAGGAAATATGGGGTCACTGGAGAGCTGTAGAGGATCTGCAATACTGGCAGATTTTCTTATCTCACTGGGGAAGAAGTGAGTCTCTAACTCAGTTAGGGAGAAGTTAAACATACCAGAGAAAGCAAAGTGAGCAGCTAAAGGAGTGTGTCCCTGAGGTGCAGAAGATTTGTATCAGGAAAACAGGCAGAAGAATTAGACTCAAACAGAATACAAGTGTTCTTGGTGTCCAGGAGAAGAGATGATGATGGATAGGGATGTAAATATGTGGTGTTTATACAGGATGTGTGACTGGTGAAATCTATGTTTTGTAGTCTACTTGTTTTCAGTGAAATCAGGACCACAGTCTTCCTTAAGAAGAGCTGTGGAGGAGTTTCAGTCTCAGTTGTGCCCACAACTACATGACAGGATGGTTCAGGCCTGCAGGACAGTCTAGAACTCACACCTCAAATGCCGATAATAGACTAAAATATCATTTTTTTGAAGATTTAAACACATAATTGACTCTAAAATGTTACAATATTACCAACTAAAAAAAATTAGGCTGGAAATGCTAATTTTTCCCAAATAGCATTTAAATTAAAAGGGATAAGAAATATAAATAGAACATAGTACACTAATGAACACTACAACAAAATGAGACCCTTAAAAAGCAAATCTACAGAGAATTACAAGGAGAGACTGAAAAATGCATGACTACAGTAAAGTTTCAAAACATTTTTTGTATAAAATGAAGGATAAAGAAGGCAAAAACTAATAAGAATATAGACTATGTTGACAGGTTTTAGCTAAAAGATATATCGAGTACTCTACCTGCAATAAATACAGAATATACATTGGCTTTAACATTGACAATGTTTATAAAACATCATACAACATTTACAAAAATTGAACATATAATAGGCTTCAAAGGAAGTTCCAACAAATTTCAAAATGATATTGAATAGTCCATAATATCTGGCCACAATGTAAAAATGTGTTAGATGGTTATAAAATCACATTTATCTATCTATCTATCTACCTACCTACCTATCAATGCACAACTCATGGGTTAAGAAGAATTATGGTGCAACCACTATGGAAAACAATATAGAGTTTCCTCAAAAAATTAAAAATAGAATTACTATATAATCCAGCAGTTCCACTTCTGGGTATTATCAAAGAAAAATGAAAACAATAATTTGAAAAGATCTGTAAACCCTCATGTTCGTTGCAACATTATTTACAATAGCCAAGATATGGAAACAACGTTAAGTGTTCATCGATCTGTGAATGGATAAAGAAGATGTCTCTCTCTCTCTCTCTCTCTCTCTCTCTCTCCCTCTCTCTCCCCCCCTTCTCTCTCTCTCTCTCTCACACACACACACACACACACACACACACACACACATGCTACCTGCATAGGAAATTTTGTCCATATATTCTCCCTACTAATTCTTCTCTTCCTGTGAAGGAAATCCAGGCACAGTTCTTCAGTTGTGAATGGTGATGACAGCAGATTCACTGGTCCATTCGTCAGTAAACAAAGGGACTGCCATACCCCGTCAGGTAAAAAAAAAAAAAAAATTATTTAAAGAAATCTAGGTAAAATATTTCCTGTGTTCCTCTGACAAAGAAAGCTAAATGGTAACTGACTTTTAAAAGATTACATATCTCTGCCTGTGAAAAAATTGCCAGAGAATGAAACCAGAGTGGCTATGAGAAAGCATGAGGCAATGAAGATCTGCTCAAAGGTGAAACAATACAAAAGCAAGACAAGTCTTGGGATAAAATGTCATACTGGAGTAAGATTGGTTGAAGGGGATGCATTAGAGAAAAAATAAAAAATAAATAAAAACATTGCCACCACAACACCAAGATTTCTGCTTTTGGTTTTATAGGAGAATGACCATGGCTTTTCATACAATAAAAAAAATTTTGACTTAATGTAATGGATACTATTATTCACTCTACAAGTGTTTGTTGAGCACTGTACTGTTTTCTAGGGCCTGAGAAATACAATGATGAAGTAGACAGACACAATCTAAGTTCTCATAGGTTTCAATTTGGAAATAGACTTTATTCTTAGGTAATACAGAGAGGTAAATATAACATAGTAGTTGAGCTAGACCCAGTTTTGAATACTGGGTCTGTCAATCACTAGTTTTGTGACCTTGAGTAAGTTACTCAACTTCTCTAAGCTTGTCTACTTATTTGCAAAATACAGATAATAATATTTAGCTCACAAGGTTGTTATGAGTATTAAATTTGAGTGATGAATATATAGCAAATCACAAAGTACTTGAAGCTGAACATTCATTAAATGTCAGCTTATTATTATTGAAATTTTCATTATTATGATTTAATGCATATTGTGATGCCTGAACCTTATTGAACAAGCCAGGAACATTTAGGCATAATCCAAAGGTAACTAATTGTATTTGTATTTGTTGGGGCTGTGTAGAGGGAAGGAGAGGGGAAGGGAGATTAAGGATACATTTTTATAAGCCTAGAAAGGAAAACAAAAGAAATTTCAACTGAGCTTTTGATTTCAAAGAGAAAGAGAAGTCTTAGTATTTGCTTGTGATATGTAGTCAAGCATCATCTTTTGTACAAGATAAATAAGTAAATACGAGTTATGAGCCTGATATGTCAGTATGTTGCTCATTTTTTGTAGCTGATATTACACAAGTTAATATCAAATTATTTTTGTATTTTCACTTATGAATTAAATAATTTATTTGAAATATTTTGAATTGTTGAAGTATCATAAATGACTATGGTTGACTAGAAATTTAGAATTATCCAGAATTTATTCATATTCTATAGAAACATAGTCACAGATTTGCTAGTATTATTAATAATACTTAAAAAAAAAAGAACTATTATTGCAAGACATCAAGTGAAATCCAGTCTTATTTGACTTAATTGAAGATGTTGGCAAATTCAAAAGTATTCAAATAGAAATTAAACTTTGAGTATAAATTTGCACTTATTGGCGCCTGGGTGGCTCAGTCGGTTAAGTGGCTGACTTCGGCTCAGGTCATGACCTTATAGTTCATGGGTTTGAGCCCCGCATCAGGCTCTGTGCTGACAGCTCAGAACCTGGAGCCTGCTTCAGATTCTGTGTCTCCCTCTCTCTCTGCACCTCCTTGCTCACCCTCTTTCTCTTTCTCTCTCTCTAAACTAAATAAACATTAAAAACTTTTTAAATTGCATTCATTGTTTTCTATCCATAAACCAAAAATTATCTAAAAAACTTTCAACTCCTGTCTCTGAAGATCTTGTGCTTTCAAAGGATTAACTTGAGATATAGGACATTATTTTCTCCCTTCTTAATGAGACTAGTACCTCAGGGTAAGTATAGAAGCCTAAAACACTAAGTCAGTTTTATGTACAGATAAATTACATTCACTGCCTCCTTAAGAGATTTCATTTGATCCCTGTTTCCCAAATAGAACTGCCTATCTACAAAAAATTTTTTCGAGAGTTTATTTTGAAACCCTCAAATATTTGAACTTCTTGATTAATGAGCAAGTGCAAGTCCTTTTCATAAATTAGCTAGTTAATGTTCAATGCAGTTACATCTATTTCTAGAAATTTCACCATACGTGTGTGTATAATTTAAGTTAAATTACTTTAATATCATTTTTCCTTTAAAATAAAAATGGAAGCCCTATTGAAAAGTTAAATCAAAGAAAAGCATTTTTTATATGCCCCATTGCTGCTAAATATCTCAGAAGTTGTATGATGTATTCTTTGTGAACCCCTGGAATAAGATAACAGAAGCAGTATTAATTCAAATATAATTATTACCATCATCAAATAAAGTCTTTCAAATTCAATTAATCCATTTGAAATGTGAAACAATGTTATGCTATTTTAGATATTCCTGGGGGTTTCAGAAAGGAGATCATATTGTTGCATAAATAATTCTTCATCTTCTCTTGGAAGACTTTCCCCAAATGTCTTCATTACAATGTCAGGCAGCAGAGGGATAAGGCTTGCTACTTTCCAAGTATAAAATCTTGCTCGAGAAACTCACACCTGGGGAGGGGTAAAAATGAAGAAGCAGCATGGATAAATTATTCATCTTTTAAGGAAACACAGAGAGTATCCAGTTTTTTAATTGTATCAGAAATTTTCTAAAAGAGATTAAGAGAATCTGCTTTAGTGAAATGCACTTGATTCATTCAGTAAATACCAATTATGGCCTTGTATGAGGTAATATAAAAAGAGGGAATAGATTGGAAGCTAAATTTGACTAAAAATATTTCTAGAGAGAAAGAACTATGTATCCAGAATTTCTCATGTTCCCAACTCAACTAAAGTAGAATGTAATAGTGTGTGACTGACTACTTATGCTCAATCATTACAGAGTTGAAATCTTGACTTGGGGGGGGGGTGCGGTGGTTGGTCAGTGGAAGTCTAAAAATGTTGAATTAATCAGAATTATATTTTAAGGGGAAAAGAACTCTCCATTAAAAGATTAATAGAAAGTATATATATAAAAAACTCGTGTAATGTTTGGTTTACTAAAGTTTTAATATATATGCTTATTTTGTTCTGTACAACTATCCTATAAGACTTCTATTGCTACCATTATTTTTTCACATATGAGGAAGCTGAAAGTTAGTTATTTGATGTCTTCAGGAAAGTTTTCCGTAACATACTTTTTGATATTGAATAGTTTCTTTAACACCATTCCTACATTTTCATGGATTTATTCCTTCATTCAAAACATCTTTTATGTGACACACCCCATAATGCATGCTGGATAGACAGACAAGCTGGGAGACAATCCTAAAAATAGGGTATCATAGATACTTTGGTATAAGCAAATTTAGGTTATAGTAGGGACAACCTTTTATGATGGAGACAGTTAAAAATCTTGAGAAGTAAAAAATAATAATTTGATGTTAGCCTTTGCAAGACATGATTTAATATTAGTGTAAAATTAAAGAGGATTTCTGATACACAGGATTAAACAGTTTGGAGAGAGGAAAGAGCTCTCATTTTGAGTAGAGAATAAATCAGTACATGTCTTTATCATCTGAAATTGGATCTTGCCATTGATCTTTGTTTGATCTCCCTGAAGGAATGGAGGCTATAAGCAGTTGCTTTAAGGTACATTTTAGTAATCACTTGGGACTCTTTTTTAGTTCTGATTTAGTCATCAACTTGGAGATTAGCTATATCCCTAGTGAAAAGGGAAATAATTGGTAATACATAAATGTATAGTAGTCTAACAGCATAAATGCAAGTGTATATGTGTGTTTGAGGGGGAGAGTGTTTGTGCATGTGTGTGTAAGCGTGTGTATGCGCGCGCGCATGCGTGGTGAGTGTTCTGTATCTTTTCATTGGGACGTTAGTTGGGATGTGTTATGTTAATAAAGAAGCCTGTAATTAAATAGAAAAAAAACCACAGAAGCTGACATCAGGAATATGTATCTAGATCCAGGTTTGCAGTATCAGAAATATTTATTGCAATCTATCTAAATTTTCTGGATTCTTGTTTCCTATTTTCATGATCTCTGTGGTGATAATGTGTCCAAAGCCCTACGAGAGTCAAGTCAAATAACTAAAAGTAACATAGACTTTTCACTGTTTTTCATATGTTAGTCTGTTTACTGTGTTAACATTATCTTTTTTGTTATTAGAAGCTTTTTGTGAATAATTCATTTTTTAAAAAACATTTAGAAAAAACTTTTGGAAACCAAAATGCAACATCATATAATTAGCTTTAGCATAATCAGCCAATAAATTATAAATTTTAATTTGAATATTGCTTTAAGCTGTCTTGTTTTAGTATGCACCTTGGATCAATAATTTAGCCTTCCCATTTCTTGGTTTTATGCTCAACACTGTAGCTACATTTATTGATTTCTTACTATATGCTAACGATTACTCTAAGAAACACACATTTAGTAATTAGTTTATTCCTTAAAGTAAATAGACAACATTATCATTCTCATATTATGAATGAAAAGCAAAGGGCACAAAGGTTCAAGAGGTTAGGTTGTACAAGTAGTATATGGTGAAACTTTAGAGAAAGGAAACTTACTTAACTTAGGGAGAAATGATAAGAAACTTGTAAACAATTCATTCAGTCTCTAATAAAATATAAAAGTTGGTAATAGTAAATATATTTCATGAACATACCGTTCAAAAGTTACTCACAGCAAATGTGCTTTGTGAACATATTATTCAGCTTCTTTTTCATATAAAATGATACCTCTGATATAAGATAATTTTACACACACACTCTAATTTCATACATAGTATAAATTAAGCTAATATATATAATTATGCATGCATAATCAATGTAAGAACTTCCTATAAAAATAACAGTGGATAAACATTTCATTGCATAAATGACTGTTTTATTTATTTTAGAAAATGTCTTCAAGGCAGTTTTAAAATTTGGTTTGCTGTGTTACAATTAAACATGATTGCTCGTATCTATGTGAAACAAAGTAGCAACTGCTGGACAGATAATTAAAGTTAAGACATTCTTTCTTAAGGGTGACACCCTAAATTATAATTATGATGATTTAATTGAGCATCAAATATACTCATGATGCTCATAAAGCATGAAGCAGGTGTGCAACTGTTTTTCCTTTGTAATGCATACTCACCCAAATCCGGTCTGCTGTACCGCTGCTTTTAATGACTAAAAACCTGGTTTTTCCAGTTTTCCCTGTGTACGTCAATTTACACCTGTGACCAATCTTTTTAATTATGAGGAACACTGTGGTCGACACAATTTGGTTCCCTATGACAATATCCATTATATCCCCTTGAAAAATTCCTGGCAAATGGCATCATCACAGATGCCAGGTAATGTGGATAATTAAAGTTATCTATCCTTTGCTTTCAATTTTGGGCATTCACATTAGGCAAAAGAATCATTCTGAGAAACAATAACTGAGTTTTGATATAATGGAAATCTTCAAGTCATTAAAATTCTTTGTTCATTCTAGTCCAATTGCTGGAAAATAAAATGCTTCTGTGTAGTGGAATATGTTTATTGTTATTTGCTGAAATGAAAAGTAGTTGGGCACAGGAGTCAATTTATTGGAGCATAGATGAACACCTAAAGTTTCAGAACTGCCAAAAATGCAAACTACTGCAACTAGCTTGTGTTTTCTTCTTCAGCTATGGGATTAGTCCTGGATGGATGGGAATACAAATGGTCAGTGTTTAACAGTTTAGAACTGCTTGTTTCATCTTCAGGAGACTAATTCACTCCTTGTAGTAATTGTGTTAGAATCTCTGTATGAAACTATGGATAGATTTAATTCAAAATGGCTTTAAGTAAATGTAAAGTTGAGAACAAAATAATTTTTCCCATATTTTCAAGGTCAAGAATGACATGTTGGGTATATTCATCATGAGTTAAACAATAGATATTATTTTCATCATCATGAGTGAAAAGTAAACCCCACGGTAGTATGTATTATATATTACAAAAGTATAGGCTGTATGAACACTATAAAGGCACAATACCAGAGAAAATAAAATTAAACTATATAAAAGCACTGTGGTCTACTGAGATTTATAGTCCAAAGTGGGATACTTTGATCAGATAATGTAAACTACTCTTTGCCTTGAGACGACAGACGTAAACTGGGACTATCTTGGACAAATTGAGATGTATGGTTCTGTAATTATACACAAACTTATTTAAGACCTAATTAACAAAAGCACGAGTGCTGTGAAATACTTATGCTGATGACAATGACTATTTTGTATTGAAATGTATAAATAATTGATTTAAAATTATGTACTGGCATACATGGAAAGTTTAGATTCTCCTTCTCGTATCTCCTTAACTAGTCTTTCACTGAAATATGTTACACAACATACAGTTTACACATTTTCATGGCAGCAAGAGAGAGTCACCTGTTCCCTAGGTGCCAGGTGATCCACTCTACTGTGGCCTCTCTTTGCTTATTTTGGCATCCACTGCAATTTCTGACCTGGGCTTATTTGGGGGATGGTGCCCAGAAGAATGGGTTTTTTCCTTGTACTTCAGATCAAATGAACCTCAACCTTTGTCAAATAAAGAACCCAGTCTTCTCAGCACCTCTCTATCGTCTCATCGATAGGAAACATTGGCATGTCTTATTCTAGGGGGAGTTATCTGAGGTTCATCACCAAGAAGACAACTTTCAGACCAATATGTTTTACCTTCCAGGTATTCTTGGTTTCTCTTTAAATTCATCCAAGGGCTTCTACTTAGGTATTTGTTGTATTTATTGTCTCAACTGGAATGAAAGAAAGAAAGAAAAGTTTATAGAAACAAATTTAGAATTGAGTTTTAGAATCTGTTGAAAGTATAAGTGAAACTCAAGTGAAATTTCAAGCCTGAGTTACAAAATATGATTACGTAAAACAAAAACAAATCACCATTATGTCAACCTATATGTACGGGTGAGAGCAGCAAATAATCATATCTTTAACATGAACTAATTAGAACTCTAAATATTTTCATTCATGTGAATAGACCTTGTAAAATCAAAGTTAGAATCTCTGTCTGAATACAAAATTGTGTTCATATAGATCATGTTATATGGATTAGAAGAAAAAAATGTTATAGATAATATAAATGTTAATAGGATAAAATAAGAACACTGTGAAGAAAAACTTGATAGCAGTGATAATAGGAGTTAATTATTCATACTACCAAATCAATTTTTACTTTTTCAAGACATTGATAAATTAATTTACCTATGACAAAAATTTAAACAACATAGAGGGGATGTTAAACTTGTGTAACAATTGTGATCCTTTCTTAAGGACCCATGATGTTCTGTGAACATTATAGATACATTACTCATAGTACCTCTTATCCTCACTACAGCTCTAGGAATTATTCAGTAACCTCAGTATACACCTGAGGGTGAGAGGGTATGAGAGAAGCCATGCAATTTGCCTACATTAACATAGTAGTTCTTAAATGGCACATCATAGGTTCAAATTTAGATTTATCTAATTTCAAACCTCAGAGTCCTTTTGCTTCTCTATGCCTCTTCCCTTTAGACATTTACTAAATTTTAATTATAACTTCAGATTCACATTTTATATAATATGAAATAAGCCTATATCAATAAACCACTATCAGTAACATGAATAATGAAAAGCAGAAATCAGATACTAATTAGTTTATTTCAACAAAACCCGTGTGCTATTTATGAGATAAAGCACAATCAACAAAACTGGTAAATATTAGCTGCAAAATGCATGATTTCCATTTTTAAAATATAAGACAGTTATCTAATATGTTTAGTCATGTCATACTAAAGAAATTTTTCTGATTCATCTTTACGTTTGACAATAATTTTGGTATTGATGGTAATAGGGCCTTTGCTAGTGATTCATTAACAGGTCATAGTCATTAAAAAGAGCATTTTAGTACACCATTTAGTACATGAAAAAGTAAGGTTCATACTTTTTATGCTCTGACATATCTTAAGAATCAATTATTTGCATATAAAGAAAAATAAATGAAAGAAAGCAAAATATAGCGGTTACTTTTACCTCCTCACCTCTTAATAAATGTTGTTTTGAGATAACTGAAGAGAGAATATGAGTGTTATGTAAAATGCGTCGCTGAATGCTACTGATAAATCATTGATAATATATGAGTAGTACATAAGGGACACATGACGCTTTTGTTATTTCTTGGTGTGTTTAAACCAAAAGTGATATACAAGGAAAATAGAATAATTCCATTACATGACTTACATTTGTAACTTTAGAAAATGATATATTTTCAAGTAGTGAAGTTTTGGTTTTTTAGGTTTATATAACTAGAGCTTAAAAACATTAAAATTCTACATCCCTGATATTTCCATTTCTAATCCAGAGTTCAGTTATATTATAATGTCATTAACAAATGTTTCTCAGATATTAGAAGAAACATTAATTTTTCATTTGGCACAGATATTTTTACATGTTATCTCTAGGTGTCTGAGCATTTCTGGAAACATCTGGACACTTGGATGCTTAACTAATGTGAGCCAAAAGCCAGCAGGAAGAATACAATTAAATAATGCACTTTATTTTGTGAAGTTATTGCATAGGAATTTATGCACACATATCCAGGATTCTATATTCAAACAAAACATACCAAGAGCTGAACAATTAAATTGGCTTTGCAAAAACCCTTTAAATTATAATTTGTCCCAAATACTTAATTAAAGCAAATTGCAAGATTGGAATGAAACCATTGGAATGAGAAAGGCATCTCATTAACCATTGTTATACTCAGGCCAATATAATCTTTTTAATGCATGATTATTATTCTCCTAACCATAACTTGAACATGAATGTTGTCTCATTAAATCCTATAGGATGAGTCCTCAGTGAATAATAGCCAGTTATATTGAGTTAGTTAAAACAGTGTTTTCTGATTGAATAAAAAAATGTTTAATTGATTTCCTTTATATACTACAATGGACATTGATTGTTATTCTTAGATATTTGAGAAATTGTCTTCTTTGTAGGATGAATAGTACTCTCATTCACTAAAAAGGGAACACAGAAACAGGTTTTCCAAGAAAGAAGTAGTGAATGTCACCAACTGACAGGGGTACGAAGTTTTGCTTCACTTGCAAGCTAACAACCTAGTCTGCCATAATGTGTACATGGTGACAAAAGACATGAAACTTCTGAAGCAGAGACAAGAGACATCATAACCCACAGCAGAAGCAATAACTAGTGTTAGCAAATTTGTCTTTGCTTTCTGACCCCCAATTCCTATAGGGCAACACAGAGTGACAGAGGACACCTACACGTGCCATGGATCGACTTAAAGGGGAAGAACTCAGGGTCAAGAGCCCAGTGGTTTTTTCCCAGCTCCATTGAGAAATAATCGACAAGTAAAATTTGTATGCATTTATGGTATACAATGTGATATTTTGATGTATCCATACGCTGTGAAATGATTACTACAATCAACTTGATTAACACATCACCTCAATAGTGGTGTGTGCGCGCGGGCGCGCGCGCACGCTCGCGCGTGCGTGTGTGTGTGTGTGTGTGTGGCATGGTGAGGCCATTTGGGATCTATTCTCTTAGCAGATTTCAAGTATGAAATAACTTTATACATTATTAACTTTAGTCATCATGCTGTATGTTAGACCATCAGAATTTACTGATCTTGTATAACTGAAACTTTGTATTCTTTGACCAACATCTCTTCATTTTCCTCACCAATCAGCCCCTGGCAACAACCATTCCCTGCTCTGCTTCTCGAAGTTTGATTTTTTTTTTTTTTTTAGATTCTACACGTAAGTGAGATCATGCAGTATTTCTTTCTGTGCTTGGTTTATTTCACTTAGCATAATGCCTTCTAGGTCCACCCATGTTTTTGAGCTAACATAGACATTCTTGCAAGCAGTAAACAAACCAATCCTCTTCCCTGCAAGAAAAAAAAAAAAAAAAACATTTATTTTCTCTTAGTCTTGACCTATTTAGTTGCCTATGTGACTAACTATGGAATTAGTCTCAGGAGAATAATACGTCTTGTGGTAGGACAGCCTTAGCAAAAATGTGCAGGGATACCCAGGACCCTTCTCTTTAGCGGATCACCTCTCCACTTTAATTTTTTGTGAGTGATCAGTTTAATTTTTGCTTAGTCTGTTAAACTGAAATACTAATCTGAATCTTTGTCCTAGAATACCACCCTGGAGAAACACTACCAAGTCTATTTAAGAAATAAATAGACATAATAATGAAAACAGTTTGACTTCTGAAGTTTACTCTCTTATATTACTCCCTCCCCCAATATGGTACTTAGTTATTTCTTTATAGGTTATGTTTAACTGTTGAAACATTTAGCCTTGTGTTAGTTCAGGTCCTCAGAGAAGCAAAAAATCAAGACAGGATTCAATGTGCAAGGATTTTATTAGGGGAAACACCCATGAGGGGAAATGGGGAAGAATTTGAGAGGCTGAGACAGCAATC
Organism: Herpailurus yagouaroundi; assembly: GCF_014898765.1. NCBI lineage: Eukaryota > Metazoa > Chordata > Mammalia > Carnivora > Felidae > Herpailurus > Herpailurus yagouaroundi. The sequence continues at coordinate 18,994,874 of NW_024412396.1, read as the reverse complement.
CAATCATGATGCAAGTCTGACCATGAGTGAAAAAGATAGGTAAAGAAGTTTGACTGGAAAAAGTCCTAGACTGTATAAAGACCACGTCCTGTCTGCCAAGGCTATGAGGATTCCTCAGGCCAAAGTTGGCATGCAGAGGAGCCCCTTGTCTCCCTAGAAAGAACCTGCTGTGCTCAGTCATTGGCTGGGGGCAACCCAAGGGAGGCATGGCCTCCAGTCAAGCACAGAGGAAGATTCCAGAGCAGTCTTTGGCACCCTAGGTTAACTGCTTCCTATAGTTGGAGATGTGCAAGATGCATTCTCATGTCTGCTACAGTCTCCTTCTGAATTGGATAGTATTTCAGTGCTGCTCCCTCCTGATGAGTAGACAGATGCTCATATTTCTTTATAGTTTTACGCTAGTATTTGGACTTTAAAACATTAGCTCCATGTTATATAGCTATCGGAAACCCATGCAGATGGAATCTCTAATAGCTAAATATTTTGAAATTCTTACTGAGGCAAAAAAATGATGTCCTTAAAAACATAAGAAAATAAAGTCTTTAAAATTGTTTACTATAAGAGTATGAAACTTTTTACAGAAATATATTATTAGCATTTTTATTGTAACAAAATTAACTGCTTATATGATTTAAAGATAGAATGTATTTTTGTCTCTTTAGTTATGTTTACAAAGTGCCTCTAGCAGCTTCTTTTACATAGGCATTCCATATCTATTTGCTGATAAATGGCTGAATAATCCATGAGATTTTAGGTTTTTCTTCTTTTAAATAAATAAACTCGTAATTATGCATTTCAAGAATGAATTACAATACTGCGGATATACCACTCATGATTTACAATTTATTTTCATTGTGTTCATTTGCAGATTGTGTATGAATATGATATTCAAATCATGTTTGTGTGTGTGTTTTCTTTTGTGTATTTTAATATAACTGACTTTCTCATTTCAAATAAGCATGTTGAGTTGGTTTTTATATAAAATATTATAGATAATACTGATAAAATTGAAGTTTTATTTATAGATTGATAAATTACACTCATTAATATGATGTTATTACAGCTAAATCAAATTTAAAAATTTTTGAAGGTGTTTTCTCTTTCCAAAATGATTAATGTTGTCCCAGGTCTCTGCACTCATTGGATCAAAGCCTTTTATTTCTTTAAGAAAAGGAAATAGAAGTCAGTTCAAATTCACAATGGCTTGAAAACTCAAAAGGGAAAATATTGGCTTGAAATTAACTCCACTTACTGGAATAGAAAATAGTTCTACTTTGGAATCTGAAAGATCTTGGTGTAGAATATCAAGTCAGAACAGAGATGTCTAGAGCAGAAAGTTCATTAACGCTAACTATTCTTACAGATAGTTGTGAGATCTAACTAAAAGATGGTTTCCACCCCCACCTCCCGCAAGAAGCCAGTCAAATCCTTGCCTTTTTCCAGGAGTCGAGGATGAAGAACTTCAGAGATGAGATGGCCAGAAGTCCCACTCTGCGTTCATTACATGTGAACTAAAAAACTGGAGGGATGGGAATAAACATTCTTAGATAGTTTGGGGACTTCCAAAACAGACAGGATTTCTGCCTTTTTACCCACTAATAAGTCTATGACCAAGGTAATTGGAAAAGTGCCCATGATAACAAAGAACCTTCTTGATGGAACAGATTTCAGGAGAGGGCATGAGAGAGCCATTCTGAGAGATAGCAACTCCACCACCCTCCCCTGTCTCTGTATCCCCATAATGTGATGTGCTGTGGAGAACATCCAAAAGATCCAGTGAGCCCACAAAGTGCTGAGAGGCTAGTGGACTGGAAGGGGTTTGGGACTTTTATGAGAACGTTGAAGAATAAGTAGATCTTCTGTCTAGAGGTCTTGTGTTGTACATAGATATTGATGATAACAAATGCCTGCATATGTCATAGTCCAAGCAGAGTGAGTGACCTAAATGGAACTCAGTGAGCCTAAAGTACTTTATGTGAAATTGAAGCCTGACCCTAAATTGACATTATGGTGTGTAAACTACTCCCCTGCTCCGTGCATCAAAGTGGAAGGAAAGAAGAGGAAAAACTCTGAAAGACTAAGTATTGGTCCAGAAAAACTAAATTGATGTGAGAAAGATTAAGTTTGAACTGGTAGTGATCACATTACCATGAACGGCCAAATTCACGCTTATTCAGAAAATAAGATATTGTTGTTAGACCGAGTTCATTTCATAACAACAAAATTACATACGTACATATACAAACTGTGGTGATACAGTTTAGACTTGCCCGTTAACTTCACTTTTCATTTATTTGTATTAGCTGCTTAATTTTGGCTCCTGGAAAGTATGTTCTATGTACATGAGAGAGAGAAAGAACATGTAAAAAATAGAACTAGAACTATTTTGAGGGTGCCAAGAGAGTAGGACACACTGTTTTATTTTTTTAGTCTCATTTGATATTTATGTGAATTTTTGTGACTATTTTTTTTTATCTAAATCTACTTACTAGCCCTAGAATTAGAGAAAATTGTTGACAGAAAGAATGGCAATGACTTTCGTAGACGGTAGTGAATGTGGCCTTCCAGAGGTTAATGTGGGTTTGTACAATACAGTGAAACTGTGATCACAGCAAAATTTAAGACACATTTTAAGCTGTTTACAATTTTCTGGGATAATATTAAGTGCTTGTCAAAATCTTTAAGAGGAAAAATAATATGAATGGAATATGACAAGAGTTCTGAAACTTCATCTCTGAAAATGAAAATAACTGTAATTTCTATGTAGCTATAAGGAAGTAGGTGTATAGGTGTATGCGAAATGATTTTATTTCTTACCTCAGATATTTAATTGCAAAAGACTAACTGCCTTACTAGAAAAAGTACCAATAAATGTCAAACAAGTTTAGATAGAATCTTGGGTCATGTATTTGCTTTGGATATGCACCTTGAGTCAGGGGTACAAAAGAAAGAAAAGCTAATTAGCCCATTGTATAAACCATAAGAAAAAATCTAAAAAGGGGTTTTGCTCAAAGAATGCTGCCCCACTAGCAGAGGAAAAGACATTGGACACCTAGCTATGGCACATTCCTAATATTCCATAAGAGAGAAGGATGCGAACAGAAGGCCTTGGAAACCTGAACTTCTCAAGGCCAAATGCTTTAGGTTATTTGTAAATCACAGAATGGATCAGGCCAGATGTCATATCACTTACTCTATAGTGGAAAAAAGGTGTTGTTCTAATATTAACATTGACTATATTCTAGCATATAATATGGTGAATGAGAAAAGGGAAATAGATAGCAGGATATCTTTACTAAATGAATCCTGAATAAGTAATTGCTGAAAAGAATATTTCCATTCAGGCACAGCTGCTGTTTCATACTTCTTCCAAATCTTGAGACTAGGATGGGTAGAAAAAGAGGAAGTAGTGGACCAATCAATGAAAAGGAGAGCCAAGGAAAACTAAGGTAACTGTATAAATACCAGAAAACAACCTGGTGACAAATACAGATGAGATTGCTCTTGACATAATATGTCATGGGCCAAATTTCTCTTTTGGGAAAAGGAAATGGAAGGCAAGCCCTTGAAGTGCAGACATCAGAAGAAAACCAACATCCCAAAGATAATGTAAGCCTTCTCAGTAACCTTTAAATGATATAGAGAGGATAGGAATTATATATGCAAAAAATGCACCCAAGTACTTAACTCATTGAAATGAAGTGCAATGCTGATGATCATTAGTTGTAAATTAGGGAATGGTTTAAGTGATCCAAGGCCTTTAGAAAAGGGTCATGACAGAGAAAGTCTGCAGCTATCACCTCATAGGGATTTGTGGGACAGGGGATAATGGTTCAGGTGGAATAAAAGGGATTTTGGGCTCAGTGATACCACTGTACGGTCAACAGTTAATGCTTTTTGTTTTTGTTGCTCCAAGAAATATAAATGTAATAGAAATATGCTCTGACTAGCTATAAGCCCAGAAAAATGGCTTTGGAAATCAAATGCAGAAGGAGCATGTGTGGAGCTGGTGTTAGTGAGAATGAGTCTTATTTATGTTGACTTCTTTAAAAATCATAGCACTGATCACTAATGAGTTTTTCTTGTTTATTATTTTTATTTATTGTTTCTCTCCACTTAGTCAAAAATAAATACCATGTGGCCAGAAATATTACTGGATTATTTATTGCTGCACTTTTGGTACCTAGAATAGTGCACATATTATATGCTGAGTAAGTACTTAAATATTTGGTATGTTGAATGAAAGAAAGTAGGAATAAAATTACTTTGTCAAAAAACGTGATATTTTGGTCTAGTATGTATCATGTTTAAGGGGAGATATTCTGATACAAGAAAGATGAGGACAAGATATGACAAGGAAAGACAGTAGCCGTCATGATACTCAAAACTTTGAAGTAGTTTAAAGAACAAAACTGATCTACCTTTTAGTAAGTTAAGTGAAACAATAAGTGCTTTGAATGTTGGTTTTTTTATGGTCTTGAATATATTGTCATAAAGATTGCATTTATTTTTGTTTCTTTTTAAAATTTTTTAACGTATATTCATTTTTGAGAGACACAGACAGACAGAGCATGGAATGGGGGAAGGGCAGAAAGAGAGAGAGAGAGAGACAGAATTCTCTTGTTGAGAATTTTTGCATCCATATTCATCAGAGATATTGGCCTGTAATTCTCCTTTTTAATAGGGTCTTTGTCTGGTTTTGGAATCAAGGCAATGCTGGCCTTGTAGAATGAGTTTGGAAGTTTTCCTTCCATTTCTATTTTTTGTAATTGTTTGAGAAGAATAGATATTAACTCTTCCTTAACTGCTTAGTAGATTTCCCCTTGGAAGCCATCTGGCCCTGGACTTTTGTCTGTTGGGAGGCTTTTGATTACTGGTTCAATTTCTTTGCTGGTTATATGTTTGTTCAAGTTTTCTATTTCTTCTTTCAATTCTGGTGGTTTATATGTCTCTAGGAATTTATCCATTTCTGCCAGCTTGTCCAATTTGTTGGCATATAATTTTTCAGAATATTCTCTTACAATTGTATGTATTTCTGTGGTGTTGGTTGTAATCTCTCCTCTTTCATTTGTAATTTTATTTATTTGGGTCCTTTCAAAGACTCTTTAATTTAAAATATGTGCTGTCCAGAATGGCTATTTTATAAAGAAGATATTTTGAGTTTTATGAATAATGACTATTCAAAATATTCATCAGTCTGAAACATTTAGGCATGAATGCTTACTTAGCAAATACCAGTTCTGTTGAATCACTAAAATAATTGAAGCGCATACTACAACAAATCAGGAGAAAACAGACTATAAATGGTATCTCCTCTAACTGTATGAAATTAGGTGAGTTACTTAACCTCCTTGCACCTCAAAATCTTTGTAGTAAAATAGGTGTAGTGATAGAACAAACTTAGTATTACTGTGTTAAATGAGGTAATACATTTTAAAGGCTTAGACCAGTTGCTATTATTGTTATCATTATCATTATTACCACTAATTGGGCCAATTATTCTGATTATAAGAAAATTAAAAACTTTTTATAGTTTAATATTTACTATAGGTGGTTTTAAAAAATAAATTGAGAGGGGCACATGGGTGGCTCAGTTGGTTAAGTCTCTGGCTTCGGCTCAGGTCATGATCTTGCGGTTCATGAGTTGGAGCCCCGTGTCGGGCTCTGTGTTGACAGCTTAGAGCCTGGAGCCTGCTTCAGATTCTGTGTCTCCCTCTCTCTCTTTCCCTCCCTGACTAGTGCCCTCTCTCTCAAAAATAAATAAACATTGACAAATTTAAAAAAATAATAAATTGGGTGGAGCATCTGGGTGACTCAGTTGGTCGAGCATCTGACTTATGCTCAGGTCATGATCTCACAGCTTGTGAATTTGAGCCCCGCATCAGGCTCTGTGCTGACAGCTCAGAGCCTGGAGCCAGCTTCGGATTCTGTGTCCCTCTCTCGTTCTGGTCCTCCCACGCTCATGCTTTGTCTTTCTCTCTCTCTCTCTCTCTCTCTCTCTCTCTCTCTCTCTCAAGAATAAATAAAACATTAAAAGGAAATTTAAAAAAAATGAATTGGGGAACCAAAATATCCTTTATCCATTCAACCCAGCATTATCTGGTTAAAACCAAAGCAACAATAAGAAACATACAGTGCAAAGATCACAGGGAACAAGAGCAATCTTCTCTCTTGCTTCCTTTCTCACTTTATGGTTTAGCAAGTGGCCTTTTAGGATTGTGTTTTTCAGATATCTGCCTAGTAGCAAAGTTTATTTATGTACCGATGGCAGTTTGGAGGAACTTAGAAGCAATCAGCATGGTGCAGGTCAGAAACATCCTAGAGTTATGGCCAGAGAAGTGTACCTGCTAGTAAAAATATAATACCCTATTCACCAATTATGTATCTAGGCTTGCTGAGCAACACTACATGCTACAGTAGTAAAGAACCTTTGTATAGTTTCTGCAACTGCATCATTTTATTTTATCTCTATGAGTATTAGTTTTCTTCTCTGAAAATGAGGATAATATCAGTACCTCACAGGTTTGATCTGCAAGATGGAAGAGTCAAGCTCTAAATCGAGTAGAGCAGTGCCTGAACTAAAACAATATTAACTCAATTATCATTTATTAGGGTATCATATTTACATTCATGTCTTGTAAGATATAGCAGGTTTCAGCGATGAAGTTCCTGGAATTCTTTTTTAACTTGGCTGCATATTGGAAGGCGTTCTCCAAAAGCTCAGCTCCCTGAAGTTTCCAAAATTAATGGGCACTTGTGGTTTTTACCCAAATTTCCATTCTTGGCCCCATAAATTCCACATGAATCAGTAATGGCAACAGCACTACATTGCCAGCTTTGCTCAGGTTTTAGGGTTTCACTAAGTGTACTAAAATAGGGTTGAATATTTCAGGTTGATTAAAACACTGGGAGGAAGGACAGAGGGTGATTTTAGACATTTTTCATACCAGTGGGAAAGCCTGATTTTTCTAATAGAGGTGTTCCCATACTTTTGCCATCCCAACTTTTACTGTTTTTTACTTGAGTCTTTTTTTTTTTTAACGTTTATTTATTTTTGAGACAGAGAGAGACAGAGTATGAACGGGGGAGGGTCAGAGAGAGGGAGACACCGAATCTGAAACAGGCTCCAGGCTCTGAATTGTCAGCACAGAGCCCGACGCGGGGCTCAAACTCACGGACCGTGACGTGAGATCATGACCTGAGCCGAAGTCGGCCGCTTAACCGACTGAGCCACCCAGGCGCCCCTACTTGAGTATTTCAATAAGTTTCTTGGAATTGCATAGATGGTGGCAGGCAATAAGATTATCTAGCATATACTCAAGTAATAATAGGTGGTCCTTGGACTATTTCCAAGAGGGGTAGGAGGAACTACTTAAGATTGTGGGTTAGCAATAGTGACCTTAAAGGTTAACAACAACGACAAAAATGGAGATATACATGGACTTGAGTGGCTGGCACTAAAAGGACAAACTTTGGGAGAAAGGACAGATTTAAATTGAGGTGTGTTGATGAATTGTTAACTTGTCATGCAATACACATTTTTCCTTCCCACTTCCCTCTTAAATGGTACATCTTACTTCAACTGATAAGTACCTCAAAAAGCTAGAACTACTGAGGGGGGGAGGCCAACTTGCCACACCTGCGATTTTCAGACAGCAGGAAAATATGTAATAAATCGCTGTCAAAGTCTCTTTCTTAATTTTTGTGATTTCAGCAGAAATAGCTATATTCTTAGGGATTTTTCTTGATAACTACTAGGCAAATGTGGAAAACTCCTGGTTCCAAAATGGAGGGAAATATTTATTTTTATGTTGAATTATTGTTCACCAAATATTATACTATCATATTCTAAATCATATAGTCTATGTGCACTAACTCTATAATATTGGATACAATTCTGGGGAATTTTTTTTAACTTTTTTTAATGTTTTTATTTATTTATGCGACAGAGAGAGACAGAACATGAGCAGGAGAGGGCCAGAGAGAGAGGGAGACACAGAATCGGAAGCAGGCTCCAGGCTCTGAGGTGTCAGCACACAGCCCAATGCAGGGCTCAAACCCACAGACTGTGAGATCATGACCTGAGCCCAAGGCGGACGCTTAACCGACGAGCCACCCAGGCGCCCCTGGGGAATTTTTTAAAGGCCCAAAGTCTAGACCACAGAGGATTAAGTAAGATTTTCTGGGTATCAATGGAGGTGTTAGTATTTTTTTAAAGCTCACCTGGTGATTTCAATGTGCAACAAGGAGGCATTTTGTCATTGCTCATGGTATCCAAAGAAGTTGCATGTTTTGAAAGATTTCTGGAAAATAAGATTGCTCTATCTCTTCTGTGAACTTCATATTCTAAGCAAAAATAGTCAAAAACACAATTCACAATTTTCCATTATTTAGTTGTACCAAGAAGTTAATTTGAGAAACTGTTACAATAAAGCAGCACAGTTTATATTTGTATCTTTTATCTCCATATTAAAATAACCCAGGATGAAATCTATGATGTATAGAATCACTGTTAGCTAAAGAGATAGCAATTCAAAGTATGGAGAAATTTATATGCAAATTTGCATTCTTACTTTTAATAAAACTTTTGTCATTTATTTGTATTCAGAATCAATCCTATTTAGCACCCTTTTATATTTTGGGGAGAGCCACTTGTTGTTTATGGTTGGCATTAACAGAGATGCATAATCTACTTAATTCTTTTATGGTATTGATAGTTGTAAGTACCTGTCAAGCATTTATAATACATCTGGAGGGAGCTGCCAGTCTGTGACAATTATGTCTCATTATTAGCTTTACACAATATAATGAAGTAGAATTTAGTGAAATAGAGATTTTCATTTTGTTTTCCTGAAATACAAGCTGAGAGTGTGTGTGTACTTTTGTACTCTATCTCATTCTCCTTAAGACTTCCAGTTCTTAATCTTTAGGGCACGTTGGGATCACCTGGTCAATTTTAACAAATAGTAATGCCTGGGTCCTACTCCCAGAGACTCACACTTAATTGGCCTGCTAGTCAGTTTCTGACAAATTTTTTTCTAAAATTCACACCTAGTTAAAGTATATTTTCTTCAAGTTAATCTTTATTGAAATTCCATGTATAAGGGAGATTTATCTGATAGAATAAAAGGCTTATTTTTTTTCTTTTAGGACTATACATGAAATAGTTGTTTTTAAGTTTATTTACTTATTTAGAGAGAAAGAGCAAGCAGGGGGAGGGGCAGAGAGAGTGGAGAAAGAGAATCTCAAGCGGGCTCCTCACTGATGAATGTGTTTGGGTGGTCTTTAAGACTAGGTTTATATCGTTAGGCAAATGTCAGAATTTTCTCTAATTTGCTAACTTCCTTTGAAGATGAACAGTTAGGCAAAACATTTCAAGGGAGCACAAAATGTTGTACTAATTTAAGGAAATTTTAGTTGTAACTTGACATCATTATGAAAGTAAAACATTGAAATGATTATTTGAAATTTCAGTTTTATTCAGTCAAATGGTCTTGATGTTACCAAAACTTAAGTCCGTCAGAAAATACATCTAGCCATTGCATAAATCAGTCAAGAGAATGCTTTAAATCAATGTTATATAAAACATTTCATAATTAAATTCTAGGTATTTGAAGTCCTCTTATCAATTGTGAAAAGTGAGTCATCACTGGCAAATAAAAAGATTTTGGAAGCTTTACTTCCGTATGTATTTTTTTCGTTGGTCTAAATATCAGAACTTTGTAGGGGTATGTGATATTAGGAAGAATTGATGAGGGTAAAATTGACATTTATTAGTTCCTTTCCAAACACTAGAAATGCTTTTACATATCTACATCATTGATTTTAATGAATCACATGAGGATTTATTTTAGATATCAGTTAATTTTACGCTAGGATAAATTCAAATCAATTTTTCAAGCAATGACATTTAGCATAAGAATCAATGATCGTTAATTGTCATGTGGATTTAATTCTAGTTTTAAAAATTCTTTTATCAGGATATCCATGGAGATAGTTATTATAATCATCAATTGAGTTCCTTCCCTTATATACTCTTCAGATTTCTTTAAAACAGTATTAATTCAGTAAGCTTTTATATTAATTCTATGTTAAGTATATGCTATTGATTTTTGGTGACATAATGCCATTCAAAAGCTTTGTGCCCTTCTTTTATTTTCTTCTCCTAGAATTCTTCTTATATTACTGAGAAACTTCTTAGGCTGAGTATTCAACTCTTGAGTGTCAGGTACGTAGCTCAGTTCACATAAGCTCATTCTTGTTTGACATTAATTAGAAGTTTCACACAGGTATTTTACAACTGGTTTCAACACCATTCTTCATTTCTTTGTGAATAATCTGCTGCTTTCTATAAGGTTTTATTACTTTTCACAGAGACATTTATTGATATTTTACAGTGTGAGAGTGAAATGAAACCTTTCTCCTAAAATGATATGTCTTTTCTTGAACTGTGATGTGATTAATCAGAGCTTTTTTTTTTTACTTACAAGATGAATATTATACTTTCATGAAAATGCTAGCATATTACACTAATATACTTATATTTACTTTAAAAGCTTCTCATTGAATAAGTGACAAAATCCATTTTTATATTCGCTATTTCAAGTAATGATTTTTGAGAAAGCAAAAAAATGTATAGGATGTGAAATCAGGCCATCTCTACATTTAGGTGCAAGATTTTTTTGCCCTAATCTATCAGGCACCGGTATCATGATGGGTTAAGTTACAAATTCCCTTCACCAAATCTATTGTATTTCAATTTATGATCACACATTTATGGATTAATTAGATAACTGGTATATTCTATTTTTAAATTATTTCTAAATCAGAAAGCACTAACTGGTATGTTACAAGCAAAAATAACTTTGCTAGTAACCTTGATTTATGTTTGTTAATAAAATGATAAACTTTTGTATTTTTTGCTAGGCCTTTAGTGTGGGGTATTGAATCAATCTAATCAGCAGTTTAGCAGGTTTGGGGAATGTTGTTGCTATGGTTACCCTAATATACCATAGTCTCAAATTCTACTGGCGTTACCTTGTGTTTAGAGCAGTGGCTGGTGTGCCAGAAGATTTCTCTAGATGTGTGCTCTCTCCTCTGTTTTAGGTCTTCCCTCTGTACTTGTGCCTCAGACAAAACATTTTATTTCTCTTTTTCTCATTTAGCTATAGACTGCTGTGGGTGGGGGGTGGGGGGAGATGTTCTTTGTTGCTCTGCTTCAGCCTCAGACTTCAGCAGTTGTGGTTTCTGGATTGTCAGGGGTAGGGTCCAGTCAGGAATTCTCCATCTCCTCCAGGTATGTAAGCCTCCATATTCTGGACGCAGGATGCACACCTACCCCACCACAGGGACTGCGTTTTATTTTGATGTGTGTAGTCCTGTTCTCTTTTCTTAGCTGTAAGGAGTGTTTACGTGTGCCTTAAAAACAACACGGTCTATTGCCCCTTCTCCAATGGATTAAGACTTTTGTTCCATAGGAAAGATAGGAAGGATGAGAACGGTTTTTCTTGCCCGCCCTGCATACCTGCAGTTCCTTCCTCCCCACAAGTGTTCTCAGGCTTCTTGCCCTCTCCTTCTCTCTTGCGGGCACAAGACGATGCTTGTGGAAAAGGTCCTGAGAGTGCTGAGGATTCCCTTTGTTTCTGTGGCTCTCAAGGTTTCTAAATCCTCATGGTAGTGTAGGTCTGTCCTCAGTAACTTGCTAAAAAATTTTAAATGACATTTTACTGATATCTACTCCATTGTGGTAATCTGAATAATGACCCTCTCACCCCTCAAAGAAAGATATTATTCACATCCTCATTTTTGGAAACTGTGAATGGAATGTTGCTTTATATAGGAAAAGAAAACATACTTTGAAGGTGTGATTAAGCATCTTGAGATGAGGAGATTAACCTCAATTCTCAGTGTGGGCCTAAATATAGAGTCACATGCATCCTTGTAGGGGAAAAGCAGAGGGAGGCTTACCATTGACAGAAGAGGAGAAGGCAGTGTGACCACAGAGGCCAAGACTGAAGGGATGTGACAAGCAGCTGGAAGAGGAAAGGAATGAATTCTTCCTCAGATCCTCCAGAGAGAGCACTGCCCTGTCTGCCTCTTGATTTTGGCTCATTGAAACTGATTTCAGACTTCTGGCCTTCAGCACTGTGACCAAATTCAATTCTGTTCTTTTATAACCTCAATTTTGGGATAATTTTTTACAGCAGTTCTAGGAAACTAATACCCCTGGAAGCAAGAGATCACATCCCATCTTTTCTTATCCTTCCTTACATTCCAAATTAGCTGATTAACCTGTGACTTCGACTCTCTGATTGGTTCAATAGTTACGATTTTAAGGATCATCTAGTGTTCTTATTGTTGTAAACATGGGAGCAACACTCAAGCTCTTTACTTTCTAGGTCAGGGTCTGTCAACTGCAGTGTTACTGTCATTTTGGGTTGGACAGTCCTCTCTTTGGGGGTGTCATTCTGTGTGTTGTAAAATATTTAGCAGCATTCCCTGGACTTTTATCTACTACATGCCAGTAGTACGGACCCAATTATGACAACCAAAATTGTCTCTAGACATTTGTGAATGTCCTTTGGGAGGACTAAATTGTCCTTGATAACTACTGCTCTAAGTAGAAGCTGAAAGTTGTGAACTCTTTTGTGTCTGTTTTCTTTCACAAAACATTATGTTTATGAGATTTATCCCTGACAACACAACTAATTTGTTGATTCTATTGTTGATGGAAACTTGGATAATTTCTTATTTTTGCTATTGCACATAGTGCTATGAAATTCTAGTATATGCCTTTTGCTAAATAGTCATATACATTTTATTGAGCATATGGATGGAGCTGCCAGGCCAGATGGCATGCAATCCACAATCCTACAACTGTAGTGGACACTGCCAAACAGATTTCCAAAGCAATTTTGCAAGTTTATCCCCCCTAATACAGGTTACTACAGTTCTGGGTACTCTACATCCTCCTTGACATTCAGCATTTTCTATATATTTTTTTCATTTTATCCATTCTAGTGAATATAACATTGTGATATAGTTTGCATTTCCCTAGTGACCAATGCATTTGAGCAGCTAAGTGGTAGAAGCTAGACCAAATTGCCACGTTATACCTGATTTCATTTATATGATATTCTGGAAAATGAAAAGCAGTGGGAACAAAAAAATAATCAAATCTGTGGTTGCCAGGGGCTGCCAGTGTTGAGCAGGTTTAATTATAAAAGAGCATAAGAAAGTTTTTTAGGGGTGATAACATGGATCTGTACCTTGATTGTGATAGTGTCTACAAGACTGTATGCATTTTTCAAAACTCTCAAATCATTCTTGTCAAGAGAGGACTGAACTAAGATTTAAGATTCCAAATTGCTGTGCTATCAATCTTTTTATCTATTAGTACTTTTTCTAGTTATTCATCTAGCCATTCAGCCATCTGGGTTTTTTTTTGTTGTTTTTTTGTTTTGTTTTGTTTTTTTTGTCCCATGATTTATCCTGTCCCATACACAGTTTTGAGAACAGAGACTGTATCTTTGCATTATGATATCTGGCAGAATTTGCAGCACACATCAAGGAATGGTAAATGTTTGCTGTTGAGAATGAAAATAATCTAGGTTTATGGAAATATGTTTATTGAAAACTGTACATCACTTAAATTATGTAAACTTTTTGGAAATCAAGCAGGAGAACATCTGTTCTGGTATGGGGCTTACTTAGCATAGTTTCTTTACATTTTCATTTGAACACTTGGTAAATTACAGGCCACTTCCTTGTGAGAGTGATAGCTATTGTTATCAAAACACTGTTTATTTATGTTCTTAAAAACTCATGTTTAAGCATGTTAAGCAAACAAGGCATATCTGGCAGCTGCAAAGTAACAAATCCAAATATCTCCCAACAATACTGCTTAGTAATGTGCATAGAGGAGAGGTACATTTAACCACGTGGTTATCCATGCTGAGGGATTAAACTGAACCAGCTGTGATAAAAAAGGACTTATCTTTTATAACTCAAGCTCAGCAGTCTCTCTAAAAAGTGTCTTCAATCAAAAAATGCTTATGAGGCCAAAATAAAAAAAAAAAATTACTTCCATAGACTCTACAAAATGCTGGCTATGGTAATTAATATTCTGCAGCATTTTAAGGAAATCTAAAGAATGAAATAGGCCTATAAACATTTTAAGGCCAAATGATATGACCATACAATTTGAGAAAGTACTTCTTGAAAGGTATCAGTTCTCGAGTTTATCAGAATGAACTGTTAGATTTGGATCCTATGAATGAAAGTAGCAGGATAATTTTATTTTTGGTTGGTTAGTTTTACAAATGCTTACTTGGTTTTTGAACAAAGCCCATTTTAATATTCAACAAATTATAATTAATCCGTCCATTTTAAAAAGCAGATGAATTTTATATAGTCATTATAAATGGTAATCTAACATAGTAGTTAATGGCATGTACGTTAGAATCCCAGCTCTATCACTAACACTGCATGTCCTTAGATAGGTTACTTCATTGCTTGGTGTCCTGGGTCTCCATATCCCTAACAGTAAAACAGAGATGATAATAGAACCAATCTCCATAAAGTTGTTATGAGGATTAAATGAGTTAATATCTTAAAATGTATTATTCATATATATTATCCATATATATAATTTCTCCTTCAACTAAAATACACTATGGAAATAATTTAAAACATAAAAATGTGAACATATTTCTCTTTGTCATTATCTAATATTATCTGAATTAATGTTTTCTATTTTTTATTATAAAAGTGATGTATAGCAAAAAATGGAAATACAGAGCAATTCCAAGGGTAAAATAAATCATCAATAATTCTCTGATGCAGATAATCACTATACATTTTCATGTTATTTTTCTTGTCTTTGCATATATTAATACATTATTTTAGATCATATTATGACATGCATTTTTTTAGTATTTTTAAATTGAAGTATAGTCAACACTCAGTGTGATATCAGTTTCAGGTGTACAGTATCATGACTCAACAATTCTATACGTTACTCAGTGCTCATCACAATTAAGTATACTTTTAATCTTATTTATCGCTCATCACAACTGCACTCCTTAATCCCCATCTCCCACTTAGCCCAATCCCCACCCATTTTCCTTCTGGCAGCCATCAACTTATTCTCTACAGTCAAGAGTCTGTTTCCTGGTTTGCCTCTCTCTTTTTTTGCTCATTGTTCTGTTTCATAAATTTCACATATAAGTGAAATCATATGGTATGACTGATATGTTGATAAACAACATTTTGATGAAAGCATACATTTTATTATAAGAATGCATCATGATTTACTTTACATGATTATTTCTATTTGGGGGGTATATAAAGTTTTATTTCAATCTATTACATATAACAAAAGTTTTGCACCTATATCTCAGTTCAGATACCAAATTATTCCATTAGAGTAGATTATGAGGCAAATATAGATTCTTTCCTCAATATCAAAATCACATATGAACTTATACTGAGTTACCTCCACTTTTACTATTTATCTGGCCTATAAATGGGAATCCTAAGATTCCCTAAGAGAATGATCAAATTTGAGAAGGAAGCTGGAAAAATCAGAAAATGGTTCCTCAAACATGGTTCTTGGATAAATTGATGTCTAAAATTAAACTCACCTTTATTGACATCTCTTTGTGGTGATTTAGGAACAGAAAGTACTATGTATCCTACCAAAAATAAGACTTTGTCATAACCATGACAGAGGAAACTTTATAACTGGCTATTGTTCAGAATGGGTTGATGAATTTGAAAATGGATTCTAAGGAAATTGACAGTTATATATATATTTTGTCCTTATAGCTAGTCTATGTCACCAGTATGACCTGCACAATTCAAAGAGATGGAATATATATATATATATATATTCCATGTATTCCAAGACACAAATAACAGCCCCAGAAAACATATAGTAACAATATTTCCATCAGTGTATGTGCTAATGCTAAAGTTTGTTTTAGCTATGAGTAATTCTAAAATATTCTTAAAATCTCTGTAAAAAAATTGTTCTTAAATACCATTTACATTGAGGAATTTTTCTACTCTTTTAAGTCTCTATTGAAATATTTTTCTGCTCATCAGACCAATTTAATCAACTCATGTTTAATGATCACCATAGATAATATGTTAACCTTTGAGGATCCAAAGATAGGATAGAAACTATACCTTCACTGAGGAACTTATAGTCTAAAAGAAGAATTTTAATAGAGTTTCCAATGCAAAGAGAATTTTAGGAGCACAGGGCAGGTGTTCTTTGCCTGGAATAAGGAGCTTAGGGTTAAGGAGCTCAGGGGTTTTCAGTAAGACTGATTTTCTGAGATAAATTGCAAAGGATGATCCTAGAAAAGAAAGAAAGGAAGGCCATTTAAAGAAGAAGAAATGGCAAGGACAAAGGCAAGTTACACATTTTATATAGTGTTATGACACTACAACTTAATGGTACCTGAACACAGATTTTGTGGTGGAAAGTGGCAAGAGATGATGTTTGGGAAAAGTGGGGAGACATTGAAGGACAAGGCACAGGGCTTGTACTCCATCTTAGATAATAGGTAAGCATTGAAAAGATTTAGTAGGTGAATGAGATTCTACTTGTAGCCTGAAAAGGAAATTTGAAAAGAACAATCATGGAAGGAGAGATAGCAGTCAGGAAACTATTTAATACCCAGGTGGAAGACGATGAAAGCGAGTGTTAGTATGAGGGAAAGAGGGTAGAAGATGGACTTGAGAAATATTTAGAGTGTAAAAGTGACAAGGGCTTGAATTTGATTGTGGTCGTCCTATAGGGCAGAAACAGGTCAACAAAATGTAAATGAAAGGATTTAAAGATATTTAAATTTTAATAAAGAATTTAAAGAATTTAAAAATAATCTAGTGAGACACTAACATTTGCAGTGTTTCTAAATATGTGGGTCTCAGACCTGGCTGCACATAAGAATTACCTGGGGAGGTTTAAAAAAATTCTGAGGCTTCACTCCCTCCCAAGACCAATTATATAAGAATCCCTAGTGGTAGGATTCAGGCATGTATATTTTTAAAAAGCTTCCCTAGTGATTCTAATGTGTATGCAGTATTGAGCACCAGTGTTGTCTAAATCATTTTCCAGATGTTCTTTTGACTTACAAAACAGAAGAGTAAAGGGGAAATGAAAATAGTATTAAGAACTAACTTGTATCCCATAGTAATTATAGGAAGAGTGTGCAGTTCGGTGTATACTTTATATTACACAATTTTTATGAGGTAGACATTTTTACCCAAGTTGTGTAGTTAGAGAAACCACAATATGGGACATTGAAGTGAATTTCACAAGGTCATCCAGGTATTCAGCATTACAGGCTGGACATGAACCAAAATCTGTCTGATTCCACATTCCACATACTAAAAGTGCCTCTCTGCTATATCTAAAGCCGGATAATTACGTTACAATTTCTTCCTGTAATTATTGTTTTAGATATACATATTTTGAAGTGTTCTTCTTTTCTCCCTGTAGGATTTTGGTAAATTCTATGTAAATATTCATTAACTTGTTACAGCGTATTTACAATAAAAAAAAAAAAAAAGGTCTTTGGAGAAACAAAAATTTGGCTGAGAAGGGAATTAGTACTAGTGAATGCCAACTATGGATTTTTTTCCCCAGAAACTTTAGAAATACAGAGAAGTTCAAAGAACATAGAAAATACTGTTCAAGTCCCCTAGAATTAATTGTCATTGACGTTGACAATTCGTGCCATATTTCCAAAAGAATAGAAGCTCTGTGAAATAAGATTTTTTCCCCCTGTTTTGTTCACTGATTTCTTTATAGTCAAGAAACAATGACTTATGTACAATATATCTCATATCAAACATTCTATATTAAATGTCCCTGGAGCAGAGTGTTTCATATTATCAAAACTCTATTTTTAAATTTCTCCAAGGTAATAGAAATTTCTCTAGAGTATATTGTTGAATAAATCTTCTTTACCATCTGGTGACTTTTCTGCTTCAGAAATAAGGTTATATTTTATGTTGAATTTCCTTTGTCTTCCATACATATTTTTTTATGTCTAACTAATCAATTTGTCATTTTTCATCCATATTCACTATGGTTTTTAAAGTCTTTTTTTTTTTTACAATAATTCAATTTCTGTACTGTTGTACTAATCCTTGCTGTTTCTATTGAACTTATTAACTCCTTAGCGGCATTTCCTTGGTTCTCAATGTTTTCTTAAGTTTAGAACTTTACTTTTATTATTTGTTTTATCATCTCATCTCTAAGACCTTGTGCTTTTATTTCATTGATCTATAGCATTTTCTTGGGTTTCTTGAATTTTCCTGTGATGCATTTTGTGTGTGTGTATCTTTTGTTTCTTTTTTTCTTTCATGTGGTAGCATTTTAAATAGTTTCTGCTTTTTATCTTTTCATCTTGTTCGTGCTTGGGTGTTTTTATTCATTCATAATTTTTCATAACTTTTTGATATTCTTTACATTATATCTCAGGCCAGTTTCATTTTTCCCTCAGTTATATTGTGAGGGCCAGGAATTTTGTGCCCTTTGACGTTTCTGTAGTTAAACAAAATGGTGAGATAGGAAGGATTTGTTTAGTGAGGATGTGTTCAGGCTTTGCTACGATACCTGGACTCTACTCTACTGTCTTACTAGGTTAATTTTTTTACACAATGATGGAGTCCACAAACTTAAATGATATATGCCATACCCTTACAGTGTGGATTGCTTTGCCTAGATTTAACTTTCTTCTTAGAAAATCAAATCCATTGTCTGCTTTCCTAACCTCACCGTTTTCTCCACAGAAGCTAGTTTCAGTAGTCCAAACATATAGACTTCCATGTAATTGGTTTATCTGAAAATTTTGGAATCTTCTTATTACTTCACAGATTTAGTCATCTCAACAATGTGGATTCTAGGAAATCAATGCATAAAATCTTGCTCTGATTGTCTCTGCCAAACTGAAAGCATTTTCTCATTTCTTTGAGGAAGTTTTTGAAATAAAATTACATTTTGCACTTTTTTTGTGCAGGTGGTAGCATAAACATTTTCCATTCTTTTTTAGTCTTTTGTTGTTGTTGTTGTTGTTGTTGTTTAAACTCTCGTGCACTTTTTTTGTGTAGGTGGTAGCATAAACATTTTCCATTCTTTTTTAGTCTTTTGTTGTTGTTGTTGTTGTTGTTGTTGTTGTTTAAACTCTCTTTGTTCCATTTGGAAGGAAGGAAATTCTCAGACTTTTAATTTTCAATTTACTTTTTCTTTAGAGATATGAACTTATATTACTAGTTTTAAGAGGAAGAACTAATTGGGACTGAGAAGTTAAGCTGTTGAAGACTATAGGAGGCTACAAAAGTTCTGTATGAGCAAATGATTGGAATTATAAAGACATAGCTTCAGACTGGACATGAATGTAAGTAAACTTCTAGGAGCTGGTAAGAAATATGAGTAATTTCATGCTTTAAAAGTAAGAAAAAGGGGCGCTTGGGTGACTCTTGATTTCACGGTCTCACTGTTCCGGAGACAGCCTCCGCATAGTGCTCTCTGATGACAGTGCAGAGAGCACTCTTTCCCTTCCCTGTTTCCCTCTTTCTCTGTCCCTTCCCTGTTTGTGCGATCTCTCTCTCTCTTTATGAAAAATAAAATAGAACTTAAAAAATTAATTTAAAAAAATACGAAAAAAGTTGGTGAGGAGAAAAATGAGGTTTTAGTGGGTGGTAGAATGAATTGAAGAAAAAGTAACCTGAGAGAAAATGGTACAAACTACTCATTCCAGAAACTTCTTGATGTAGCTTTTATCTTTATTTCCATACCTATGTATACAGGCAACACAAACTTTCTTTTTGTATGTCTGATTCCTCTCTCTCTCTCTCTCTCTCTCTCTCGCCTTATTCACTTATTAGCCTGTTAGATGCTATCTGGGGATTCAGAGAGTCAACAGCCCCTCTGCAATTTTAGATAAAATTAAGTGACATTAAAGTATTTCACCAAACTCAATTATTCAACTGAACAGAGGGGTGGCATTAGCGTAGTTAAGAAAAAAAAAACAATTTGTTTGCATTTGGCATGTATCTATGATATAATAGTTACGTATACATGCATTTGGCACGTATCTATGATAATGAAATATGCTCAATGAAATAGTTATTCTCCAAAGTATGATTTTCCTAGATTATACGACTAACTCTTGTTACCTAGACATAGATTCAATAATGATAAGGGGAAAATAAAAATAAATTTAACTGTTCTTGGAATTATTAAGGACGTCATGTATAAAATAACTTCACCTAAAATATATATCCAGGAAATGCTAGAAACTAGATAAATTTAGCTTTACATATTTACATATTTAATATTTATTATTGTAAGGTATAAAGCAAAAGGTGCTCTGACTTTGGGAAATTTTAAAGATTTCTTGTATTTTTCATCATAGGTTAAAACTAATATAATCCCTTGCTTTCAGCAATATGTGTGGAATAGTAAGAATCACATTTGTCTCAACTATATAATGTCAGAATTCAGAAGACTGAAAAATGATCAAATGCATTCATTTATTTCCTGTTGACTATTGTCTGAATTCTGGCTTTATCCTACTCCTAGGATGATTGAAATTATGATGAAGAAAAGTGAGGCATCATTGTTTGGTCTAGTGGCCCTGCATTTTTTTTTTAATACCCTGCAGTAGATCTTTGCACCTAGATTTGTAAAGGGCTGATTTCCACAAGGGCATATTTATTTTCTACATTTTTATTCCAGCATCTGGATAAGCTGCGAGGCATTTAATGTGATCTCAAAGCCATTCATCCATTGAAACCCCCTGTTGTGACAAACAATGAGAATAGGGAGCTGTTTCTTAAGCTTGAGGCACACATATAAACTACTTGTCCTAAATTTTTCATTTGAGCACAAGTTGAATGATTCATTTGAAAATATTTTGTCAGTTTAAATTAATTCCTTGAATCAGATGCAATTGGAGTCTGCTTTAAAAACACTGTATTAAAAAAATAAAACAAAAATACTGTTTTTCACAAGCTACATGTGCACACACTATGAAATAACAACAACGACTCATTTGTGTGTGTCTATGAACACTATGTGATGTACAATGGGAATAGACTGATTGTGATTGAGATGGTTTTGCATGGTGTCAGGCACTATTAACACTTAACTTTCTTTGTCCAGATACTGTATACATCAATAGCATGAACAAATGAAGAAATAATTGAAATAGCTTTGCTGGAAATTAGAGATGAAAAGCTTTCTCAGATAAATTTGGAGTAAATAGCATTTTTAGTGTATTTGAGTATTCCTGTACCATATATCTGACATACCCCCACATAAGATGTGTTTTATGATGAAGGAATACTTTGAAAATGAAAGAGGTTCGTAAGCTTTGTGTGTAGGTTGTATGAAGAAAGTGGTAGAAAATTATTTCAGAGGAGAAACTAGACAAGGTCATGAAGAGCTTGAAATTAAGTGCTACAAAGCTTTAGCATATTTCATTTTTAGCAAATGGAGATTCTCCAAACAGTTTAAAAACAGAAGAGGCACATATATGGTTAAATTTACATTTTTGATAGCTCTTCAGATAATAGCATTGAGGACCGATGTTGCTTGTAGTGAACCCAAAGGCAAAGAACATAAGATACGATTGTAACATTCCAGGTGAAATAAGGAGGTGCATAGACAAGAGGAACTCTAATCAAAGGAGGATTAAAGAAATAGAATAAAGTGGACTTATTAACCGTTAACTGAATAGGAGAGGTGTCTAGAAAAACTCCAGATTTTTGGTCTAGGTATAAAGAATGCTATTACTGTTAACCCTGATGAAAAATGCGAAGGTGCCTATGAAATGAATATCATGTGGAGATATTTAGTGGTTTGTTAGATAGATCTGAGGCATAAGGGCAGATTTTGAAGTGAAAACCAGCTTTGAGAACCATGTAGGGGTAATAGTTAAACATTGTGTGTTGTTGAAAGGGCCAGTAGAACAACAGCAACAACAAAAACAAACAAAACTAAACAAAAAAACAAAAACAACCTAAATATGGACTCCACTGATCATTGAATCATAAACAGAAACACAACTGGATTTATGAAAATCATAGATTTATTGCTCCCTCCCATTCTGTATGTGCATTTCCATTTAATTGTTACCTGTCATATTGTGTGATTTCCAAGTTACCAGTCTCCTTCTTTGCTTTCTGTTAAGGACTGTACTGCTTGAGTTTCAATTGCAAAGGCATTTGTTTCCTTTCATTCTGTATATGGTGCTTCCCTGGGAACCTCTTTATAATCTTGATAGAAAGAGTACTTGTCCAAATGCACTGATTAATATTTCCCTCAAGTTCTTCTCTTATTCATAAGGTGAGCTATAATGTTATATGGAGTCTTTTTCAGTGCTGTTTAGCAAAAAGTGATACACAATATCACATAGGGTAAGTTATGGTGCTGTAACAAATCTCAGTGACTTAAAGGGAAAATATTTGTTTCTTGCTCATGCCTCCTGCTGATGCCCTGCCCCACATCATCTTCACAGCAGAACCTTGTGATGGCTCTCACATATCACTTCTATTCACTTTTAATCTCCAACGCAAGTCTCATAACTAAGCTTGATGTCAGTGGGCCAGGGATATATCCTTCCACAGGAAAAGGGCAATAAATACTTGAAACAACACAATCTGCCATATATAGTCTATGCTTATTTCTGTTATTACACTATTAAAAATATCTAAATCACATCTCTTTTCTACCTATTTTGTTTCTTTGACTAACCTCTTCTCAAGAGAAGCAACATCCAGTGATTTTTTTTAAGGGGATGCTATATATTTTCTATCTACAACTCAATATGGCTTTATATTCTGGTAATTTTTTTCTGTGTATACGACTAAAACTTAAAGTCCCTGCCTCTTGTTCAACATAAACACAGAATCACATTACAAGTCAAGTCACTGGTCTGAATTTCAGCAGTGATTCATTTTAGCTAAATTTGTTTCCAAGAGGGATAGAATTTCTCCAAGCTAGAGTCTGCCTAACTTTTTAAAAGATCTCAGGATTTCAGCTCAACTTTTCCACTGTTGGGGTTTTTTGGGAGACAATGTTTAGTATGTATATGGGGCTTAAAATTTCCTGCTAGGTTTAGCATGCAAGTGATATTCATGACTGCTTTCTGCTTTCTTTTACCTCTTTTGAATGTGAATGTAAATATCCTTCTTACCTCACAGTTTCCTCTTAAATATTACAGTAACATATGTTCATTTCATATCCTCTCTTATTAGGTAACAAAATTGGCTAATTGATCCTACTTTATCATGTCATGGAGATTTTGAGTAGAGCAAATATTCTTATGTTTGTTTCTCAAGACAGAAAATATTTAAATTAATAAAAATATTTTTAAAATATCATTGACTCTTTTGCTAATTCAATAAGATCTCTAATTAAGTAGGTGCCTATTTATATACTACCTCCAAAATGAAATTACTTGGAATCCAGTGACCTCTTTTTGATCTAATTCAGAATTTGTCTATTAACAACTGCATGTTCCTTTCCTGACCCAGCCCACTCTCCCTTATAATTTACTTTAAATGACTTGCCTTTCTCCCTTTATATTATCAAATTCCCCACTAATTTCCCTTTTTTTTCCTAAACTTATCTCTTTTTTTTCTAAACAAAATGATTTCCTGCTTAACTAAAATGGAAGACCTATTTACTATTTCAGCACTGAAATAGTGTGTACTTACAAATAACCTCATTTCCTTCAGCCTGAGTCAAAGTATTCTTATTCCTCTCTAAGCCTTTATTCTGTGTCTTGAAACCTGACCTCATGAGTCCACCAATGCAGTCATGATTCTGCCTCAAATGTGTGTCTCATGGTTCTTCTTTTATTGCCTATGTCTTTGCAAGTCCACCACTTTTGATGATCCCTTGTTTTATATTTATCCCCACTTGCTTAACTTCACCAGATCTCAATGAATGTGAGTCAAACCTTCAAAATTGGCAGTTGGTATTAAAATATAGTGGTTAGGGGCGCCTGGGTGGCGCAGTCGGTTGGGCGTCCGACTTCAGCCAGGTCACGATCTCGCGGTCCGTGAGTTCGAGCCCCGCGTCAGGCTCTGGGCTGATGGCTCAGAGCCTGGAGCCTGTTTCCGATTCTGTGTCTCCCTCTCTCCCTGCCCCTCTCCCGTTCATGCTCTGTCTCTCTATGTCCGAAAAATAAATAAATGTTGAAAAAAAAAATTTTAAATATAGTGGTTAGACAATTGCTAGTATAGTCTTCTAATATAAAGAAGATATGATTAAAGATACTCTATTGCAAAGATAATTAATATTTTTTGTGTATTCTGTCTGTATATACTTCATAGAATCTTTAATCAACACAGTTTATAAAAATATATGAACTACAATTAAAATTGCTTTTAAATATGCCATTATAGGCTAAAAATATTTTATTATGCTTTGACAATGAAATATTTCAAAGACAAATGGAT
Source organism: Herpailurus yagouaroundi (assembly GCF_014898765.1). Lineage (NCBI taxonomy): Eukaryota > Metazoa > Chordata > Mammalia > Carnivora > Felidae > Herpailurus > Herpailurus yagouaroundi. The sequence goes on along the minus strand of NW_024412396.1, from coordinate 18,970,385 downwards.
ACAGTGTTTTGGAAAGCAATTTGGCGACAGCAATAATTCCATGGATTCTCTAATAATTTAAGGAATTGTATTATAAAACTTAATAAATGGTCTTCCAACTCAAGAACAACTTACATTCTAGTTTCACCAAGACTTTTATTTGATTTCCTATTTGAACTAATTTTTAATAATTATGTATAACTCAAAGTATGATATTATGAAATGATTATTTCAATTTTATAAAAAATAAAATATTTTATTAAGAAAATTAATTTACTCTTCAGTACATAACCACTTATTTTCAAGTATTTTCAATTATTTCTCCAGACCCAGTGAAAATTTTAAAGGCAGAGTATTCATGGGATTCTGAATGGTGCAGTAATAGATTATTCATCAATTTCATATTATTACAAAAGAAGGGATATGTTGAATAATTGAAAATAGATCTTTGTGTTTGTAGGAGGTACAAGTTGTTACTTTGAACAAAGGATAGTTAAGGACATGTTACTTGTTTATTTAGCAAATATTATTAGGACATCACAAAGTGCCAGATGTTGATGATACAAAAATAAGCATCTACTTGTGTAATGTGAGGTAAACAGTGAAATTTCAGTGGTTGATGTAGAAGTTTATATTAATTTTCCTCTAATGAGCTGTCCAAAACTGTTTCTAAACTTCAGGAGGCATTTTTCCTACAGTGGCATTTAGGGAACCCATTTTCTTCCAGCATTCAAGTCACCATTGTCATAGCCATCAAGTCAGGAGATGGGAAAAATAGCACAGAGAATGACAAGTAGAAACTTGGTATGGACAAGGCCTTGGAAATGTGTTATCACTTGTACTCACACGCCATTAGTTAGAACTCAGAGTTACAACAATTACAAGAAAGGCTGGGAAATATTGTCTAATTGTGTGCTTAAGAAGTAAAGAAAATCGGTTTTGTGAATGACTAACCTGTATCTGCCGCAAAGATGAATAATACATAGTATCCTAACTTCAAGGAACTCACAATCTGTTTGCAGAAGATGGCAGATGAATATAGTACAGAATGATAAGAACGTTAATAATATATGTAAATGAAGCTGTTCGAGTAGTTTTTGGGAAGTCTGGAAGGTCTGGCAGGGGCAGACTGCATTATTTGAAAGAGACTGTGGAGTAAGTGATTCTTGAACTGAATTTTGGTGAAAAATACATGTTCACCAATCAGATGATACCAGGGACAAGAGAATTTTAAATCAGTGGAAAATTAAGAAAAGGGATTGGAGGCACGGAACTGTACATTAGGACACATGGAATTGTCTGTAGTCTGCAATAATATGCAGAGAAGCTTTCCACCCTGGATTATATCTTGTTTGTAAATAACATTGTTGCTCTTGTTTAATTTGGGGAAGAATTCACTTGACATGTTTTTTGTCATCTTCTATTTTTAACTATTCTCAGGTATTTAAGTGAAATAGTGGTAAACAGAATAAATTGGAATTTATCATTTCAATTTAAACCCAAGATTTTCTCTTGTGAAATTGAATGAATTGAAACATTTTAAGTTATTTTATACATTCTGAAAATTTTATTTTATATTTTAAAAAAGTGACTTGAAAAGTGATGGTTATCTTTAAGCACTCAAATTCATTTTTTATTACATATGCACACACACACACACACACACACATATATACATATATAAATTATCAAAGGATGAACAAAATTATATCATTTGACTTTCCCTTACATGAGACAAGTAAGTCCACATCCCTTTTGTATTTTTATGATCTACAACTCAATTCATTAAATCAAAACATATTAATGATTAGTTAGATATTTCATTACGTTTACTAATATTATATTTAAAAATATTCTTTGAATGAAAAAAAATTTTTTTAATGTTTATTTATTTTTGAGAGAGAGACAAAGCATGAGTGGGGGAGGAGCAGAAAGAGAGGGAGACACAGAATCCGAAGCAGGCTCCAGGCTCTGAACTATCAGCACAGAGCCTGACATGGGGCTTGAACCCACAAACCGTGAGATCATGACCTGAGCCGAGTCTGACGCTCAACCAACTGAGCTACCCAGGTGCCCCAATATTCTTTGACTTTTAAATTTAATTTGAATTTATAATAATTTTTATACAATTTGTTATACCTGTTTACATATTAGTGTGCTCCATGTTTATTTCACCCCTTATAAACTTCTATTTTCCAATCCTCTAGTTCCTAAATTTACTTGCCCATCTTTAATATTTTTATAACGGCAGTAACATTTGAAATGTTGGTTTTGGGATATAAGTATAAAAATCAAACTTTCAGATTTCATCCTCATTCTAAAAACTTAAAGAAGAGTTTTCAAGATGTTACCTACTTTCCTTAGTTTTTTAAGGAATTTTTCTTCATTTTTAGACACCTGATGTTCAGTGTATTTTCCATATCATATAGTATGAAATAAAAAAGCTTTCCAAAATCTAAATCACCATTTTCTTTTTGGATAGCAGCCATGAATTTATAAACATGGAGCATAAGAAACAGAGAGCAGTGCCTAGGTCAGAACAGAAACAAACTCACTACCTGCAAGAATGTTTCCCATTAAATATAGCTTTACCAGTCATTACCCAAAGCTTTATTTATTTTTTCAGCCTGTTGGTGCCTGAGCTTTTACACATGAAATAAAATGGTATTATGGGACAACTTTCTTCTGCTATTAGCTTTTTTTTTTTTTTAACTGAATGTTGTCTCTTTAAACATCAGTCCAAAGTTTCTTCTGAAGACTTTCGTCTGAATTTCAATAACTCCAATATCTAAGTAAGCCAAAATCTAAGTAAAACTGTGATCCCTTTTTTGGCACACTTCTGATGTGAATTATTCAGAGATATCTACAGGATCAAACATTCCCTGGTGAACTTCCTCTTTGGAGGTATTCTTTTGAATACAAAATGGCCTTACCTCACTGGATTTAAATACAAATAAATTTGAACCTTTTGAAAACTAAGATATTGTAGCCATATTCTCTGCATTAGGATCAAGTTGCACAACTCTAGCATTTAATTTTGCACTTCATTCCGATGCACGGCTGGCAGATTCCAATAGCAAAGAATGCCATTCTCAGTAGTACCAAGAAGATACTTAGACACAATCTTCCAAAGTAAAAGAGCCTTATTTTCTCAGCTTACTGACTGAATGAATATTTAAACTCCCATGCCTCTTAGTGTCATATTGTAACTCCCCCCCCACCCGCAACGCTAATAACAAGTAAATATTCATCTTCCAAGAAATAACAAATGATATTTGGTGTTTGCAGTACCTGATAAAGTCTCAGTTTCTACCAACACTGTTTTTGCATGTATAAGAATCATATGTTAATATTCACATTTTGAAGTGATAACCTTTACTAGCTGTAACAAAGCTGGGACTTCATTTTTTTCTATATTACAGAAACACAAAGATGTGTTATTATCTTTATGTAGCAAATAAAGCTTTGTGTTAAGAAGGGACAGAACACTCATGTTTTCTTATTGCAAGTCCTAGTTTCATATGAAGACAAAGCTGAATTTCCTTTTTTTTTTTTTTTTTTTTTTGCTGTTATTTCATTATTGCAAGGAAATTACACTGGCAGCCAAATGAAGTCTTTGTTAGCTCAATTTGAATCAGACTAGAATAATTGATATATTTTTGCTATGTATCCACATTGTACATAAGTAGTTTTCACTCTAGAGAATAAAACTGCAGGTGGCAGGTGCTTTATCACCAAGGCTTTAATTATTGGATAAATTATAAAACTATTAAAGGTATCCCTGTTTTCCACTATCAGAGTAAGATATAGAACTAATTTCCTGGTTCTACAAGACAGCCCAAGAGAAAACCAATAGTATCTCCTAAATGGGAGATAAACTCTCTCTTCTCTAAAGTATCTTTTTTTTTTTTTTTTTTTCACTCTATGGGTACAAACTTAGAATGGCCACTTGTGAGACTGGTATTTGGTGCTGAAAAAGCCAGATATTGGTGTTGAAAAACCATATCATGGCATCAATATAAACATGTATGTGTCCTTTAATGCATCAGCCTCCAATTAGGATACCAGATGTGTATATGACCCACTGCTGTGCAGTCTCCCATAGTCTCTCCCAGACATGGGGCAAAGGAGGAATGAAATTTTGTCTTCAATAAGAAAGTCTTTATCAGAATGCCACCTATATAGTCCTACAGCTTAATTTTGACATTAAAGGAACAAGTGTACTGCCATAGATGGTTGTTGGGTTGAACTGGAATTCAATCTCCAAATTGCTGCTTCTGTGCAATGTACGTACACATTTGTCATAGCTGTGCCTTTGTCAGAAGGACCCAAGACGTTAGCTTTAAGTGACAGAATATTTGCAACCCATGTTTACTTTTACTTATACTCTTTTTTACTTTTACTCTTTTACTTATACTTTGCATGGAGTATTTACCCAGTGTTTTACTTGTTGCTCCCACAAGGAACTACAGAGAGGCTCTCATCCTCCTTTGTATTTGCCCACACATATTTTTCCAACCTTAATTTTGATTTGGTTAATTCATTTGTTCACTAAAGAACATCATTAAATATTTCATCTCTCATTTAGAGACAGATGGTAATGGATTTTCCAAAATTTTATAGATATAAAAGATTGTTTTTCCTTTGTCACAGAGACAATAGTGTATTTAAATATAATATCTTTGGGACATTACCCCTTCTACTCTAAACATTTTAGACTGTGATGATACTGTTTGACCATCTTGTGTAATTTGTAGATAAAAATGATGATGTAGATAAAAATTCTAAAGCTGTTATAATTCTGCTTTTGTGTCCTACATATAATTTTGGGAGTTAGATGTAAGATTGTGTTGTTTAGACCTGAAATCATAATTGCAAGAACATTTTCTTCTATTTTAGCATTGATTATCAAAATCGTTTAGGTTATTCTGGTTTTTCTTTGGGAAAAGTTTTCAACCTGAATATTTGTTCTTTAATCTGTCTTTATGTTTCATAATATTTTCATCACTCTTTGGTTTTTCATATGATATAGATAAGCCATTAGAACTGTTTTGTCAAAAGCTCGTATTTGAATGAAGAATATTTACAAGTCCAATCTTGGAGATATCTGCATTTCCCTTTTCTCCATTCTATTATATACAAACACTTACAGATTCCTTAGATTGTTTGAGAAGATTGATGAATGATGTGTGAAGCTGTTTCTGGTATTTGGTAGTATTTATTGAAGAAAAAATCAAGCAATTCTTTTACAGGTAAAATATCTATCTAAATCTCCAAATATATCAAAGAATACACCAAAGTTGAATTTTGAAGAAATGACCCTGTGATTTAGTTTCTTCTACAAAGATCAAGGTAAGTTTTTGCCACTTTGAGACTAACTTCAAGCACCTCTCACCTCTTTAGTTAGTATTTCCCTCCCTGTTTAGTTAGTACTTGCTCTAAGGAACCTGCTCTCCTATCTTGACAAAGCTAGAAATTGGTACTCTCAGGGCACTTGGCAATCAGCTCTCAATGATAGTAGCTGGAAGGAGGCCATGTCCTCAAAATTCATCTACTGTAAGTCAATTGCCTGAGTGGCTGCTTCATCTTTTGATAAAACCAATTTGCTAAATTTAATTAACATATAGATTTACCAACAATGTACCATTAACTATTAATTGGGTAATTTGGATATATGACAATAGTTTCTCTCTCTCCTTTTTGGTCTCCTGTCTTTTTGGAATCAATACCCAGAAATTTAGAAGGGAAATAAAAGTAAGGTCAACTAAAACTTCACAGAAACCTTCAGTTTCCCATTGCATTACTATGCTAATTAATGTGAATTACAGTACACATCATACTTAATATGAGTTACAGAAAATCTTATAAATAATTTAAAATAACAAGTTAATTAAATGGGCTATTGGGCAATTAGGTTTCTATGAATTGTCCATGGCCAATTGCATTTTGTTAAATTAGCTAGATTTAAGAGTGGCTCAACCCACATACACTGAATTCATCATCGTGTTCTGTTAGCTTCTGTTTCTCCCACATGAAAGGCCCAAATCATCCTGATTGGCAAACATCTCCCAGTTACAGAAGCTCAGTGGTTTTAACTGAGACCAAATCGTAGTCACAGATCAATTATGGATTTTTTGTTTAAGACAAAAATCTAATGGGTACCTAGCTCTTTGTTCTATTTCTAAATATTTGTCCATTCTCAAAGAGCACTGTTAAGTCTTCATTTGGATACTGGAATATCCAAAATTCTTATAATTAAGTAAAATTCTTTCCATATTTTTTCCATTTAGATATTAATGTATATATATTAATGGCAAATGAAGAAAGAGTATATTTCCTATTTTAGAGTACTACTTCTATGTAAGACACTAACTTTTAATATATATCATTTGCATTTCTCTTAATTTTTCTTCATGTTCTTCATTATGTTTTATTAAACATAATATATTTTTTTAAGAAAAACATGCAGATAAGATAAAATGTATGTTCATATTTTGAACCTAAAGGTGTACATGAAAATTTAATGAAAATGTAAAGTTTACCCCTGAGAGAGGATAATATTTGATTAAACATTACTTGGCAAATTTGCTGTACTGAAGTATTAGTTGACTAATATATTCTCAAATTGGTGATTGCTATTAGGTGGACAAAAAACATTATGACATTTTGAAAAGCTGCCTTATATTTGTTAGTGTTACCAGGACAACCTGTCACTATTTGTGGTCCCTGGAGTTGACAAGTTAATTAATGAAGGGAAAGATCAGAATGGCTTGTATAACTTAGGAGATTTCATTATCTTCATAAGATAATAAGCTTCAAAGAAAATGCTCCCTGATTTCTCATGCTCATTCCAAAGAAGTACATTTATTTTTTAAATCTGAGGTTAGTAAAATCACACACACAACACATACACATACATGCACACACATACAATTTCTTCCATGTTTGATATATATTAAGTTAATGTTGGAAATAGTCTTTGGAAATCCTGTCTTCTATCATGAGAAATTACTTTAACCTGGTAAGTGTGCTCCTCAGTACAGTATTATTAGTCAGCTCTGGATGCCATAACAAAATAAAGACTGGGTGACTTAAACAACAGATATTTAGTTTTTCACAGTTCTGGAGGCTGGAAGTCTAAGATCAATCGTTCAGCATGGTTGGATTCCAATGAAGGCTGTCCTCCTGGCTTTAAGATGGCAGCTTTCTCACTGTGTCCTCACATGGTTGAGAAAGAGAGCAAGTTTGCTAGTATCTCCTCTTATAAGGGCATTAACTCCATCATGACTTCATTCTCATGAACTCATCTAACTCTAATTACCTTCCAAAAGTCCCATCTCCAAATATTGGGATTTGGGCTTCCACATGTGAATTTTGGGGGACACAAACATTCAGTCCATAACAAGTACCTACCTTAAGTAATGTAATAGTTAGACTAGATATAAATAGGTATTCTGACACTAAATCCTTGTCCATATTATCACTGACCAATAGAACATATGTGATGATAGAAGTACACTATATTGGCACTGTTCAGTAGGATAATCACTAGCCACAGTGACTATTGAACAAGTGGAACGAAGCTAAGCAATACATTTCAATTCTGTGTAATTTAAATAGGTTTGTGTGTGGGTAGTGACTATCCTATTGGATAGTACACACTTAGTCTGTTCTCTGATATATACATATCAATTTATATGTTATATATATATATATAACATGTATATACATTATATAATATATATATATACTACAGGCTAAATATGACATTTAATATATAAAAAGAATTTTAACATTACCTGATGAATTAAAACAAGAAGCAAATGATAGCTGGTTGTGTGGAATAAAAAATGTTATAATAACAGTAAAATTAATGTAAATATTAATTTTGAAAATATAACTTTATGGGTTATCAAAAAATGCAAATGTAACCTAATAAATTCTCTGAAACATATTTATTTTTTTTATTTTTTTTTTAATTTTTTTTTTCAACGTTTATTTATTTTTGGGACAGAGAGAGACAGAGCATGAACGGGGGAGGGGCAGAGAGAGAGGGAGACACAGAATCGGAAACAGGCTCCAGGCTCTGAGCCATCAGCCCAGAGCCTGACGCGGGGCTCGAACTCACGAACTGCGAGATCGGGACCTGGCTGAAGTCGGACGCTTAACCGACTGCGCCACCCAGGCGCCCCACTCTGAAACATATTTAAAAGTATGAGAACAGTGTCCTGCAATAACAATTATTTGACTAATTCTTCATTAGCATATACGTATTTGTATGTATGTACCCATATTTATTTGTAATTACATGTAAAGCATAGTTAAAATATCAACCCATTATAGAAGCATTATAATATTGCTACCTTTTGGAAGGCTACTTTTTGGGTTAACCTCAATTCATCTTTGAGTTAAATGATATTATAATAATCATAAAATTTGTAAAGTTATGCATGCATTTTATGCTAGTAAATCATTTTGGAAATATGGAGCAACTTATAAATGTCAGACATGGCATTATCCCCTGAGACTCTAACAATGAATAAGAATTACTTCTTGGATTCAAAAATCATACTCTAGCTGAGGAACTATACATGTAAACAAGGAATTTACTAAGACAGAATCACAAGTGAATTTACAGTGGTATATCCAGGGTTCAGCGGTGGTACAAATGAAGGGGATTAGTATATTCTATGCCTGAGTATGGGAGTGGCTTCCAGAGAAAGAGTTGTAAACTTGCTTCTTTTACCAGTCACTGAGCAAGTATTCCTATTGTTGTCCCCAGGCAGAATTAATTACCCCTATTTTTGTACCCCTATGTTTTAATCATACACTTAGTAAAAGAGTTTTCATTCTGTGCTATATATTATTGATTGTCTATTTTCTTGTTTGAATAATAAATTCCTTGAAGTAGTATAGCATTTCCTTATCTGTTTGTGTACATCCAACACCTTAGATTGTTGTGAAGTGTTATATTTGAAACATTATATGTATATAAAACATCCAAGTGAATAATATATGTATGTATATATTTAGCATATATATTTAAAAATGTATTTTTCTTTTATTTTCATAAAACATCACTAATTCAGAATATCAGACAAAGCATTAGAAGACTTATGCAAATCATTAAATATATATAAATTACACTGTTTTACATTTTTGTTACTTAAAATTTTGATGCATTTTCATGTTAGTTATGAGCATTTTTATAGTAAAAATTGATGTGATTCTACTAAACTATATCCTGGGGGAAATACTTTAGTTCTCTTCTCCCCATCAAAAAAATGGCTTTATCTTCATGAAATTAAATATGTGGATGGTCATTTCTTATCTCAAGACAGACTTCAAAATTCTGTGAAATAAGGAAGAATGTTTTCATCAAACATTAGGAACATAAGTAAGTTTTACAGAGAAGAATATACTTATTAGAAACTTCACATATACAGATGAATATATGGAAAAAATAGATAAAACAACCCCCAAACAAACAAAACAAACCCTTTAGAACATGCATGAGATAATAAAGCACCACATATAAAAATTTAAAAAATAAGTGTCATGTGCAATAAAGCTGTACTCAATGAAAGCAATATTATCTTCTCAGAGATAGGCATTTTAATATTAGCTTGATGTATATGTTTAAACCTACTACTATGATTTTTTTAATAATTCTATTATGCACTTGCTTGTTCTTCAGTTCTCACTTAGTAAGTACTCAGATGTAACAAGAGAACTTGGAAGCCTTGTTACTGAGGTGGAAAAGGTGCAAAACGGTTCCTCAATTACCTTTGAAATAAGAAATATCTGTAATCAAGAGTAGATATGCAAACTGATTTTGTTCTGCCACTGAATATAAGCAACTGACCATTTAAAATCTCAGTATCTCAGCATTTTAATTTTTGGCTTTTTATAGAACCACGTAAAGCACATTCTCTTGTCATCAGCTAATAGCCTGAACAATTTTACTATTGTTCAGTTTGAGTTTACAGGCACATAAAATACACATCAGATAACACAGTGCAGGTGCTCAAACTGTAAATATGGAAAGTCCCTTAAATATAAAATTAACGCAGCAGACTATAAAAGCTTTTTATACAACCTTTCTTCAAGGTAATCAGGTCTTCCTATGCCATGTACTATGGCAATAAAAACCTTAACTGGTATCCCTTGTCTAGAATTCTAAGAAAACTGCAGCTGTTCATCAAGAGCATTTTAGTTTTTACCAGAGCTGCAGCTGTAATAGACATAATTCATGTGCTACATTGGAACTGTCCATCTGCTGGGTGCTGTATTCACGGTTGACTAATCATCTGTAATAGAATTCCTGTCTAGTTGTTTGTGCAAAATACCATATTCTAATGACTCCAGATCACTTATCCTACATGGATTTAGAGCCAAACATCATGCTACTTCCTCTGGAGAAAGGCTCTGAAAACAATACTAGAGAGTAATTTCACTAGAAGCAGAAACAAAATCCTGGACATTTCAAAGCATTTAATTAATTAGTATCAATTAATTATCAAACTACCAATATGGACTTACATAACTGTAGAATTATATGAAGTCGTACTGTTCCGGAGGTCTTCCAATATAACTTGATTTGACAATAAAAAGCAGCAAGCCCTGCCATTTATTGAGTGCTCATTATGAGTCAGGGGCATTCTAAGAACATATAGGTATCAGTTTATGTAAGACTTACAACACTTTTTTTTTATTTCAGAAGTATTATTATAGTGATTATAATAATTATACTAATTTAGACAATTAATGCAATTATCCTAGTTAATATGTTACTATTATTAAATTGTAAGAGGAAATAGCAACAGGAAAAGAGGTACAACGATTTGCCCTATCTAATTATTCACTCATTCAGCAAGTGCTTAATTTTAATTCACGGATTTATACTCCACATACTTTGATGTATACTTAGATAACAAAAATTGACAAGTTTAACTTGTGCTCTTTTGATCTTAGGTAACAAAGCAATTATAATATAATATGATACAGGAGCAGGGAATACTGTCTATGCACTCTACTGTACTGGAGATCACATGTTTGTTTTTGCTGACTCAGTGGGTCTATTTCTGTTTGGTAACATCTCACTCTGGGGAATCCCGCTTTAGTACTCTCAGTTTACAGGGTGTGAAAGCAAACACACCTATCCTCTAACATCAGGAACAAACATGTGAAGTGTATCAGTCTATTAGAACATCCCATTCGTCTGGTCATAATGATATGTTCAAATGTATAAGCCAAGTCAAGCCACCAAGAAATAATTTTTGAATGATATTAAAATCAGGAGGAAAGGAAAGTTTAATTTTCCTTTGGACAAGATAATGAGAGGAGACTAAGCCAGAACCATTGGCGTCCTCACTCCAGAGATAGCTGCAGAGGAGAAACAGCCCCGCAGAAGAGAGATATGAGCATAACATGGATGGAGATACCAGGTCCTGGTAATGTTATTCAAAGACTGCATCTAGCTGGGCCCAAACCCATCTCTGGATCTGAATGTTTAGTTATATCATCAGGAAGAAAACTTAATTTCCCTGAAACAGTTTAATCCGGTTCTCTGCCCCTAGCAATGAAAAATCCTGATAATGACACATATGTATAACCAAGGCCTGGAGACTTGGGAAAGACATTGAATCTTACACATGAAAGCACATGTAATTAAGCAGATGGAAAAGAGAGGAAAGAGTTCAGAGGAAAGGAAAGGAAAGGAAAGGGTACACAAAAGAATCACATTTTTGGAAACTTAGGAGAAAGAGAATAAACCATATTCATCCAATCTTTTATAATTATCTTTTATAATGTTTATGTTATTAGTTAGTTAATATGCTATTTAGTTAGTTAATATGTTATTTAGTTAGTTAGTTAATATGTTATTAGTTAGTTAATTATTAGTTAGGTGCTGGCTAAAGAATGCTAATCTGGATAAAGAAAGTCTTTATTCTTACCGAGCTAACATTTATTAAGTAAGCCCAAGGTCATACAATACATAACAAATGTTCAAACAATCTAAATTTGATTCTTACTCTAGCTTAGAATTCGAGAGAATAAGGGAAACAAATTAAGCCGGACACAAATTTCAAATCTGGCTGTAACTGGTAAATTCTGTTTTGATGATTAGTTGTATAGATCTGATCTTCAGAAGATAGTTATTGGCCACAAACACAATCAGTGACTCCCTGGTTCCCAGGTATTTTTTTGTTTTTCTACAGTATCATTCATAAACATATCAAAATTTGTAAACATTTAAAAAAATTTTTTTTTCAACGTTTATTTATTTTTGGGACAGAGAGAGACAGAGCATGAACGGGCGAGGGGCAGAGAGAGAGGGAGACAGAATCGGAAACAGGCTCCAGGCTCTGAGCCATCAGCCCAGAGTCCGACGCGGGGCTCGAACTCACGGACCGCGAGATCGTGACCTGGCTGAAGTCGGACGCTTAACCAACTGCGCCACCCAGGCGCCCCTAAATTTGTAAACATTTAGAAAATACCATTAATAGCTCAGAACCTGAGATATTTTATTGACTTCAGGCACCCAAATCTCTGCACTAAAGGAACAAAAATGCAGATCCACCTTTCTGATGCTTCCTCCCTCTCCCATTTCTTGATTGATCTCTTTCTTCCTCTCATCTCATCTCACATGCAAATATTTCTACCTTGCATGTTTCTTCTTTTCCCAACATTCATTCAACTAGCCTAATTTCTTACTTAAAAGTCAATTTGAAAGTATCCATTTAAGTCATCCATGGGATTTTGGAGGTAGTCAAATGATATGAAAATTACATTTCCTCTTTGATCAATCTTGATATCCTGATTATATAGAGTTATCAGTAGTAGCTATTGATAACACAATGACATATAGTCAGGTAAAAGTCTAAAATGAAAATTTAGAATACTGAGCAAGTCTATACTAATAACAGTAACTTATTAAGTTATTTTTTTAAGAGCACAATTTTGTCCCAATTGACAAGGAATCGCTGGGACGTTCAGAAAAATTATTATTAAATTAGTTAAATTTGTGCCAAACAAGTCCAAAAAATGTACTGTATAACACTTTAAAATTTTTGTGTATCTTATTTCTCACAGCGTTGACTTCCAGGAAAGTATTGTTTAAAATGTAAACAAATTTGCATTACCAGCAGGTTTCTAGAAATATCCAAATAGCACTAATTGAAGCAAACCTCTCCTATATATTTTTACAAGTTGTCCAAAGTTTAATCTAGCAATTTTTATACTCGGAATATGGAAGACAATCTAGGTCTGCCAAGATATTATTTAACTTTTGTTAAAAGTACACTTCAGGATTTTAAAACCTGGGGAGAGATCTAGCACTCATTTTTCAACCATACTTTAGAAAAAGCCCCAGTTAGCCCAACACTGACATTTATTTGTATTACTTTCCAAAAGTAGTACCGATGAGTTCACAGTTTACCTACTTCAGGATTTTTAGATTGCAGATAGTTTTTTTACATTGCATTAATTCATTTCAGTAAATACATTATCGTTATTATGGTGTTATCACTAAAGAGTCAGGTGGCTTCCATGAAAAACAAAACGTCTCTGCCAGTTTGCTCTTTCATTATCGCTGTCCTTGCAAGTTTAACCTGAACTATCAGGTATATTAATATGAAATAGCAAGGTTCTTTTCTGGAAGACCTTCTCTGCTCATTCTACAGTCTCTCCCCGAGTGTGTAATCTCACCACGACTTCAATCCCCCAGCTGCCTCGCATATCTCACCACAGTTTCAACCCACACCCCACTCCCTACCCCCAGCCGCTTTGCCTCCGATCTTCGCCTCTCTACTAAAAATAAAGTCTTGACTTTTTAGTTCTCTGTTGGACTCTTACAAGGCACGTGAAATTTGAAATCTGCAAAGTGAAACTTCATGACCTTTCTCATCTAAACTCGGTCCTCATCCAAATAAATCGCAGTGTCATTCATCTTTCTGCACCCCCCAAAACCTACCAGTTACCACTGATATTTGTTTCCCATACCTACTCGGTCAGTCTTTCTCAGATGTAATCACTCAAGTATCTCTCAAATCCAATTAGTTTTACCTCTGCTGCCATTGCCCTGGACCAAAACTGTCATCAACCCTCACCAAGATGACTTCTTGTAGTACTCTTTGATTGGATAATACTGAATACTCTTGTCTCCTCAAATCCAACCTCCACCCTCCATGTCAAATTTTGCCTTAAAAATGTTAAATGGTATTTTCTGCTTTTAGGAAAAATAAAGCGAAATCTTTACACAGTGCTGGCCTGGTTGCTCCAGTTCTTTTTCTCTTTTTCTTTTTTTCCAGTAACTGTGCAAGATCGTTCACTCCATAGTATCAGAATAATATCAACCTTGGTACACTGGTCAGATCTCTGACCTCGGTCTTTGGTTGTTGGTTACTGTGGCAGATTCTATAAAATGACCGCAATCTCTGACTTATTTGCCCCCACTCTCCTAGCCAAAATAGTAAGTCAAAACTAATATCACTTCCTGCTGGTAGATTGGTAGAGATTGCAGACACCATCACACAAGCTGTAGACATGAAGGTCCTTCTTCTGTATCATTTTACTTCACCAATCAGCCTTCTGCAGAAACTGGATGAATCCTGGAGAATGACTATAAACTCTCACAGACTCAGATAAGTAGTAGTCCTGATTGTAGATACTGTTCTGGACTTGATATTGTGGCTAGAGCGGATTAATATGGGTTTATGTACATAATCTGCTGGTAAGTTTTTATTTCTTTCTATTCCTATTAGAAAAATAATTAGAACAGCTTGTGCTTATATTGGAATATTAAAAAAATATTTATATTTTTCCCTCAGGGGTAAGTTGTTTTTCCTACTTTCTATCAGAAGTAGATCATCTGAACATTATAAAGAACATTTTGTTGATGACATCAAGCTTATTAGGACTAACAGGAGGAAGCAAGTACAGTGGAGGTCTTGATAAGAAGCAATTATCTCTAAAATAAGAAAATAACTATAGGGGCACCTGGGTGGCTCAGTCACGTGTGTGACTCTTGATTTTAGTTCAGGTCATGATCTCAAAGTTCATGAGTTTGAGCCCCAGGTCGAACTATGCACTGACAGCACAGAGACTGCTTGGGATTTTTCTATCTCCCTTTCTCTCTCTGTCTCTGTCCCTCCTCTGCTCACACTCTCTCACTCAAAGTAAACAAATAAACTTAAAAATAAAATAAAATAAAATAAAATAAAATAAAATAAAATAAAAAATAATTCAAAGGAGATTCAAGGACCTGGCATTTTTGTGAAGTTTCTACGGGACCATTGGTCAGGAGCATAAGGGATTATATCCTTCAGATTGGAAGACAAATTATTGCATCTTGCATCTTCTACAGTAAGGAAGGCTACTTTGACCAATTTACTTAACAATGCAAGTCTGTTAAATTTTTGGCTCTCTAGACAACTCGTATTTTACCCAAATTTCACTTTTGTTCTTTTTGCTTTTCTAACATACTAAAGAATTTACTTATTATACTGTACTGAACGTTGCCTGCTTTCTCCTGTCAGAGTGTAAGGCCTACAAGGACAGTGATCTTTAAAATGTATCCTATACACTTATGTCACTGCTTGGAATATAATAAGTGCTTAATTAATATTTGTTGAATATACAAATTAATGGTTTTCATATTTTAAAATAATTGTTATTGTTTAGCTAAGTAGATGAAAATAACCTTTGTTGGCATTACCAAGTTGGAGAAATTTATTTTATCTGTATTAGTAAGGAATAGAAAGATGTATATTTCTTTATAAATAAAATTTAAATTGGGGCGCCTGGGTGGCGCAGTCCGTTGTGTCCGACTTCAGCCAGGTCGCGATCTCGCGGTCCGTGAGTTCGAACCCCGCGTCGGGCTCTGGGCTGATGGCTCAGAGCCTGGAGCCTGTTTCCGATTCTGTGTCTCCCTCTCTCTCTGCCCCTCCCCCGTTCATGCTCTGTCTCTCTCTGTCCCAAAAATAAATAAACGTTGAATAAATAAATAAATTAAATAAATAAATAAATAAATAAATAAATAAATAAAATTTAAATTTAATATAGTTGAAAATAAAGGGTCAATTAAATCCTATTTTTTAATTTTTTTACTTTTTTTGAAGTTTATTCATTTTTGAGAGAGAGAAAGTGTGAGTGGGGGAGGAGCAGAGAGAGAGAGAGAGAGAGAGAGAGAATCCAAAGCTGGCTCCAGGTTCTGAGCTGTCAGCACACAGCCCGATATAGGGCTTGAACCCACAAACCACAAGATCATGACCTGAGCTGAAGTTGGATGCTTAACCAACTAAGCCACCCAGGCACCCCATAAATCCTATTTTTAAATGTTTATTTATTTTTTGAGCAAGAGAGAGAGTGAATATAAGTGGGGTGAGACAGAGGGAGAGAGAATACCAAGCAGGTTCCATGTAATCAGTGCAGAGCCAGACGCAAGGCTCGAACTCATGAACCATAGAGATCATGACCCAAGAGTCTCATGTTTAACAAGTTGAGCCACCCAGGCACCCCATAATTAAATGATATTTTAAATGGGCAATTATATTTGGGTATCAGAAGTATTAACATTATACTGCTCTTTGACAAAGGTAACTGGTAATGTTTCATTCATATTTAAAATTATATTTTCCAACTTTGAACCAGGATGCTCAGATATAAGTATCTCACCAAAGAAATTTCCCCAAACATCCAGTAAGCATGCTACATTTCTTCTTCCTGGCCACCCCTAGACTTTGCTTACTATTATCTGCCTCCAATCATAACAGGGCTCCAACCTGTCTTAACAGTTAATTTGTCCACGCTTATGTACTCCTTACTTGCTAGCTGAAGTCCCTTGGTCTGTACCAGAACTAACTTACTTTCTTTGAGATTTACAGACCACTGGCCTTGAGGAGGAAGGATCAAACTTTCCCAAAGGTTAAGGCCTGACTACATTTGAGAACAGCTGCCACAGATACCAGAAAGTCTGTTCAGGGTCATGTCCACATGTGACTAACCACCTGGACACCTTCTCTTGTACGTAGCCCCCCTCCCATTTCCCCTGCCATCTCCTTTAAACCCCTCCAGCTTCCCCTGGATGGCGAAGATGCTCTTTGAGGCAATAGTCCACCACCTTCCCAGGTTACTGGCTTCCTGAATAAAGCAACTTTTCCTTTCCCACCATCTCTTGTCTCTCAAGTATTGATATTCCAGCACCAAGCAGTTGAACCTGAGTGTAGAACCAGTCCTCTGTCCCATAGCACAACCATCAACCGCCTAAGCACTGACACTTTGTGTTCTACCAATCTTCTTTGTGGGCATCACTGTTCTTCCTTTCTAAAGATACTTATCTTCTATAGACATATTTTCCAGTGAGCACTGGCCATTTCTAAGGCTTTTTAAAAAACAAAAATTTAGTGATCCTTTTCTTTTTAGGAGTATCCAGAGTTTGGAAAGGATTGAGATATTCTGTACTGGAAAACTCCCATAACAACACACTCAACTGACTTTTTCATCTCTTGGGAGGGAAAGTGGATCACACTTTCTTAATTTTTTCTTTCTGCCACCCAGTTTCTGCTTATACTTCTTCCTCTCCCCCATTTTCCTTTCCATTTCTCCTCATGTTTTTTTCTTCATCCACTCTGCTCCTTAGTCTGCACTCTTTTGGCTTACTAACAAAATCTCACTACTGCTTTGAAGAAAAATGTTTCACTGTTGAAAATCATTTATGAAACAATACATTTTATGACATTCCTGAAATAATTGTTAATTCACAATAAAATTTTAAAGGCTTTGACTTTAAATTTTAAAAATATTTTACTTGTTACCATTTTTCACATAATGTATCCTATATATGTTCATGCATACAAAATAACACACACATCTGTGCTTCTTAAAATATACTAAAACATCAATATTTTATACAAAATATTTGTATTTATATATTTAATGTATAAAATTATATATTTTATTTACTATTATAGAATTATATATAATTTATATAAATTTATATGTAAATTATATATAATTTAAAAATACAGGTAGAAATTGGAACATTCCCTACATACTTTTTATTATGTAATTTTTCTCAAAACTTTTAGTTTTCAATACCAATAGTATAATCAGGATTTCAATTGATGTTTATCCACTTACTGCTTTAGAATTTATTAGACACTTAAGTTAATTTTAATTTATATATATATAATATTTTCCCATATGTACAGGTGATATCATATACAAATATTCATACATCTTTGTATACTTTTTAAATTATTCCCTAAGCATATATTTTTAGTAAATGAATTGATACACACTTTATACTATGGCATAATCATGATATAACCCTGAAAATAATTTTAAGTAACCAAGTTACTAGAACAACATTCTAACTTAATTTTTTATTCTATGAAACTAAAGTTATAAAAAGTAGTCTTCTATTTGCCATAAAGTAGGAGTTGTGTTTAAGGCACCCATGATTTGCCATAATATAAACCATTTGAACAATTATTAACATAAGGACAAGACATCAGCCTAGAATTGATAATGCTAAACGTAACCTATGAAAACAAAGGATTTATAGTATAACAAGTAGAGGTATAAGATAGAACAACTGATGATACATATAAGGATAGAATATGTATTCCATACAATGAAATATGTATGGCTGCAATGCTACTGTGTTAAGGTTAAATTTTCTTTAGCAGTTTCTGCTCTACCTCAGAAACTTACTATTCTGAAGAGAGGTAATCTACACAAAATAGACACTAATAAATCAATGTTTGGCCATAACATGCTAACAAATCCAATCCCTCACAGTGAACTTTCCAAAGTCAAAGGTCCTGTGCAATAAATGATCACAAATACTTTTTCTAGCCCTATAAGACATCCAACAAAGATTTTATTTGAAAAAAAAAAGCGAGAGTCAGATAACCTCTACCCTGTGTCTTACATCTTATTGTGTCTTAATTTCTGTTTCATTTCACTCATTTCGTTTCACTCATTCCTGAAGTATTTCACTGAAATACTTCACCAGTAATAATTCATACTAGCAACAACTTATTATCTAATCTCTGAATCTGTACCTTATTTGGATGTGTAATATAAATGAAGAACACACCCATATGAGTAAAAACTGTTAATTGGTTTATGGATCGACAATTCCCAAGTATGTATCAGAAATCTGTATGATATTCCTGGACTTACTTTTACATTTAGAATTCAGAATTGGATGAAAGACGGGTATAATTACACGGAGCCAGATGGCTCTCTTGTGACTACACATTTACAGATGCTCTTGCAGGTTGTTTATTCCAACAAAATTTGGAATAATTCAACCTCGCATGAGGTCTTTCTGACTTTTTAAACTGAAAACATAGGAAGAAGTACTTCTGCTTACTTAAAATAAGGCATCTTTGAGCATAGAACATGTATATTTATAGTTATTACACATCAAATGTTTTCTGGAAAAATTTAAGTAAGATTATAGTTTTGTGTACTGGTTGTTCCCGTTCTTACTGATTAATCTGTTACTAAGCACTTATGAGTCTGTTTTATGCAATTAAATTGAAATATCAATTGCTACATAGACTCAAACTATACAGTTTCTAATTGTGTGGTTAAACATGAAGAAGGTATTCATGGTGAGACAAAGTTCAGCATTTTTTTAAGTTTATTTATTTATTTTGAGAGAGAGAGAGAGAGTGCAAGCAGGGTAGGGGCAGAGAGAGAGGAAGAGAGAGAATCCCAAGCGGGCTCTGGGATGTCAGCACAGAGCCTGATGCAGGGCTTGAACTCACAAACCCTGAGATCATGACCTGTGTCAAGATTCAGACACTTAACCAACTGAGCCATCCAGGCATCCTCAACTTGTGCATATTTATATTGGCTAAATTTCTAGTACTTTTGCTATTGGAATACATAATTGAAATAAAAATAATCTTAGCTGCTTATGTTCTGTTTGTAATATATCTTCTTTAGTGGGAATTTGGGGTTAAATTTTATTTTTCTGATTATTTTTGGACTATGCTAATACTTTAATCATCTTATATTCATTAAGTTTGATTGCATTTGTAGAAAGCTTTAAGTTCCTTAGGTTTAATGTTACCAGGTGGCAAGGAGATGTGACCAGGAATATATCTTCCTCTTAATCTAATATTGTTTCTTCTCTTTAAAGGTTTACCATTAAAAAAAACTACATTCTGTATGAAATATTTTGTAGATCCTGGCCTTTAGGTTTCTGTGTATAAGAGTTTGTATATCTGGTTTCATATTGACTGGAAATATGACTAAAAGTTATGCCGATCTAAAGATTGAATTACATTTTATTTCAGTCACTTTTGCTTTCACCTCAATTAATCTACATTATCTAACCATTTTAATTTTCAATGGGAGAAAATATTGATTTATGAAAAGGAAAGTGAAATATGAAAGTGCATGTTAATCCCAGTGGTAATTGTCGATGATCCCTACCTCTCTCCTATTCCAGGTACTTTCAATTTTCCTAGTTGGTCAGTACAAACTTAACTCAGAAACATCCATTTCAGAGACACCTGTTGGTAGTACAGGATACAGAGAAACTCCATCTTGTAAGGTGATTAATTTATACTGGGTCAGTCATTGCTAAGAATGTAATCGTATATACAATCTCAAACATCAGTGGTTGATTATATACACCTCTTAAAATCATCTCCCTCCTTCCTCCTCCTGCTCCTTCTCCTTCTTCTTCCTCTTCTTCCTCTTCTAAAGTAAGCTTTATGCCCAACATGGGGCTTGAACTCATGATCCTGAGATCAAGAGTCACATGATCTAGGGGCACCCGGGTGGCTCAGTTGATTAAGCATCTGACCTCAACTCAGGTCATAATCTCCTGGTTCATGAGTTCAAGTCCCAAATTGAGCTCTCATCTGTCAGCACAGAGCCTACTTCTGATCCTCTGTCCCCCTCTCTCTCTGCCCCTCCCCTGCTTGTACTCTCTTTCTCTCAAAAATAAATAAACATTTAAAAAAGAAAGTCACACGCTCTACCAACTGAGCTAGCCAGGTGCCCTTCCCTCCTTTCTTTAGTCCCTCTTTTGGCTCTATTTAATTTATTTTATATTTTATTTTATTTCATTATTTTATTTTATTTTGTTTTATTTTGTTTTGTTTTAAAGGAAAACAGAGCACACATGTGCAAGAGTGGGGAGAGGGGCATAGGGAGAGAGAGAGAATCTCAAGCAGGCTCCACACTCAGCTAGGAGCCTAATGTAGGGATTAATCCCATGACCCTAAGATCATGACCTATGCTGAAATCAAGAGTCGGACACTCAACCAACTGAGCACCCAGGTGCCCCTCAGCTCAATTTTACACATCCACCCAGGATCTCTCTCAAGTCCTTCTGTACCAACTAAATTGTAGCATCCTAGTTTGCTGACTTCTTTTTTTTTTTTAATGCTTATTTATTTTTGAGGGGGTGGGTGGGGAGGGAGGGGCAGAGAGAGAGGGAGACACAGAATCCCAAGCAGACTCCAGACTCTGAGCTGTCAACACAGAGCCTGAGGTGGGGCTTAAACTCACAAACTGCAAGATCATGACCTGAGCCGAAGTCCAATGCTGAACTGACTGAGCCACCCAGGCGCCCCCTAGTTTGCTGACTTCTATACCCATATTAAGTCTAGGCCTCTAGCTGCTTGAAGAAATGATAGCATTATAATTTGTAAAGTAGATCGGTCTCCTAAATTATCTTTTAATGTGTCTGTCTAGTTGTAATTTGTGCACACAACCATAGAGGTAGTCAATTTTCCTCAAAGTGTAGGAAAACATATTTTGCTTTCCTAATCTTTTCTGAGAAAAAAAAATTACTTTCTATTAAGATAATTGGTGTTACTCTTGACCTATCAGGATTTTTTTCCCACTCTCCATATGCTTTTGCATCTGTTTTTTTTTTTTTTTTTTGAGCCAGTCTGTTTATCCTCAGTTATGACAAGTTATTTACTTTAAAAAAAAATAAAACATAGGCACACTTTATAACTTTTTCTACTATCCAGTTATAGATGCCTCAAATTTTACTAATGTGTTTTTTTTTTTATTTTTAAGACACATATGTGGAATGGAATGTATTTGAATGCAGAGAAGGAAACCCGCCTTCTCTATTCTAAGACAGTCCAGATGTAACTCAGTAATCTCCTTCTCCCTTGTGTGCAGCTGCCTTCTTCCTCTATCATTAGGTCACGTATGCAAAGAACAATTTTGTTTAATTTTGTTTACTTTTTATTTTTTAATTTTTAAATGTTATGTGTTTTGAGAGAGAGAGAGAGAGAGAGAGAGACCAAGAGAGAGAGCAGGTGAGAGACAGAGAGAGAGAGGGAGAGAGAGAAAGAATACCAAAGGTTCTGAGCCTGATGCAGGGCCAGATGTGGGGCTCGATCCCATGAACCATGAGATCATGACCTGAACCAAAATCAGGGTTTGGACACCTAACTGACTGAGCCATCCAGGTACCCCTAATTTTGTTTCTTGAGATCAGTTCTGGAAAAATGTTGGCAGAATGGAGATTAAAATATGTAAATGTTAAATAATATTTTACAGTGTGAATAAATTTCATTCTCCTTGTATCCTTTCAGAGTATGGATCATTTTATTGGCCATGAACATGTATTCAGTATTTATTAATCACTAAAATTATTTTATAGGCCAAGAAGATGACATAAAAAAGTCTACTCTGGTATTTAGCCACCCTTATAAATAGGATGCACTGATCATATTGCAAAGTATGGATAAAAAGTATAATGTGACATAAAATTGTATACCAAAGTTCGGGGCACTTGGCTGGCTCAGTCAGTTAAGCATCTGACTCTTGATTTTGGCTCAGGTCATGATCTCCTGCTCTATGAGATTGAGCCTCACTTTGGGCTCTAAGCTGATGGTGCGGAGCCTGCTTGGGATTCTCTTTCTCTGCCTCTGCCCACACTCACACTCTCTCTTTCAAAATAAATAAACATTAAAAAATTATACACCAAAACTGAGCATTCGTTTACTCCAAATAATTAATGGCTTTTATTTGGTACCTACAATGCACCAGATGTGATTGTGATCAATCCCCCCCCCCCCCGCAGTAGGAGTATTTTTATTTTTATTTTTATTTTTTTTAATTTTTTTTCAACGTTTTTTATTTATTTTTGGGACAGAGAGAGACAGAGCATGAATGGGGGAGGGGCAGAGAGAGAGGGAGACACAGAATCGGAAACAGGCTCCAGGCTCTGAGCCATCAGCC